>NC_084502.1:24105538-24458038 GCF_024500385.1 Phyllopteryx taeniolatus | reverse complement strand
GTTAACATACCAGGCACGTTCTCAGTTACTTGTTTATGCGTCATGTAACGTTAGCGGAATGTGTTATGTTAGCATACCGTAAAACCTATTCAGCCTGTTGTTCTCTGTTCTATTTTATTTTAAATTGCCTTTCAAGAATAAATGTCTGTTCTTGGTGTTGGATTTTATCAAATAAATTTCCCCCAAAAATGCGACTTATACTCCAATGCAACTTATATATGTTTTTTCCTTCTTTATTATGCATTTTTTGGCTGGTGCGATTTTTACTCCGGAGCGACTTATAGTCCGGTATTGTTATCAGTTTTTGCACATTTTCAGCACTTATCTTCAGCCATATTGAATGCCTTGTATTTAGAAACAAAACAAGGATATACATTTTGGGGGAACTTTCAAAAATTGATGGCACATAGTCTGGAATGCGGACAAATGCTCTTCACTTCCTATCGCCTCATTTGTTCTGACATCCTGGCACACAACAGCTGTCTACCATAGTTGGACTGACTAAATAAGAAATCCGGAGAACTCCAAAATTACTGCATGCTTGCAGTTGTCCTCAAGCTTTTTCCTGCTAATATTGCATTAGTTTAATTTCATGTGCTGAATGCTCGGCTGCGCATCGTCATCTTCCGAAGCTGTATACCATAATATACTGAATAAAAATGTCCATCTCTGGAAATTCACTCATTTCTGAAATGCGACCAGACAGGTATTCTGTCTTACTTTTCTCTTAACATGAACATTTTCTCCTGGGTTGATGATTAAACCACAACATATCATCGCCAATCGCAATAACGTTTCACTGAGATTAAACCACATTTGAGAATCCTTATGGTTATTATGGTACTTCCTTGTATGACGGGAATCAGTACAGTAAGTATCGGTATTACAACGTGTACTACTTCTTTTACTGAAAAATAAATTAGATTTGATCACATCTTTATTACACAAATAATAATACAGAAATAATTCGTTTTACATTAACACATGACAAAAGATATCCCAGAGCCCCCCCCACCCCTACCCCTCCCCAACACACACACACACATTGGGTTTCGCAAAGATTTGTGGCTCATACGCTATTCTATGGAGACTGTTTTTTTTTTTTAATTGAAATACATGGCTGGGAAGAAAAGTGTCAGTAAATACTGACATTTTGTGAGCCTTGTTTCAAATGCAAGTCGAAACATAGAAGTGCTTTCTTGTGCAAATCAAATGTGGCAATATGAAAAGACACAAAAGTTAAAACTCGAGGCTGCAGACAGATATAAATGCATTTACATCAGTGTTAATTTCTCCTGTGTCCATTTACCCATTTGTGCCATTTTCAAGAAGTGTGCTTTTAAGTTTTTTTTAATGTCTTCAGGCAGCATCCTAAAAAAAGTGAACCATGCTATCCTCACATTCTTTGGGCACACTGTGCTTGTAGTTATGGCAAACCAACTTGTAATTTTCACCTTCATTATTGTCCCAGTATTCAGCCCCACAAACTTTGTACTTGATGGCAAATTCTAACACTGCCCCAGGCTGCAGGAATGGAGGGACAGGCAGATGGAAACGGAACATATCACAAGTGAGTTGACCTCCTCCTTCACAGATCTTGGAGCTGGTAGAGACCCATGAGGCCTTGGTTTCTGTGCAGGTCTTCCACTCTGTAAATGAATAGCGAGCTGCTACATCTTTCTCAAAATCTAGATTGAGCACCTGAGCGATTCCGATTACACCAAATTCAAAACACAGGACTCTCTCAAGACACACTTTGTGCTTGAAGAGCCGATGCAAAAATCCTGGATGATTGCCAGTTTCGTGGTCGAAAAGTGGTTTTAAGTAGGGCAAGGATATCTCCAAATGGTTCCCATCTGCTAACTCTGCAGCCATCAGCAATCTAAAGCTGACATGATGTGGTATGGATGGTTCATCTCCAGATTTAAAAAGTTTGATATCTTCCAGGTCAAGGCCCAGGGAATCAATAAATCGTACACCAACATGTCTGCATTTCCTCCTCTTTTCTGTGGTAGGGGGTAGAGACTGTGAGCGTTGTCGGATGATGGATTTTGGTATGGGTTCACATGTGGGATTGTGGAGGTTCCAACTGCTTGTCTTTGACACTTTGGATCCTGGTGGGCGGATGGGAATAGGCCTCTTCTCCATATCACTTTTCACTTGCCGTAGCATGTCGTTCAGTTTGATGGTCACACAGGGCTTTGAAAATAATCTACAGGAGCTAGAAAAATGTGTCTCCTGTTCAGATGTTGTGGGCAAAATCTTCTCTTGTCCAATAAACCATCCTCCGTCCATGCTGTCAGAAAACTGGTGCCCTATTCACCTGCAAAGAATGTTGGGAATCAATCAACTCTTGTTTTTATAAGTGATGCACTGAAATTTCGGTGGCCGAAATGTTTCGGCCGAAAATAGCCCAAAAATGCATTTTCGGTTTCAGAACAAAATACTTTTGGCACTGGAATAAAACAAGCAAAATAACATAACAATTTACTGCTGCTAACTGATAGCTGTGCCACAGCCAACGTGCAAGCTTGTACACATAGTTAAGAAATGTTGCTATTAACGAGCAATGCCCATTGGGCTTTGCTGCCTAAGTAGTTGAACTGACTGGGATGTCACTATTTTAAGACACAGCCTAGAGCAGGGGTGGGCAAACATTTTGGCTCAGGGGCCACATTGACTTTTAAAATTTGACAGGTGGGCCAAGCCAGGACCAGATGCTTACATATTAAAAAAAATAAATAAATAAAAAAGCCATTCTTGTGTTAATACTTAGATTTACTTTTAATTGGAACAGTGTTATTTTGTTGATCACCTTTTTTTGCCAGTGCATCAAAGTCTGGTATTAGTTTTGTTGTGGCAATTCACAGAACACATCTGAGGTGTTCATCACTCAGCTGGGATTTGTAGGATGTTTTGTTGGTGTTCATCACACTAAAAGTCTGTTTACACACATGTAGAGCCAAACACCAACAGCATCCTCTGTGCCATCTTCTGGATTTTTGGAAATCTGTCTGCGCATAATGAAGCATAAAACGCAACCTGTTTGAGATTTGAGCTTCTCTTTTAAGACAGTATCACATTGGAGACCAATCAGTTCCATCAGCAGCTCCCGTGGCGCTGTTTCAGGGTATTGTGTGACTGAATCTTGGATGGCAGTTAGTCAGAAAAAGGTGTTTTGCTGAGCCTGCAAGCTTGATTTTGACCGCTGAGCCGTAACCATCAGTTCCTGCGTTGATTGGCTGTTAGTATAATCAGAATGCTTGATAGAAAAGTGACGGCTGATGTTATATTCCTCTAAAACCGCAATGGTTTCTTATCAAATTTGACATACAGCCTTTGACCGGACTTCAGTGAAAAAGTATTTAGTCGTCCATTCTATATTAAACACTCGGCACTCACTGTCGACCTTTCTTTTATTTGGCCCACTCATGGTTGAAGAAGCGTTCAGAGCAGTAGCAGAGTAAAAACAGAACAGCTGAAGTCAAGTCAATATATCACTGTACCTACTGCGCTACCTGGTGGAACCACTGGGCATTACAGGACAACCTGGTGGAAACACTGGGCATTACAGCACAACCAAATTAATACGTCTATAGAGGAAAATACTGAAATACATAATAACCCTAAACAGCTACATAACACTGGAACTGGAAACCAGAAATGAATTGATACGTCACTGCTGCTACATCACTTGAGAAAAAGGGCCTATAAATTTAAAAGTATATTAATATAATAAAGGTTCAGATTAGTCCTACAATCTGCGATTGGCTGGCGACCAGTTCAGGGTGTACCCCGCCTCTCGCCCGAAGATAGCTGGGATAGGCTCCAGCACGCCTGCGATCCTAGTGAGGAAAAGCGGTACAGAAAATGGATGGATGGATAGTCCTACAATGGGGAATGTGCACCATTTCAGCAGCAATTATGGATACAGGAAATACAAAAAGAGCAGGCAAGAGAAGACATTTGGCTGCATAAGCGCACACCATTACGTGGTTGATGTAATAAATACAGTAAAATAACAAATATTGAAGCCATAATTTATTATTATTCATTATGTTGTGGTACTGAACAGTGTGCAGAATTATGTTTCCTATTACATACTGCAATAACTGTCCCACGGTAATCTTCAGACAAATTGTTCTGGAAGTGAATTTCTATAGGTTGGCAGCTCTACAGGCAAAGCCATAAATTGATTTTTACTAATGATTGGCATAGTTTTACAATTAAGTCATTTAGTGCCAAAGACATTAATACGTTTTCATAAACCCATCCGTTTAGTGCCAATGATGTATTAATACGTTTGTGTTTTTAAAAATAAAATTGTAATAGAGGGGGGCAGATGTTGTACTGCAAATTTTATACCGAGGGGGAAAAAATGGAGCAGGATTGACTGGGAGTAAAAAGTAAAAGGGGTGGAGGTCGGGGAGATGGGAAAATCTTTTCTCGGGATTGGGATCAATCACTGTGGGAGTGGGTTTTCCCCCGCCCCCAAAAAAACTCGGGATTGGGTGTGATTTTTTTTCTAAACTTGTTTAAAAAAAAAAAACAGTCAGGATTGGGAACGATCTCTGTGGGAGTGGGATGTTTTTTTTTTTGTTGTTTTTTTTTAAATTCTCACTTGGCAATGGGAGGGAGGGGGAGTCAACATCTACTGCACCCCGCCTCTCGCCCAATGTCAGATAGGCTCCAAGCTCACCCGTGACTATGAGGATGGATGTGCGCAATAGAAAATGGATGGATGGACTTCGCACACTATATTTTACATTACACAAGGGACACCAGAGCGTCATTCAGGTTCTACAAAGTATCTATCGAACTTCCCTGCGAAATTCATTGTGATGGTTCAAAGTTGAAGGCAATAGGACCCGGTGGACTATCTGTACACGTGAAAACATTAACAGTGAAAGCAGGAACTAACCAGCGGGCGTGTACTCAGCGAGTACGTTTAAGGCTGCGTGTAATGCATGTTGAAGTTGAACCTCATCAATAAACAGAGACATTAACTTTATCTCACCATGTAAAAGCCGTGGATCTAAGTTTCATGCTGCAGCCTCGACTTGATCCTCCATTTACGTGTGTTAGTCTTGGCGATAATAACACGACTTGATCTACAACTGGAAATCAGTCCCAAAAACCTCAAACAAAACACTGAATATCTTTCTGTAACGATCAGTTGTCACACTCGCAGCATTTTATGAAGCTGCACTTGAACTGGTGTTTCATGGGAGATGGAGTCATTTGAAATTAAGTGGGCTGTGTTTAAACCAAGTAGAGTATGTTTTCCTCGTACCTGTCTTCTTCCCCTCCAGAGATAGACTCTATCGCCGTTCATAAACCGTGAATCCCACTTACTAACATGGTTGTATTGTTTTATTTAAAAAGATAAGATTGAACGCTTAAACTACAAGTCCCACGATGCACCTGCACAGTGTACGTCAGGACAAGCGGCGAGCCAGTCACTGGTAGCTAAACAAACCTGTCACTGACTGGGGAAGGCGAGCCAAACAAAGCGAATTACCCGTATGACCGTGTTATCTATTTCATAATGGCGATAGTGGAGAGGTGCAAAAGACATGCACGTCTGTTGTGCCACCGCTTCAATGGCGTCGAAGCTGATGTGTTGCCGCAGAGAAGAGACTAAATGGGAAAACTGTAGCAACGCGCTCGGCAGAGGTCCACACTGACGCATGATGCACTGCAGTACTTTTTCAGAAATGGGTGTTAGCGTCCTTATTTCTAAAGCCGGACATCTGATTCGAGATCGATTTTTTTTTCTTTCGCTGGAGTGTTAATTGAATTAACAGACTCAAATGACCATCGCCGCTGACAAACTGCAACATGGGGCCCATCATACAGGAGCGCGCAGCATCCACGACACTGAAGCGCTTCGTTTCCAACGAGAAGATCCGCGTAAAAAACACTGAAAGTAGCGGACCAAACACCAGGTAAGGCATGTATTCCACCATGCAAAACTTGAGTTGCATCGAGCCCAGGTTGAAGTGACCGGGACCTATCTTGTTTGCGCAGTTTAAAGAAAGGTAAGCAGATGAAGAAAGCTGTGGGCCAAGTGAAAAGTGGCCTGCCAGGACCAGGACAGGACCAGAACATCGTCGGAACAGTGCAGCGGGTGAATGGATGTCTTATATGTAACTTAGACAGCATTGAAATGGTGTTTTTCATATAATAGATGGGATTTAAGTGTTTAAAAATGGCTGTAGTGTACAGTAGTGCAAATTGTTTGTACTATGTAAAGAGGTTTGTTTTATAGGGTTCACAGCCGAGGAGTTTCAAGTTTAAAACTGGCACCTCTCGAAATACATGCAAACTCCCAAGGTATGTTTTGAGATAATTTTGTATTCTTAGGAAAACCTCTGTTTTGGGTACAGTCAGTCACTGATTCCTTACACGCTTTTCAATGTTTGTGTGTTTCCCACAGCCCGGCAGAAGAGCGAGAAGCGAGATCTCAACTTGGACAACATTCGAGTGTGCAAAGAAATGAGGAAAGGCGAAACCATCAGCGGATGTCACAATGCAGCACCGAGCTCCAGCAGAATCAGGGCGGGATGGGCAAGAATCGACGAGCGCTCTCTCTCCCCCTCTCCCCAATATCAGGGCTACGACACATGCCGGGGCACCCGCTAACACATTCCCCAGCCCCCATACCAGAAGCCCTTCAGGAGCCCTACAAGCTCGACGACAGTGACAGTGCTAGTGACCTGTCTGACTCTGAGAGACTGCCTGTGCTGCCATCGCCTTGTACTCCTTGTACGCCCCCTCATCTCAATCTCCGAGCTGAGGTTATTAACTCGAACGACTTCCCACTGGACATCCCGGGACCTCATGGGAATGTAGGTGATGATGACGAGAGTGAGACACCCATCCACTGTTACCCAGACTTTCTTCCTCCACCTTTCAACACCTGGAGCCTTAGACAGCTCGCACTGTTTCTTTATACAGAGAGTCGTGGTGCTCCCAGGCCGAAACCGGTGGGGCCTTTGGAGAGATTCTTGGAGAGATTACTGCAGTTAGAGTGGCTCCAAATTCAAACAGTTCAAGCTGAGAGCAACCACCCACCTGGGAGACACACAAGGCCTCAGGGCACATCTGGTCACTCACCCAGACCACACACAGCTCCATCATCTCGACTGAACTCCCCAAAAGGGCCACGGCACAGCCAGCGAGCCTTCCCATGTGTCATCAATCCCCTGTCACCATCCTCTGTTGCTGCCCAGTCCCGCCTGCCAGTTTGCCCACATTGTCACATTCGCTACCCCTTGTGCAATGGGAGTTGTTCCGCCTACGCCTATCAGCGCCACTCACGTCTAAGCCCACTGCTAGAGCGTAGAACCCGACCAGGGGCGCCCGTGAAGAGGAGTTGCAGCGAGACGCAAGAAGCCACCAAAGAAGCAAGGAGCCAAGGAGCACAAGGTGGAGATGGAGCCCAGATCCCAGTGAGCCCCTCAGCATGCAGGAGCCATCTCAGGCACATTCATGCAGCAGGAAACGCTCGAAAACAACCCCAGGAATTGGCAACAAACGCAAACGGTAGAGGTCAGGTGAGGAAAAGTCGAATCAGAACCACCTCTGAGACCGATGTTAAGAAGGAACCCGGTGTGGTTAAAGCAGCTGGTTCTGAGAAACATACCTTAGGGGCAAGTAAGAAAGGGGCCATCGCCTCGAAGAAATTAGAAAACTGGCAGAGGACAGCTGCAGGAGGTCAGGCAACTAAGACCGCCATAAAAAGTGCTGCTAAAGAGCCGCAGTCTCTTTCTAAAGCGTCATCTAGTGGTGGAAAAACACAAAACGTCCAATGTGCTGCAAAGTAACACATTGGCCTATAAGTGCTTTACTGTGGTCACTTGGCACTGGAGCTGGAACCTATGCTTGCCCTCTGTGTAATACATGCGTGTTATAATGTTACACCTCTGTCAAAATAACTTTCATGAAGTACCATATAATAATAATATACGAATTTCAAAGCACAACATCATATGGAACAGTAAATAAAGATTATATATAACGTTGCACTATGTGCAGGGGGAGTTATTCTGTCTCCTCCTCAGAAAACGCAGCTTCATGCAAATTGAAACAGACTACACTGCATAGTTATTTGTTATGCTACTAATATTTACAAAAGGCATGAAAATGGCAACTAGTTGCCAGCTTTCAACTTAAGTAATCCAGGTTACCAGGTATTGATACATATACATAAATATATACATATTTTTTGTCACTGGATAATGATCATGAATAATCATTACTGATACCAATTTGAATGTAGGAATGTTTTAGTTTAGTTGGTTTGCTTTTATTCATTTATTTATTGCTTGACCTTACTCTTTGGTGTGCCTCATTTTAAGACTTGTTCTGTGTGTTCATTGCATCCTTGTCCGAGAAGGCTTGCTAATAAATGGCAGCATGCTGAAGGAAAGTGTGCTAGTTTCTCATGTGCAAATAGTTTTTGTTCAAAAGGGCTTGTGTATTAAAGTGCAAATGTCTTTGAAAATGAACTGTATTTTGCATAGAGCTGAGCTCTGATGAAATTAATGACAGTAATATTTGCTGTGAATGTAAATGCATATTTTTCCAAATTTTATACACCATATTTATGAAATGTATTGTGTTGGAATTGTATTTATCATTGTCATTCTTATGTTTACACGTCATACACCATGAAAAATATTGAAGTAAAAAAATATCAATAACAATGTCTACAATGTCTGTGCTGTCACTCTTAAATTATGTGCTCAAATAGAATTTTAACACTACACTGATGCTAAGCTGAATGAAACATGAGTAACAGCATGCACTAGACTTTAGAACTTCTTTAGAACACGTTTTGTAATTGCATCTTAAGTCATGCGTTTGGAGTTCACTAAAGTCAAGTTACACAAATGTAAATATATTAGTAATAAGGACCTTGGTACTAAAAGTATGTGAAATATAGCCAAATAAAAGGATGTGCAGGATTAGTGATGCAGGCAGGTTTCTTTAATGCTGAATGTGAAATTTTGTTAGGCATAGAAATAAATATTTTGCACATATGGAGCAGACTGATTGAAGTGCTCATAATGGTTTTTATGGCAAAATATTTTCAAGAACCATTTCGAGAGTATCCTTATTTAATACATCTTTACCGAGACACTGCAATTTTCAGACCAGACTTTATGGCTTGTTATACAGTAGTTAAAAGAAAGAGTAGTAGCAGAGAAATTGAGTGCTTGTAGGCCAGTGTTTCTCAACTTTTATTGAGCCAAGGCACATATTTTAAATAAAAATATCACAGCACACAGTCAAACAAAAATGTAACAGGAATTATACATACTGAATTAATGATGATATTGTTTTAATTTAGTCATATATTTACTTACTGGGAAATCTGGGCCTCTGTAGTTGAGCACAAAGCTTACATAACTGGAGGAGTTGAAAAAAACATGCGATGATCTTAAATAATTTTTGGAACAATTAAGTGAAACTGGATCATTCATTTCCCGCACCACACTGAAAGATCTGTGCCGTCGCACAGTGGTTGGATAATGACATATGTCGGTCGACTAACCACAACAACAGTGCCATAAGTGATCACAAATGTTTCACGTGTAAACCTACTTGCAGACATGGATGACACCATGAGGCCCAAGCTGTCATATAAAGTTCTTTAGTGAAAGGACATCAAACTTTATCGACCCTCTTGTTTTCCCAGTCATTTCCACATCCTGTAAAAAAGAACAAAGTTCAAGATTAACAAAAGTAATAAATGATTACACATTATTAACACTGTAAATGTTATGAATACCTAAGTATGTGTTGGCATTTTAACATCCATCCATCCATCCATCCATTTTCTGAGTCGCTTCTCCTCATTAGGGTCGCGGGCGTGCTGGAGCCTATCCCAGCTGTCATCGGGCAGGAGGCGGGGTACACCCTGAACTGGTTGCCAGCCAATCGCAGGGCACATAGGAACAAACAACCATTCGCACTCACAGGCATGCGTACGGGCAATTTAGAGTCTCCAATTCATGCATGTTTTTGGGATGTGGGAGGAAACCGGAGTGCCCGGAGAAAACCCACGCAGGCACGGGGAGAACATGCAAACTCCACACAGGCGGGGCCGGGGATTGAACCCGGGTCCTCAGAACTGTGAGGCTGACGCTCTAACCAGTCGCCCACCGTGCCGCCGCATTTAAACATGAACATTCAAATATTTCTGGGTCGACGTCCTCTCTAAAGACAGGCCCATCATTCTACATGGGTCCATATCCACCCACCCTCGTCTCCTTCCCAGTCAACCGAAGGAAGTAAAGCACAGTTAATATCTGCAGTGTGGACAGTTATTTTTCTCAGTCATAACTTTTCAACATGGGACTAATAGTGACAAAACACCAAATTAAACAGCAAGCCTTCTGATGTCATGGAAATGTACCTTCCCTCCATGTCAACAACATTCACGGTATCTTCCAGCAAGCTGTACTTCATCTCATAATCTCTCACACGGTTTGAGGTCCTCATCCAACATAATGTCACAGCCATAGAGCTCAAAGCAGTGTTTGTCATTTATCATGATAATCTGCACACTCTGGAGGCTGCTGATGAAGATGTTATCCGTCCGTCTCTTTGCACAGAGTTTCCACCACCTGTTTTCAATGCTTCGCAGTCAGGTATATATGGAGGTTTTGAATCTTCCATTCACTACCCTATGTACAGGCAGACATGCATTAGGAGAACAAAGATGGTTTTTCCACTGAGATTGCTATAAATAAAACATTAGCGATTAAATGTGTGTATTTTAAATTACTGCTACTACTGATAAAAGTGTACTTATTTATATTGAGTCAATGTATTACCACCAAGTAGGTAGGGGTTCACAATGTAACGCTGTGCCACATAGCTTTCCAATTGAGTTGCACGAAATCATATGAAACAATGTGGAATGATATTGAATGATATGGAATGGTGTTTAACAATATGGAATAATGTGGAATCATATGAAATGTTGAATGATTTGGAATTATATTACATTATATGGAATGATTTGGAATGAGCTGAACAGTTCGGTCTAGTAATATGGAAACTAGCAGTAGACGCAAAATAATTATTATTTTGCATTTTTGCGGTTTTATTTAGAAAATTTGAAAACATTTTGGAATAGGAATGAAGCAGTTGAGCAGTTTACTTCTGATTCATTTCCTGTTCATTTTGGGGCATTTCCTCTTCATTTTTGGCCACTTCCTGGTCATTTTGGGTGTACCTTCTGTTCATTCTGGGTCACTTACAGTTCAATTTGGAAGATTTCCTGTTCATTTCGATTTCGACAAATCATCTTTGTCAGAACCACAGAAAATCTCAACCAAATTGAGAAATTCAAAAATGTGGTGGTAAAGGGATTTCCCAACAATGTAATCTTTAAATAAGAAGTATTATCTTGCACGAAACAAAAAGAAAATGCAATTCTGGTGGACCGCTGCTAAATTCACATTCTCAATTTCCGGCCCAGTGAAATGGAAAGAAAATGGCGGCCGTTTTTTGGGATTTAGTCACAAACCTAACAATTGTAGCCTACGATACAGTACCAAGTACAAAGATTCATGAGCAAATTAGGCAATATAAAACATTTATTTGATCTGTCAGGAGAAAAGGAAGTGGAGGACCCAAGTGAAGGGAAGCAGGGAGAGAAGGCAAGAGTACAGGGGCCTCATGTACAAAGACTTGGGTGGATTTACTACTGAAACATGGCGTACGCTCTAATCCAGAAAACGTTTCCAAAAAATATCCAGATGTATGAATCTGTGCGTACGCATGAATCCAAGCACATTTCCTTCGTACATCCAAATCAACGTAGAATTGAGCGCACGTTGGAGTAGTCCCACTTCTTCTTATCTTACATTTTTCCTTGCATGATTTCCTGTACTGTGAGGTTCCACCACCAAGTCTCCTTCTCTCCTTTCTTGCCAGAAGATACACCAAGTACTCTCCTGCCTGTCTCTCTGATGACCTTGGCTGTAGTGGTCCAGTCTTCTGGAAGCTCCTCCTGTCCACCGAGAGCCAGTCTCACCTCTTCCCGAAAAGCTGCACAACACTCGTCCTGTCTCAGCTTCCACCACATGGTTCTCTGCTCTGCCTTTGTCTTCCTAATCTTCCTCCCCACCACCAGTCATTTTACACACCACCATTCTATGCTGTCTAGCCACACTCTCCCCTACCACTACCTTACAGTCGGTAACCTTCTTCAGATTACATCGTCTGCACAAAATGTAATCCACCTGTGTGCTTCTACCTCTGCTCTTGTAGGTCACTCTATGTTCCTGCCTCTTCTGGAAAAAAGTGTTCACTATAGCCATTTGCATCCTTGTTGCAAAGTCTACCACCATCTGTCCCTCCAAGTTCCTTTCCTGGATGCGGTACTTACCCATCACTTCATCATCACCAACATGTCCATTACAATCTGCACCAATCACGACTCTCTCTCTGTCTGGGATGCTCAGAACTACTTCGGCTAGCTCCTTCCTGAATTTCTCTTTCACCTCTAGATCACATCCTACCTGTGGGGCATAGCCACTAATCACA
Source organism: Phyllopteryx taeniolatus (assembly GCF_024500385.1). Classification (NCBI taxonomy): domain Eukaryota; kingdom Metazoa; phylum Chordata; class Actinopteri; order Syngnathiformes; family Syngnathidae; genus Phyllopteryx; species Phyllopteryx taeniolatus. The sequence continues at coordinate 24,445,471 of NC_084502.1, read as the reverse complement.
TTACACACAACACCCTCAATTTCAAGTTACATCCTCATCATTCGAGCTGATACTCTTTTCACCTCCAAGACATTCTTAGCCAACTCTTCTTTTAAAATAACCCCGACACCATTTCTCTTCCCATCTATACCATGGTAAAATAATTTAAACCCAGCCCCTAAATTTCTAGCCTTACTGCCTTTCCACCTGGTCTCCTGGACACAAAATACATCAACCTTTCACCTAATCATCATGTCAACCAACTCCCGAGATTTTCCTGTCATAGTCCCCACATTCAGTTCTTGGCTCTGTGCTTTCCTCTTCTCTTTCTGCCGAAGAACTCACTTTCCACCTCTTGTTCTTCGACTTCGACCCACAGTAGCTGAATTTCCACCAGCACCCTGCAGGTTGACGGCGCCGGACGTTGTTAACCCGGGCCACGACCTATCCGGTATGGAATTCTTTGGATGAACGCTCATATTTGTTTGGCAAAGTTTTAAGCCGGATGCCCTTCCTGCCGCAATCCTTGGCATTTATCCGGGTTTGGGACCGGCCTACAGTTTGCACTGGCTTGTGTCCCCCATAGGGCTGCATTTTTTACCTCAGCAACCACCAAAGCTGCATTTTGCTTGGCCAGCCGGTACCCATCAGCCGCCTCAGGAGTCCCACAGGCCTTCATTCTTCAGCTTGACGGCATCCCTCACCCCTGGTGTCCACATCAAGACATACATTTGGAATATTTCTGCAGAGTTCGTGAAATATCAAAACAGACATTTATCCTTGGTTAAACATCAAATGAGTTAATGGGTTGCAGTACTCTCAAACGGCAGTGGGTGGCGCCTTGCCCCAGCACTTGTGCCTTTTCAAAGACAAGATGGTCCGGTGAAACATCTAGCCTTTGATGCTTGGGATTTCAGACTTCTCGAGTGGATGTTAATTAGTTTAGGGTCCACTAGGCGTCTTCCTATCAGAGTCTCACAGCAGTGCGGCTTCGAAGAAGGCCGTTTTATCAAGCAGTGGGAAGTCACAATGGTATTTGTCATCTTTTGAATTTAACTAGAAGCATGTCAGCATATTAAAGAGGATCTCAAAAACGTTGTCTCCTTTTTGATTACTCAATTATTTTAATACACAGGAGAGGCCACGCAGTCGCAGCCACGTGCTACATGTTCGGGGGATTCGTCCACCGTCCCGTCTCTCTGGTGTCACAGACGTGGAGGATTCCGCCACCGTTCCTGGCGTCGCCTCCAGCATCCCCAGCGTCTCTGATGCAATTATGCTCCAACAACCGGCTGCTCCTGCCTACCTGACTGGCCGTGTCCTCACCCGTACACACTGATAAAAAGTCCTTTGAATTTACTTAATTTGAACATGTACATCGGTTGCACATGATTAAAATGTGTTAAAATGACATACGTTTCTCCTAAAAAATGTAATCTTAACACATTTTAATCATGTGCAACCAATGTACATGTTCAAATTAAGTAAAATAAAGGACTCTTTTTCAGTGCATGTGCTAGTCAGAAGAGATTGTGAGGGCAATAGGCAGCATAAATGATCGATCGGCTTGATCAATTAATAGGTGTCCTCACAGTGATTCATTAAATACACTGGTTAACAAGTGAATTCTGAGTCCTTGCCTCTTTCACATTGTTGAAATCAAATGTTGCCGAGGATTAATTGTTCACGTCTCTGTTGTGCATATTTATTATAAGATTCCCAGCAGTTTCCAAAGCATGTAAAACATGCGTACGCAGCCATGTAGTTGGCGTGTGGTACCGCACATTTCCAGTCATTTCACTCTTGATACATCTGACCTTTGCCGTGAAAAAGAACATACGCCACGTTTTTGTGCATACACACCTGTTGTACATGAGGCCCCAGGAGTCTCACAAGCGAGATTTAATTCCAAAAATAAAGATGGCAAACAAGGTACATGGAAAAACTATAAATGCTAACTTAACAAAGTCCAAAAATCTATAATCAAAGTAACAAAGAAACATGGAAACCAAAATACTGACCGCTAATCAACATGACAGGATATGGAAACATGGGGTGAGACAAGATTACCTTCGACATGACAATGAACTGACAAGACCTGAAAGAAACCAGTGAACTAAATACAAACAAATTAACGGGACAACGGGGAACACCTGGACAAAACATGAGTGGCTGGAGGGAAGTGATTGGTCGACAAGGTAGGTTGACGAGAACAGGTGGAGACAATAACTAAATGAGCATACATGACATGAAAAACATGGGAGACAGGAAAACTTGAAACAAACACAAACCATGACAAATAGTCGAATAAATGCTGACGACAGAAAGAAGGAATCAACCTCATGAAGTTGAGGTCCAGTTAAAAAAAGCAGCGTCAATGCCAACTCTTGAGACTGATGTTACAAGTGAGGTCATGAAGAAAGTTATTTAGTGGTCCAACATCAAACTGACAAGTTCATATCCTCTTCTGGCCGGGAAAAAGTTTCACAAGTGTATTTAGTTGGTGTTCTCTGTCATTTGCACACCCTGAAAAAAAAGTAAGTTAATGATCATCTTTGTCTCATGTCACTCAATGTCACATCATTTAAAGTTAAATATCATATGTACAAGTAAGCAGGCAAGTTGACTCCAAATAAGCTGCTCCCTTACCCAAGTATGTGTTGGCTTTTAAAGATGAACAGCCAAATATTTCTGGATCAACGTCCTCGCTATAGACAGGCCCATCATTCCAGATGAGATCATAACCGCCCACTCTCTTCTCCTTTCCAGTCAACCTGAGAAACAGTTACTGTTTGCGTTGTGCTCATAGGAGATGACCTTCTCACATTCATTGATACAAATTAACAAAATAACCTTCACCATATGGACAAATAGTATTGAAACTTACAGTAATGTATCAAAGCTGCCAACCTATAGAAACTCACTTCCAGAACAATTTGTCCAAATTTGTCTGAATTTCCATATTTTCAAAATTCTGTCATGAACATTACCACGGGAATGCTATTGCAGTATATTATGTACTAGGATAAAAACTATTTTGCATACTGTTCAATTGCACAACATAATCATGACTCTATAATCGTAATCATTAATTATGGTTTCAATATTTGTCATTTTAAACTTGTAATGGCCTACGCAGTTTCAGCATGAATCAAAGTATATGAGATTTTGACGTGCCATCGTCAATATTCACCTTTACTAGATGTTTTGAACCTTGGTTAAAAAAAAGTATTACATCAGATTAATCAGATCTCAAATGTCAAAATTAAAATTCAGCACTCTATTTTCCAAACAAAAGACATTGCTGATAGATTGAATTGGATAGTTGACAATAGTTTAGATTTCTATTCTGTGAATGTACTTAGATGATAGATGATTTCTCTTGTATTCTATTTATATTTCCTATATCCACTATTGCTACTGAAATGATGGAAATGTCCCCATTGTGGGACTAAAGGTTATATTATAAATATTTATTCATAATATACTTTAAAAAAAAAAAATCGGGGGAGGGGGGGTTGTGTAATAAAATAGCATGCACCCAAGCAGCTATTTTTCTATCTTTTTTCATCACAGTGGCCGGACATGGCGTCATATTGGCCGGTTATTTCGGACGCTGGATTTTTTTTCTCTTCCAATATCTGGAACAATCAGATTTCTGTAACAAAATATGGACATTTCGTAAAATTTCACAGCTCGACATACTGAAACTATTTTTTCAGCTGCAACAGTTTCCAGCCACTCTATTGACGAATGTGTACAAGACTGCAGTTGGAAATTTGGTTTCCGATGATTGATGTGAGGGCAACATCTGTTTTAATTAATCCCAAAGGTAGTTGATGGGATTGAGGTCATGGGTCTGAAGATTGAATTGATGGGATGGGATGGAGGTCATGGGTCTGAAGAAAGAACTTCTCAACAAAAGCCATAATTTAAGGAGACAGCGATTTACCTTCCTTCCATATCCACAATATTCACAGTGTCTTCCAGCAGGCTGTACTTCATGTCATAATCCTCCTGACTACTAGGTGCAAGTGATGGAGAGGCATTTACTTCAATTAACCACCTGAAAATAAAATATGGCGGCACCACTGGCCATTAGGTCATCTTTTCAATGAGGGCCCTTAGGTAGGAATGCAAATAACATAACATTTGCAGAGGCATTGTTATTAATATTTTACAATAGGCAGAGTACAGATATCGTCAGTTTGCCAAGTACATTGTACAGACATGTATTATAGTCATACTTTCCTTTGGCCACGAGAAGATTTTACGACTGTTTTGATATTCAGGTCGGCAGGTTTAATGCACAATAACAGGGCTTGTTCTCCTGCGTGCTTACCCCCATGTGAGCATGTTTTTTTTGTGCATATCTTTACGTACGTGTGCGAGCATGTATATCTGTGTGTACATTAAAAATGCATACCTCAGCGCAGCTGGTGATGCACTGTGAATACAAAACACACATTTGTTTTATATTTCAACTCACACGGTTTGAGGTTCTCATCTAGCATAATGTCATAGCCGTAGAGCTCAAAGCAGTGCTTGTCATTTATAATGATCTTCTGCACACTCTGGAGGCTACTGATGAAGATGTTATCCATCTCTTTGAACAGACTTTCCACCACCTGCCTTCCGTGCTTTGCAGTCAGGTACCTACGGAGCTTCTGTATCTTCCATTTACATCCCTAGGTACAGGGGGACACATGCTTTTAGGAAAAAGCTATTTTGAAGTCAGAAGCTGCTACGGGTAACAACAGTGTTGAGAATGTGAACTACTCACTTTTTCAGGATCATAGTCAGGTGCTGTTTTTTGAACAGCCACATTAGTGAGATGGACATCTGTATAGGGGGAACTAAGGAAATTGTAGAAACTTATTTTGGATTCAGCTAATGTTCGCTATATGAAAGAAATTAGCAGTATATTGAAATTACAATGTAGTAGCAAATGCATAAATATATCAACACTGCATAAAATGATCAAAAAGGATACACTTATCATCAATACTACTAAGGGAGAAGCGTGTGCTTGAGAGGCGAGCAAAACCCTCTCGATATAACCATGCCTTCAAGGGAAAATACTGAACAACAATAACATACAGTATTAGATACAGTATACATATTAAGGATACCAAATTATTATTAATTATTATAGTTAGTTAATTTGGTTGGTTTTGAGTTTGGTTATCTTTAGCTGGAAATTATACAATAAAGTGTTTTTTTTTTTTTTTTTTTTTTTAAAACCTCCTATTTTCATTATTCCAACGTCCAGTATTGTATTTTGTAAATGTTTAGTTAATTACAATGTTCTAGATCAGTAGCTGTATTAGATTCCTCCTCACAAAAGACATAGGATTGGCTGCTAACCCGATATTGTCCTGGGTGCCATCTAGCTGATGAATATAAAACAAAACAACAAAGATGAACCCCTGTAAGTCCTTGACCCACCCATAATGGATCCACGACATACTTTTGGGTAAAAAAAAACACACCAGGTCATAATCACTTAATTATTTAAGAATGATTATTTCTACCACAACTTCTGTCTTTTGCCACTATCTTGTGTAATTTCCAGCCAGAAGATACCCATTCTGGCACAAAATCTGTCCACCAGAGTATGAATAATGTTTGAGTCATCTACACAAATTAAAATTGTATATATAAATGTTGGCTTCACAAATGTATTTACATACTGATGTGACCATCAGATAGACTCGCAGGTCGAACTTCCTCCCTGTCGACAGGTAGTGAATCAGTAAATGTATCTTGCTTTACTTCTTTGCTGGTCAAATTTTATTGTTGAGTCAGTGGATTACCACCAAGTAGGTAGGGGTTCTCAATGTAGCGCTGCGCCACATAGCTTTCCACTTGAGCTGCATCTTTCTGCTCCTCGGAGCGGGTGCCATCATGCTGAAACACAACATAATCAGTTGTAGTACACTGCTGTGATTTCTAGGATGTTTATCCACCCATTTGTTATCATTCAAAATCACATACCTTCCTCCATTCCATGATGTCTTTTAGTTTTTTAAAAAGGAAGATGCCTGCCCCTTGAGATTTTGCTGCCTGCGAAAATATTGCACTAAATGTAGTCTTTATTACTTCGTGAGGTTTTCTCTTTTTATCGTAGGTCAAACGCAGTATAGTCATTCTTTATGAAGTCATATCATTCTATTATGGATCTGTGATCAACTTGAGCTAACCGGCTTCATGATCCAGGTGCTACCAGGGTTTCTTTTGAACTCCTCCACAAAGAGATGATACTCATTAGGTAGAGCAAAAGTGCAGGGGAAGAAATCACATTTAGAGCCCTCCGTGCAGCTGGCCTCCCTTTCAAGATTCTTTTTGAATCTTTTCAGATTTTTCAGCATGAAGTCTTTGCGCGTCAGCTGAATAAAAAAGCATGCAACCGAAGCTTTATTAATGAAAGCGATGGATTGAGGTGATAAAACTAGTCAAACAAATGCTCCCTCACCTCGTAATGGTTGCGAAAATGGTTGACTCTTACATGTTCCTCCATGTACAAATTCTCCTTGAGCCAGCCAACACCACACCAGTGGAAGTCCCATTCACCATCACTTTAAGAAAAAAAAAAAAAGAATAGATTCAACAACAAAGAACAAATATTGCACAGAAGCAGATTTTTGTTACACACATGGACAAAATTGTTGGTAACCCTGTGTTAATGAAATAAAAACCCAGTGGTCACAGAAATAACTTGAACCTGACAAAAGTAATATCAGACATTGCTTTTTAATTGTAGTTCAACAAAATTATTTTTAAAAACAAACTCAAGAAACAGGCCTAGATTTTGTATTCTTTTTTTTTCTCTGTTCAGGTGTTAGGTTAAGCAGAAAGGAGGATCTGTATCACTTTTATCCCATAACAGTTTTATTGTGCCACAGTGGAGTTTTAGAGAAATCTTTTTTAAAGGGGAGTGAGAGTCAAAAGATAAATATAGGAGACGACAACAAAAGACAGGACATTAGCTGTAAGAAAGAGGAGGAAAGTAAATCATTATATGCCTCGTACACATCACAGTTGAGTGTTGTATGGGGCAGTAGTGCTACACCCTGTGAAAGACAGGACAGGGAAGATCTAGGACAGGACTGGACAGGAGGGGACGCATGCGGGACAGAGGTAGTGGACCCGGCTGTATGCCTGAGATGTGGTGGGAGTGGCTATGTAAATTTTAAACATCTATTGAAACAGAGTGCAAGTGAGGGCATACCCAGGAAGTTCTCACAGTAATGAGTTATTTATCAGAATTAGTGAGTGGCTCCTGTAAAAGTCCCAGAGATGAGTATCTAGGACACATGCAAGTGAAGTGACACTGTCTTGCATGCCCAATAACCTTCAGAAGTGACCTGTACTTGCTATGCCTGCACTAGGCCTGGAAAAAATGATGGAACCCTTAATATTTTGGTGCACAACATTTCGAGGCAATCACTGCAATTAAATGATTTTTGTACCTTTCAATTAGACTTTTGCACCTCTCAGCAGGTATTTTGGCCCACTCTTTATGAGCAAACTGCTCCAGTTGTCTCAGGTTTGGAGGGTTCTTTCTCCAGACGGCATGTTTCAGCTCCTTCCACAGATGTTCAATAGGATTTCGATCAGGACTCATAGAAGGCCACTTAATAGTCCAAAGTTTTGCTCCAAGCCATTGTTGGGTGTTTTTAGCTGTGTTTCAGGTAATTATCCTGTTGCAAGATCCGTGACCTGTGACTGAGAGCATAGCTTTCTGACACTAGGCAGCGCATTTCTCTCTAGAATACCTTAATAGTCTTGAGATTTTATTGTACCCTGCACAGATTCAAGACACCCTGTGCCAGATGTAATAAAGCAGGAACAGAACCTAACAGAGCCTCCTCCATGTTCGTATGCTTCATTTTTATTGTCTGTGAACAGAACAGAGCTGATGTGCCTTGCCAAAAAGTTCCAGTTTTGTCTCATCTGTCCATTGGACATTCCTCCAGACGCTTTGCGGCTCGTCAACATGCAGTTTACAAATTCCAGTCTCACTTTTTTATGATTTATTTTCAACAGTGGTTACCTTGGTGGTTTCCCATAAAGTCCCATTTGGCTCAAACAACGACAGTTGGAGCGATCTTGACCTTGGAGTTCAATTTTAATTTCTTTCATGTTGTTCTGGGCTCTTTTGTTACCATTCGTATTGTCAGTCTCTTCAATTTGTCCCCAATATTCCTCCAGCGGCCACATCCAGGAAGGTCAAATCCCGTGCAGATTCTGATTCTCGGCCTTTATGCAACTTCAGTCAAGCTGCTTTGGAGATGGTCTTATAGCCTTTAACGTGCTTGTGTATATTTTCTTTCTAATCTCCTGAGACACCTCTCTCCTTTGCTTCCTGTGAGTCATGTTTAGTGTGGTACACACCATGTCACCAAACAGCACAGTGATTACTTGGCACCCTATAAATAGGCCGATTAACTTCTTACAAGTTTGAAGACACCCATCCATCCATTTTCCAAACCGCTTATCCTTACGCAGGTCGCGGGCGGGCTGGAGCCTATCCCAGCTATCTTCGGGCGAGAGGCGGGTTATGCTCTAAACTGACCACCAGCCAATCGCAGGGCACATAGAAACTACAACAATTCACACTCACATTCACACTTACGGACAATTTAGAGTCTGGAATTAACCTACCATGCATGTTTTTGGGAGGTGGGAGGAAACTGGAGTACCCGGAGAAAACCCACACAGGCATGGGGGAGAACATGCAAACTTCACAAAGTCCGGTCCTCAGAACTGTGAGGCAGATGTGCTAACCAGTCGTCCACCGTGCCGCCAGTTTGAAGACACCTGTGATGCTAATTAGAGGACACACTTTGTTTGAACATGTCCCCATGGTCAAATCATTTTCAAACTTTTCTAGGGATACCATAATTTTTGTCCAGGCCTGTTTCCCAAATGTTTATTTTTTATTTTTTGTTAATAATTGTTTAACCAGAATTCAAAAGCAATGTCTGACATTCATTGGTTAATTTCCATTATTTTTTTATTTGTATTACTTTTGTCAGATTATTTCTGTGACCAATGTGGGTTTTTCTTTCATTAACAGAGCCAAACAATTTTGGCCACACGTGTATGATGACCATGTAACATACTCACTCTTTGACTTCAATCCAGCCTGGTCTTTGCCTCAATACATCCTGTATGGGGCCAGGTTGACTACATTTGTAGCGCACAATACATCTTCCCTCCCTGGGGTGACAATTACAAAAGGTTTACATGTCTTGACAAATCTGTAGTAGCTTTACCTTTAAATAACAGCTCCTGATGATGGTATTTGTAATGGTACTCTACCTTGTAAGAACATGACTATACCATGTCATTGCGATACAGACGGAGACAAAATAATTTCTCGAAAAATCTGGTATTGTTCATCTCAGCGTCTGGCAAAGTTTGTACACTCGTACAGTGTTTGCACAAAGTTTAGCAGTGTAAAACAGACTCATCCACTAGTAAGGTACCACTTTGCGAGTTATAATCATTGGTAGTCATCCTTTTGATTACAAATCAAAATTTCCTACTCATTAGTTACAAATTGCACATCATTTCAGACTAACTCACTCCGATGCTATTATCTTTACTAGCTGGCCCAATTTAGCCCCTATTTAGCTCGGCATCCAGCACCAGTTTGTCTCATTTGTAGATTATTTGACACCGTTTAAATGGTATTAATACAACTAAATAATTGGTCTACTTTCTTACAAGTGACAGACACCATGGTATTAAATAGGTACATTAGCATCTGTTGACTCGGCGGCCGCCTATAGGTTCCAAGCATTGGATCACGTCTTTGACCAAGTGGCAGGGATACCCCTGACAAAATTGTAATTTTTAGGGATGCCGAAAGGAATTCCTTTAATTCCCGTTCATGGCGTCAATGGGGAAACCCCCAGATCAGCCTCCATTTAGTTTTGTTGAATTTAAATGTTCTGAACCATGGCTGCACTGCTTTGAAGTTTTTGCTCATAAAAAAAACATTGATTTAGTTGGTGAGTAAGAATCTGTCAGTATTAGTTTATGTACAGAGGTACCTGTATGAAAAATATCACCCAATTTGGTGCGTAATCATCCATCCATTTGGTGTACCGCTTATCCTCACAAGGGCCACAGGCATACTGGAGCCTGCCATCTTTGGGCAAGAGGCGGGGAATACCGTGAATTGGTCGCCAGCCAACCGCAGGGTACATATAAACAACCAACAATTCGCACCCACATTCACACCTACGGGCAATTTAGAGTCTAATCAATGATTTTTTTTTTCCTCCGTCAAAACTGGTTGTCAACTTGTGAATGGCAACCGTAATGCATTTGCAAATGCAGCTGTGAAAGAAACAGCCGGGCATTTTTCTACCAAAGAGTGGAGAGTTCGGTCACAAATATCTAATGATTTTCATTGATTTCTGGATACATCAATTTGTGCCAAATTGCGATATAAAAAGTAGGCATAAAATCCTTAATCGTGATCCAATTCTTACAAACTAGGTGTAATTTTATTAGTGTATCACTCCTATATCCAATGATGATGTCTATTTTGATATGGAGGTATTTTGGAAATTTTAGTATCATACCTATATTCAATCTTGCAACAATACCATCCATTTTCATCACGTATTCTCATTAGGTTAACTGGTCAACTGGAGCCTTTGACTTCGGGCGAGCGGTGGGTTACACCCTGGACTGGTTGCCAGCATATCGCAGGGCACATAAAGAGAAACAACCATTGACACTAACAAATGGACAATTTAGTCTTCAATGAACCTAACATGCATTTTTAGGGATGTGGGGGGACGCCAGCGTACTTGGTGAAAACCCACGCAGCACGGGGGAACACGCAGTCTACACACGTTCGAAACATGATTAACTATTAGGCAGACACACTAACCACCGTGCTCGCAATAATACAATCCTGCAAAAACAGAACAGTCGTTACAAGATACATTTAAGTGGCCCATGGTGAGCCACTGAAACAAGCAACAGTGGTAACGTGACAACAGCGTACATTACGAAGTGGGAGTGTCGCCTTTTCTCGAGTCGACACAACACCTGAAGTATGCTGCCAAGAAGTGTCTCTTAAGGAATTTATCCTGTAGCAGAAGAATTGAGTGCGTAAGTCAGGGTGTAACGATTACGACCGACAAAAAAAAACTCACAGGTTTACGAGCGCATGAAAGTGTCACCGCTCTATGACGTCAAACACTTAGCGACGAGTACTTGAAAGCATCACGTGACACAAGGAGCTCGAACTCGCGACGTTTAGGCGTCAAATTAAGCTTTGTTTTTTATTTTATAAAATGGCTGGTGAGTCAAACATGACATGACACTACAAAACAAGCTTAATTGACCCTGCACTTAATGTCATATGAGTCCAATGTCATATGAATTACATCGATTTCCACTCACCGACCGGCCTGACATTGACATTGCGTCAACCAACGCAATCGAATTAGAGCCGACATAAAGTAGTTTAATTAAAAATTTGGACAAAATGATGATGCTCAGTTTTACAGCACATCAACAGAGAAATGTTAAAATACAATAACAGAACTGCATATTGTAATTAAATACCAGCCTATTAGTACATACAAATTTAAAAAAAATCACCTACAAATATATTTTCATATACAAATATAAATAAACAGAGAACATTTTCTCTGTGTATTTCTTCGATATACTAAAGACATGGATGTAAGGTTCATCGAAGACTCAATTGTCCATATGTCTGAATGCCAGTGTGAATAATTGTTGTTTTTAAATATGTGCCTTGCAATTGACAGGCGACCAGTCCAGGGTATACCTCACCTATCGCCCAGTCAGCTGGGATAAGTTCCAGCTCACCCTTGATTCTGTGTAGAAAATGGATGGATGGATGGAGCATGACAGCCTCACACTTCTGAGGTTTGTGTTTCAAATCTCGGCTCACGCCCTTCTGTGTGGACTTGGCATGTTCTCCCCCATGCTTGGGTGGGTTTTCTCTGGCTCCCCCAACTTGAATGTTAGGTTATATATATATATATATATATATATATATGACTTAAGACCAGACTGGTTAGCACATCTGCCTCACAGTTCTGAGGACCGGGGTTCAAATCCCAGCCTCGCCTGTGTGGAGTTTGCATGTTCTCCCTATGCCTGCGTGGGTTTTCTCCAGGCAATCCGGTTTCCACCCACACCCCAAAAACATGCGTGGTAGGTTGATTGAAGACTCTAAATTGGCCGTAGGTGTGTATGCGAGTGTGAATGGTTGTTTGTTTCTATGTGCCCTGCGTTTGGCTGGCGACCAGTTCAGGGTGTACCCCGCCTCTCGCCCGAAGATAGCTGGGATAGGCTCCAGCACGCCCGCGACCCTAGTGAGGATAAAGCGGTACAGAGGATGGATGGATGGACTTAAGACCAGTCCAGGCTGTAACCTGCCTCTCGCCCAAAGTCAGCAGTTCACCTGTGACCCGAATGAGGACAACAAGTGCTAAAATTGATGGATTGCTTACCAACGTATTTTATTACTGTAAATTTGTACCTATTTTTACTCTATATTGCACGGTATTAGGGTTCACATACAGTACTTTCTGGATGCAGTCCAAACTCACTCCAGGAATCGAGTATTGTTATTAATTTGCTGTTGCAAAGAATTGGACTTTATTATACTGAGGTCCTTATGATATTTTTGTCTATATTTTCCTACAAAGTAGAGCAACTGTGACCCAGGCCCTTGCTAAGTAACCTCTTAGCTCACAAATCTTGGGGATTATTGTTCTTGTAAATGATAAGGGAACAAAAATCCTCAGACACTCCAAATCCTTTTTAGAATTCTTCACAAGTTACAGCTGCAAAGGTGAGACTAAGGCCATATCATATGTTCTTTCATTTTCTCTGTCCCATCAGTGTTTAACTGGAAATTCCAAGGATACAGACAATGCTAAAGCAATAGTCCAAAGGCCGAAAAGAATTCTGGATAAGTGCAAGCCAGCGAGCGTCTCAACATCTTGAATTGTCTGTCAAGTGTGAAAAACGGTTGGCAACAAACAGTAAATCGACCGGTAAATCGAGAGCTTTGCCTTTCGGCTTAGCTCCTTCTTTACCACAACGGATCGATACAAAGTCCGCATCACTGCAGACGCTGCATCGATCTCCCGTTCCATTCTACCCTCACTCGTGAACAAGACCCCAAGATACTTGAACTCCCCCACTTGGGGCAGGATCTCATCCCCGACCTGGAGAGGGCACGCCACCCTTTTCCGACTGAGGACCATGGTTTTAGATTTGGAGGTGCTGATTCACATCCCAGCTGCTTCACACTCGGCTGCGAACTGCTCCAGTGAGAGTTGGAGCTCACGGCTTGATGAAGCCAACAGAACCACATCATCAGCAAAAAGCAGAGATGCAATACTGAGGCCACCAAACCGGACCCCCTCTACGCCTCGGCTGCGCCTAGAAATTCTGTCCATAAAAGTTATGAACAGAATCGGTGACAAAGGGCAACCTTGGCGGAGTCCAACCCTCACCGGAAACGAGTCCGACTTGCTGCCGGATATGCGGACCAAACTCTGACTCCGGTCGTACAGGGACCGAACAGCCCGTATCAGGGGGTTCGGTACCCCATACTCCCGAAGCACTCCCCACAGGACCCCCCGAGGGACACGGTCGAACGCCTTCTCCAAGTCCACAAAACACATGTAGACTGGTTGGGCGAACTCTCATGCACCCTCGAGGACCCTGCCAAGGGTGTAGAGCTTGTCCACTGTTCCACGGCCAGGACGAAAACCACACTGCTCCTCCTGAATCTTGAGATTCAACTTCCCGACGGACCCTCCTCTCCAGCACGCCTCAATAGACCTTACCAGGGAGGCTGAGGAGTGTGATCCCCCTGTAGTTGGAACACACCCTCCGGTCCCCCTTCTTAAAAAGGGGGACCACCACCCCAGTCTGCTTTGTTTTTAGCAAGTAATCATTAACTTAGAATTTTATGGCCCTTAAGTACCATAATTTAAATCCTCTGTATGTGCTACGCATATTGTAGATAATAATTGACAATAAAATAATTGACAATAAAAGAACCTTGTACTTTAAGTTGACCGGCCGGGTATACTACAGTAATTACAGCATTGGTAAACAGATGCACTAACATTTGAATGAAGCAATGCCTGAAAATAAATGATAACAATTTAAACATTTGTGTTTTCAGTTGGAGAAAGCAATCGCTGATGCATTCAGGAGCAGGTATGTTCCACCTGAGAGTAAAAAGAAAAGAAAAGGTTAAAAGAAAAGGTGATGTAACACAGTGGTAAACATGACTCTGTCCCAGCTTTTTTGGAACTTGTTGCAGCCATAAAATTCTAAGTTAATGATTATTTGCTAAAAACAATAAGGTTTATCAGTTTGAACATTAAATATCTTTGTAGTGTATTCAATTAAATATAGGTTGAACATGATTTGCAAATCATTGAATTCTGTTTTTATTTGTTTAACACAACGTCCCAACTTCATTGGAATTGGGGTTGTACATAGCATCTACATTTATTGTTTTAAATGCCTCATTGCCATGGTGTAAGAAGAGCTTACGCTTGCAGTCTGAGTCCTGTGAAAAGCTAAATAAATTCTGCACCTTTTTGTCTCAACCACCCACCAGGAATGAAACAATCATACTCACTTTAGACTGCTATAAATAAACACAACAGGCCAAGGTTTAGCTTGGTTTAGGCTTTAAAAATCAGGTTGATGTATGATTTGGCTACTGTCCAAAGTGGCCACAGTAATTGAGAACAATGGCAGAAGCTTTTAGCAGCAAGAAGACCTATCACAATTGCTCAAATGAACCCACCCTAACGTGTTTAAACCAAGGAATCTATAATGGTCTTGAATTTTTGAACACCTTACAGTAGATTCTGACAAAGTAGTCAGAAAAACAGTGATGCCAGTAATGCGTTACAAAGTAATGGGGTACTCCAAAATTGCCGTCATTTTGAGTAACCAGCAATGTAACACATTAATGTGCCTTGGAAAGTAATTAGATTACAATTACTTCTTCTAACAACAATAGTTGCTATTGAGACGATAATGTCTCTTGAAAAGTAGTAATTTGTTGCTGGTGACTTAAATAAACAGCAGCCCCTGTGGCCAAAAATCAGAATCATCTTTATTTGCCAAGTATGTTCAAAACACAAGGAATTTGTTTCCGGTAGTTGGAGCCGCTCTAGTACAACAACAGACAGTCAATTGACAGAGAACACTTTTGAGACATAAAGACATTGACAGTCACTGAGCAATAAATAAATACTTGACCAAGTACACAGACCACCTCTTTTCTAACATATTTAGAAAAATGACTGAGAGGTCATTGTTTGTCAAGCAATGCACAGTGTAGGTGCAGAAAATGTACAAAATGCAAATAAAGGGACGGCTTCACTGCCGCTACACTATTTTTGTTATTTTTCTATTAAAGTGTTTTTGATTGTTGTTACTTTTTGATTTACACATTGAGAATAGAGTTTTACTGGCGAGTACACACATAACATAACTGCTCCCGGGTGCTTCAGCTGCCCCATGCTCCAATGTGTTTCACTAACAAGTGTGTGTGTTCACTGTGATGGCTAAGGAAGCCCACATGGTGTACGAAACTAATCTTATAAACATAATGATGTTCAAGCAGCGGCACGGTGGACGACTGGTTAGAGCGTCAGCCTCACAGTTCAATCCCCGGCCCCGCCTGTGTGGAGTTTGCATGTTCTCCCCGTGCCTGCGTGGGTTATCTCCGGGCACTCCGGTTTCCTCCCACATCCCAAAAACATGCATTAATTGGAGACTCTAAATTGCCCGTAGGCATGACTGTGAGTGTTTCGATGTGCCCTGCGATTGGCTGGCAACCAGTTCAGGGTGTACCCCGCCTCCTGCCCGATGACAGCTGGGATAGGCTCCAGCACGCCCGCGACCCTAGTGAGGAGAAGCGGCTCAGAAAATGGATGGATGGATGGATGTTCAAGCACACAGGAAATGAAATCACAGAAGCTTCAAAGTCTCTTTTATTTATTGTGTTATCGCCACATGAAGTGATGTGGGTCATATGCCAGGTCCTCCCATCACCTCAGTAGCACAAATTCCACTGTCAAGGTGCAATGGGTTAGAAACCACGTCGATATTTACTTTTTAATTTTTTTGTTTATCATGATTATTTTTCCTTTGTATTTATTTATTTATGTTATTATTTTCAAAGTCCTAATGATAAAACGAGGGGCCAAACAAGGGTCAGTTCTGCAGAAGTCGCTCAAAGAATCTGGATCGTATTAGGCTTCAAATTCTCACTCGCCACATTTCTCCTGATCCAGCTGAATTTATCAACTTGTCTCTTTCAAACATTTCACCACTTTTCTCATACCTTCAAGGTTAAATTCCTGTTTCACTAAACCGATATCGGCATTCTTTTTTTTCACAGAAAGCACTACATTTAAAAATCTTATAATTTGCTCGGGCGGCACGGTGGACGACTGGTTGGAGCGTCGGCCTCGCAGTTCTGAGGACCGGGGTTCAATCCCCGGCCCCACCTGTGTGGTGTTTGCATGTTCTCCCCGTGCCTGCGTGGGTTTTCTCCGGGCACTCTGGTTTTTATTTTTACTTTGTATTTATTTATTTATTTATTTTATTATTGTCAGTTCAGGGTGTACTCTGGCTCCTGCTCGATGATAGCTGGGATAGGCTCCAGCACGCCCGCGACCCTAGTGAGGAAAAGCGGCTCAGAAAATGGATGGATGGATGGATAATTTGCTGGTTTATACGCTGACAGTGCTGACCACAGTAATGAGGTTGATTGATTGACTGATCAACCCTTTGTTTGTATGCCGACCCATTCAGACTGTACGACACCTTTCATTCTACATGTACTTGGCCAGACTCCACATCCCTCGTGAGCTGTGATACGATAAATGACAACTGGTACCATAAAATTTGCTGCAAACAATCAAAAAAGCAACAACAAAGAATAAATACTGTCATGCTCTGTGTTTTGGTTTGGGTTGTGTTCCATGTCTTCCTGTGGCTCATGTTTGTGGTGTGCTCATTTGGTTGTTGTGTCCACCTGTTCTCGTCAACCTTCTACCTTGTGTCGACCAATCAGCTCTCTCCAGCCACTCGTGTCTTCTCCAGGTGTTCCTCGTTGTCTCGTCAATCTTTTTGTATTTAATTGCCTGCTTTCTTTCAGTTCTTGTCGGTTCATTGTCGTTGTCAGGTGTCTTTGCAGTATGTCATTGTCAGGTGTCATTGTCACTGTCTGTGTCATGTCATAGTTGCCAGTTGTGTCGTTCAGTTATTTCACCAGTCATGTCTTGTTTCTTGTTTTGGGTTTACAGTGTTCCCTCGCCACTTCGTGCTTCACGTTTTGCGGCTTCAGTGCTTCGCGGGTTTTTCCAAAATATTCATAAAATAAAATAAAAAAATACAGCCATATCGGCAGCCATATTGCGGAAAGACGCGTTGTTTCACGTTGATGCGCACGAGAGAAGGTTTCCCTGCATGCCAAACAAAGAGATGAGTTGACTCAGAGGCATTGTACATACCTGTACATGCCTGTACTGTACGGGCACTCATACAAGGCGTGTGATTGGTTCCTGGCGCGACATCGACCAATGAGAGCAGGAGTGGATTTATCCCGTGAGCTGATTGGCTGGGCATCATCGCAGCCTCACCCAGCATCTTCCCTTGTTGTGTCTCGCCAGTCTCGTCTACGCTGTTGACTGTCTCGCATACTGCATCTTAGTGTTCTGTTCGTGATAACTTTTTTTGTTTAAGCGCTAACTTTTTTTGATTAGTTAAGCACTTACAATGCCGCCAAAGCGCTGTGCCCCTGCGAAAGCTTCCTCCGGGGCGCCCAAGAGGAAGAAGAAGATGATGACCAGCAGCGAAAAAGTGAAAGTTTTAGAGGGCAGAAGTTATGCATCTGTGGCACGTCATTATGGCGTGAATGAATCTACAGTGCTGTACATCTAGAAAGAGGAAGCAAACATCCGCAAAACTGCTTCAATAAGGAAGTGAAACATTGTGGTAACTCCGTGTAATACGAGACCGGGTTATGTCCTTGTACAGGGGAATTTTGAAGCAAAAGAAAAAACAAAGACAACTACCCATCACCATGTTTTTCCCCAAGGGAAAACACCTCATTGAGTCAAATTTCACTCAGGTTATGTGGGCTTTTTATAACAGCAGACAAAGAGGAGTCTAAATATTAGTTCAGAAAAGAACACTTTTTACAATAAATAATACAGTAGAGCAGTGTTCCCCAACCTTCTTTGCACTGCAGACTGGTTAGGAGTTTTTTCACTGTGATGGCTAAGGAAGCCCAGATAGCGTCCGAAACTAATCTTATAAACATAATGATGTTCAAGCACACAGGAAATGAAATCACAGAAGCTTCAAAGTCTCTTTTATTTATTGTGTTATCGCCACATGAAGTGATATGGGTCATATCCCAGGTCCTCCCATCATCTCAGTAGCACAAATCCCACTGTCAAGGTGCAATGGTTTAGAAACCACATCGACATTTACTTTTTCAATTTTTTGTTTATCGTGATTATTTTTACTTTGTATTTATTTATTTATTTATTTTATTATTGTCAAAGTCCTAATGATAAATTGAGGGACCAAAAAAGGGTCAGTTTGGTTTGGCACTCAGTTCTGCAGAAGTCGCTCAAAGAATCTGGATCATATTAGGTCTCAAATTCTCACTCGCCACATTTCTCCTGATCCAGCTGAATTTATCAGCTTGTCTCTTTCAAACATTTCACCAGTGTTCTCATAGCTTCAAGGTTAAATTCCTGTTTCACTAAACCGAAATCTTCATTCTTTTTTTCACGGAAAACACTACATTTAACATCTCATAATTTGCTGGTTTATACGCTAACAGTGCTGACCACAGGAATGAGGTTGATTGATTGACTGATCAACCCTTTGTTTGACTGCCGACACATTCAGACTGTACGACACCTTTCATTCTACATGTACTTGGCAAGACTCCACGTCCCTCGTGAGCTGGGGTACGATAAATGACAAGTGGTACCATAAAATTTGCTGCAGTCAAAAAAGCAACAACAAAGAATAAATACAGGTAGTACCCAATTTATTCAAAATTAATGTACACGCACCCATTATATGTCACACTTAACTTTTGTATTGTGGAATGTCAATGGCATTCGATCACAGGCAAAGAGACTTATGGTCAGAATCAGTATCATCTTTATTTGCCAAGTATGTCCAAATAACACACAAGGAATTTGTCTCCGGTAGTTGGAGCCGCTCTAGTACGACAACAGTCAATTGACAGAGAACACTTTTGAGAAATAAAGACATTGAGAAAAACAGTCACGGAGCAATAAAGGGTTGGTAGTTATCTGGTAATGCCGGTACAATTTATTTATTTATTTTTTTGACAATTGTGCAAAAAGATGCAGAGTCCTCTAGCACTTACAGCAGTTTGAATGACTAATATAGCAATAGTCCGGTGCAATGACCCTTGTGCAAAGGGCGCCGAGACTTCAAGGAGTGTATGCAGTTTAAAGTGACTAGTAGGCAATGTTGATTGTGCAAATGTTGCAGATACTCCTCAGTCAGTGTGCAAGTGGGGCAGATGCTACTTTGGCATGCAGGTTATGGATTATATCACAAAATTTAAAGCAGGTCTTTTCCTAATACAAGAAACACATCTAATCAAATAAGAAGGAAAATACCTCCATCCATCCATTGTCTTGCACTTCTCCGTGGTCAGGTCACAGGGGCAGTAGCTTTAGCAGGGACGCCCAGACTTCCCTCTCTCCAGCCACTTCATCCAACTCTTCCGGGGGGATCCCGAGGCGTTCCGAGGTCAGCTGGGAGGCATAGTCTCTCCAGCGTGTCCTGGGTCGTCCCCGGGGTCTCCTTCCGGTGGGACGTGCCCGTAACACCTCACCAGGGAGGCGTCCGGGAGGCATCCGACCCACAGCTCGTGCCCATAAGTGAGGGTAGGAACATATATTGACCGGTAAATTCGCCTTTTGGCTTAGCTCCTTCAACACAACGGAGAGATACAAAGTCTGCATCACTGCAGACGCTGCCCCTATCCGCCTGTCGATCTTCCGTTCCATTCTTCCCTCACTCATAAACAAGACCCCAAGATACTTGAACTCCTTCACTTGGGGCAGGATCTCTTCCCCAACCTGGAGAGGGCACACCACCCTTTTCCGACTGAGGACCATGGTCTCAGATTTGGAGGTGCTGATTTTCATCCCAGCCGCTTCACACTCGGGTGCGAACCGCTCCAGTGAGAGTTGGAGATCACGGCTTGATGAAGCCAACAGAACCACATAATCTGCAAGATGTAGAGATGCAATACTGAGGCCACCAAACCGGACCCCCTCTACGCCTTGGCTGCGGCGAGAAATTCTGTCCATAAAACTTATGAACAGAATCGGTGACAAAGGGCAGCCTTGGCGGAGTCCAACCCTCACCGGACACGAGTCCGACTTACTGCCGGCAATGCGGACCAAACTCTGACTGGTCGTACAGGGACCGAACAGCCCGTATCAGGAGGTTCGGTACCACATACTCCCGAAGCACCCCCCACATGACTCCCCCAATGAAAAATACCTCATTGAGTCAAATTTCACTCAGTTTATCTGGGCTTTTTATAGTAGCAGACAAAGAGGAGTCAAAATATTAGTTCAGAAAAGACTACTTTTATAATAAATATTACAGAAGAAGACCCAAAAGGCTGACACATAATTATACGCGCAACAATATTCACCAAACTATACACAATTATCAATATATACGGTCCGAATAAAAATGTCACAGTCTTTTTCCAGACGCTATTTTCACAGTTGATTAACCTGACAGCCAATTCCACAATTATCATGGTACGCGACTTCAAACCTTAAGGCCTCTTTATACTCCCGCGGCCGCGCGGCCCGACAACGCCCGCATTGCATCACGTGACTGACGAATTGGCCCACGCCGCTGCGTCGCTTGCCGCGCACCCGACAAAAATAGTTGCCGCGCGTCGACCGCTCCGGAGATCATCTCTCGTGATTGGTCCATTTTAGTCACATGCTGTGATGACGTACCAGCGTGCCCCTTGGTTCTACATACCATCTACGTCGCAGCCTTCGTGATGGATTTTGCAGCATAATTAAACGTATCATCTGGTCATCTAGGTCCATTTGTTCTGTCGCCGTCGCCATTGTTGTTCCTTTGTTCCTTGTTACTGAAAGGAAAGTAAAAAGGCCTACCGGAAACGGCCCAAAAAAATGCAGAGGAAACTCCACCCTGTGGTGTCCTATCCAATACCAGCCATAGTGACACCCCCGACTTGGAAGAGAACTGCAGCACACTTTCAAAACAGAGCACGTGGGTTGTGCTCGAGTATAAAGGCAAACTACGCGAGGGACAGCTGCAGTGACGTCAGCGTGGTCACCGTCCGTGCGAGTGTGAAGAAGCCTTTACTCTTAATTCCTCCAGAGATTGCTCAAATTCCAAAAATAGCAACCAGCCACATTGCGCCAATATATTAGAGCAGTATATGGACGAGTTCAGACTCATCGACATATGGAACCCACAAAATCGTACAAACAGAGTGTACACATTTTTTATTTTACACATCAGTTTCTTTGTAGATGTGTGTGTACAAACAAATTAATTTTGCACGTTCATTAACAAGCAGCACGGTGGACGACTGGTTAGCACATCTGCCTCACAGTTCTGAGGACAAGGGTTCAGATCCCGGCCCCGCCTGTGTGGCATTTGCATGTTCTCCCCGTGCCCGTGTGTTTTTTCTCCGGGAACTCCGGTTTCCTCCCACATCCCAAAAACATGCATGGTAGGTTGATTGAAGACTCTAAATTACAATCGCTAACCAACTACAAGCGACCATCCCCCCAAGCAGAGAACAATAAAGGAGTTGACCACTTGAACACCTTCTACTGCAGATTTGAAAAGGACACTTTCACACCCCACACCCACCCAGCCTTACCACCAACCACCATCACACCTCTGACTCCCCCTCCTGCGTTGACCATCCACGAACAGGATGCGAGACATGCCCGTGACAATCTGCACCAATCACGACTCTCTCTCTGTCTGGGATACACAGAACGACTTTGTCTAGCTCCTTCCAGAATTTCTCTTTCACTTCTAGGTCACATCCTACCTGTGGGGCATAGCTGCTAATCACATTATACATAACACCCTCAATTACAAGTTTCAGCCTCATCACTCGATTTGATACTCTTTTCACCTCCAAGACATTCTTAGCTAAAACTTCTTTTAAAATAATCCCTACTCCATTTCTCTTCCCATCTACACCATGGTAAAATAAACTTCTAGCCTTACTGCCTTTCCACCTGGTCTCCTGGACATACAATATATTAACCTTTCTCCCAATCATCATGTCAACCAAGTCCTGATATTTTCCTGTCATAGTCCCAACATTCAAAGTCCCCACATTCAATTCTAGGCTCTGTGCTTTCCTCTTCTCTTTCTGCCTAAGAACCCGCTTTCCACCTGTCCTTTTTCTTCGATCCACAGTAGCTGAATTTCCACCGGCGCCCTGCAGGTTAACGATGCCGGGGTCGGACGTTATTAACCCGGGCCACGACCGATCCGGTGTGGAATTCTTTTGATTAGGGGTGCCCAAACTTTTTGGCTCAGGGGCCACATTGACGTAAAAAAATTGTCATGCGGGCCAGCATTAATTTTACATGCTACCGACGAGGGGAATGCTTTTTTGTATGTATTTTTATTTTACTTTGTTTTACTATGCTGTCTGCTGCTAGGTAGATCTGATAACTGCCTGACCTGGAAAAATGAAGGTTAAAATAAAAATTAATGAAATGCAAAATAAAGTATTTTTATGAAATTTGACTCAAACTTTATTCATCAGAATCAACAAACAACATGTTTGCATTAATGTGAAGGGTGATACTGAGATCTCGACTGCAGTAAATGGGGCAGGTCTGGCTCAAAAGCGGTGGTTTTAATGCGCAAGATGTCCCGCAGGTGGGAGTCACTTAGTCTTGTCCTCACGCAGTTCTTATTCATGTTCATGACTGAGAATGTCTTCTCACACAAGTATGTCGAGCCAAACAAGCTCAACATTTTCTTAGCAAATGTACGAATCTCTTGGAACCTGTCTTTATCCAGCTGCTGGTAAAAGTTGACAAGAGGGAGTTGTTGGTACCGGCTGCGACACTCCGTGTCACACTGCAGCTCAATGAGCTCCAACTGCAGGTGGGCTGGAACGTCACTGAGATCCACGGAAACGGGAGAAGAAAAAAGCGTGATCTCCTTTTCAATAGTTGCAAAATCCCTGAAACGCTGTTGAAGCTCCTCAGTCAGAGATTAGATGTTTGCGGCATACCTCCTCATTTGCGCACTGATATTGTGCGCATGAAAACAGGTCATTATTTCTTGCAGAGATTGGAAATGTGTGGTATTGGGCTGCGTTTGTGACAGGTGGGTTTGGAAAAGTAGCAGCTTGGTCCGAAAGGCTTTAATATGTGAATACAGTTGGCTTATCAATGCATTTTGCTCCTGTAGGCTCGTGTTCAGGGCTTTCATATGTCGGGTTATGTCAACTAAAAATCCAAAATCAGACAGCCAAACAGGATCGGTTAGTTCTGGCATCGGTTGTCCCTTTTTTGCCAAGAATTGTCCAATTTCCTCTTTGAGTGAGTAGAAACGCTCCAGTGCAGACCCCCGACTGAGCCATCTTACGTCAGTGTGATACACAACATCTCCGTATTCAGCGTGGATATCCAGTAGAAATTGTTGAAACTGGCGGTGGCACAGGGCTTTGGAGCGAATATAATAGCCTTTATCACCGGTTTCATAACGTGATCATATTTCAGATGTTTGGCACATAGAACTTCCATCCATCCATCCATCCATCCATTCTCTACCGCTTATCCGGGTCGGGTCGCGGGGGCAGTAGCTTCAGCAGGGACGCCCAGACTACCCTCTCCCCAGCCACTTCATCCAGCTCTTCCGGGGGGATCCCGAGGCGTTCCCAGGCCAGCCGAAGGATGTAGTCTCTCCAGCGCGTCCTGGGTCGTCCCCGGGGTCTCCTCCCGGTGGGACATGCCCGGAACACCTCACCAGGGAGGCGTCCGGGAGGCATCCGAATCAGATGCCCCAGCCACCTCATCTGGCTCCTCTCAATGCGGAGGAGTAGCGGCTCTACTCTGAGATCCTCCCGGATGACCAAGCTTCTCACCCTATCTCTAAGGGAGAGCCCGGACACCCTGCGGAGGAAACTCATTTCGGCCGCTTGTATCCGGGATCTTGTTCTTTCGGTCACGACCCACAGCTCATGACCATAGGTGAGGGTAGGAACGAAGATCGACCGGTAAATTGAGAGCTTCGCCTTTCGGCTTAGCTCTTTCTTTACCACAACGGACCGATACAAAGTCCGCATCACTGCAGACGCTGCACCGATCCGCCTGTCGATCTCCCGTTCCATTCTTCCCTCACTCGTGAACAAGACCCCAAGATACTTGAATTCCTCCACTTGGGGCAGGATCTCATCCCCGACCTGGAGATGGCATGCCACCCTTTCCCGACTGAGGACCATGGTCTCAGATTTGGAGGTGCTGATTCTCATCCCAGCCGCTTCACACTCGGCTGCGAACTGCTCCAATGAGAGTTGGAGGTCACGGCTTGATGAAGCCAACAGAACCACATCATCTGCAAAAAGCAGAGATGCAATACTGAGGCCACCAAACCGGACCCCCTCTACGCCTCGGCTGCGCCTAGAAATTCTGTCCATAAAAGTTATGAACAGAATCGGCGACAAAGGGCAGCCTTGGCGGAGTCCAACCCTCACCGGGAACGAGTCCGACTTACTGCCGGATATGCGGACCAAACTCTGACTCCGGTCGTACAGGGACCGAACAGCCCGTATCAGGGGGTTCGGTACCCCATACTCCCGAAGCACTCTCCACAGGACTCCCCGAGGGACACGGTCGAACGCCTTCTCCAAGTCCACAAAACACATGTAGACTGGTTGGGCGAACTCCCATGCACCCTCGAGGACCCTGCCGAGGGTGTAGAGCTGGTCCACTGTTCCACGGCCAGGACGAAAACCACACTGCTCCTCCTGAATCTGAGATTCGACTTCCCGACGGACCCTCCTCTCCAGCACCCCTGAATAGACCTTACCAGGGAGGCTGAGCAGTGTGATCCCCCTGTAGTTGGAACACACCCTCCGGTCCCCCTTCTTAAAAAGGGGGACCACCACCCCAGTCTGCCAATCCAGAGGCACTGTCCCCGATGTCCACGCGATGTTGCAGAGGCGTGTCAACCAGGACAGCCCCACAACATCCAGAGCCTTTAGGAACTCCGGGCGAATCTCATCCACCCCCGGGGCCCTGCCACCGAGGAGCTTTTTAACTACCTCGGTGACCTCAAACCCAGAGATAGGAGAGCCCGCCTCAGAGAACCCACACTCTGCTTCCCCATGGGAATGCGTGTCGGTGGAATTGAGGAGGTCTTCGAAGTATTCTCCCCACCGACTCACAACGTCCCGAGTCGAGGTCAGCAGCGCCCCATCCCCACTATACACAGTGTTGGTGGTGCACTGCTTTCCTCTCCTGAGACGTCGGATGGTGGACCAGAATTTCCTCGAAGCCGTCCGGAAGTCTTTCTCCATGGCCTCACCGAACTCCTCCCATGCCCGGGTTTTTGCTTCAGCGACCACCAGAGCTGCATTCCGCTTGGCCAGCCGGTACCCATCAGCTGCCTCAGGAGTCCCACAGGCCAAAAAGGCCCGATAGGACTCCTTCTTCAGCTTGACGGCATCCCTCACCGTTGGTGTCCACCAACGGGTTCGGGGATTGCCGCCACGACAGGCACCGACCACCTTACGGCCACAGCTCCGGTCGGCCGCCTCAGCAATGGAGGCGCGGAACATGGTCCACTCGGACTCGATGTCCCCCGCCTCCCCCGGAACATGAGCAAAGTTCTGTCGGAGGTGGGAGTTGAAACTCCTTCTGACAGGGGATTCTGCCAGACGTTCCCAGCAGACCCTCACAATACGTTTGGGCCTGCCACGTCGGACCGGCATCTTCCCCCACCATCGGAGCCAACTCACCACCAGGTGGTGATCAGTTGACAGCTCCGCCCCTCTCTTCACCCGAGTGTCCAAGACATGCGGCCGCAAGTCCGATGACACGACCACAAAGTCGATCATCGAACTGCGACCTAGGGTGTCCTGGTGCCAAGTGCACGTGTGGACACCCTTATGCTTGAACATGGTGTTCGTTATGGACAATCCGTGACGAGCACAGAAGTCCAATAACAGAACACCGCTTGGGTTCTGATCGGGGGGGGCCGTTCCTCCCAATCGCGCCCTTCCAGGTCTCACTGTCATTGCCCACGTGAGCATTGAAGTCCCCCAACAGAACAATGGAGTCCCCAGCGGGAGCGCTCTCCAGCACCCCCTCCAAGGACTCCAAAAAGGGTGGGTACTCTGAACTGCTGTTTGGTGCATAGGCACAAACAACAGTCAGGACCCGTCCCCCCACCCGAAGGCGGTGGGAGCCTACCCTCTCCTCCACCGGGGTGAACCCCAACGTACAGGCGCCGAGCCGGGGGGCAATAAGTATACCCACACCTGCTCGGCGCCTCTCACCATGGGCAGAGTGGAAGAGAGTCCAACCCCTCTCGAGAGGACTGGTACCAGAGCCCCAGGTGTGTGTGGAGGCGAGTCCGACTATATCGAGTCGGAACTTCTCGACCTCACACACCAGCTCGGGCTCCTTCCCTGCCAGAGAGGTGACATTCCACGTCCCTAGAGCCAGCTTCTGTAGCCGGGGATCGGATCGCCAAGGTCCCCGCCTTCGGCCACCGCCCAGCTCACACTGCACCCGACCCCTATGGCCCCTCCCACAGGTGGTGAGCCCATGGGAACACATAGAACTTGTTGGTGAATAATACAATGGAGTTTTATAGCTTTACCTCCTTCTTCGCTTACTTTGTTACACGCTAGGGTTGATAATCCACTGTGCTCGCCAACCATGGCAGGTGCGCCATCCGTAATAATCCCCGTGATTTTATTCCACTGTAATTTTCATCTACGGCGGAACAAACAGAAGCAAATAAATCTTTCCCTCTTGTTTGGTCCTTAAGGCTCTGGAGGTCAAGTAGCTCTTCATGCACGTTCATTTCACTGTCCACTCCTCTAAAAAAAATAATTAACTGAGCGCTGTCGGATGCATCCGTGCTTTCGTCACAGGCTAACGAAAAAAATTCAAACTCCACTCCTTTTGCGTCCAACTGTCTCTTAATATCAGAAGAAACTTCTTCGATCCATCGTGACACAGTGCTACGAGCCAGGAAAACATTGGCGAACTGTTGCTTTTTCTCAGGAAAAATGTTCTCCACCATTTTCATCACACAGTCTTTAATAAATTCACCCTCAGTAAAAGGTTTGCAGTGCTTGGCAATCACCGTTGCCACCTCATAGCTTGCCTTTGTATTTTCATTCGACTCACTGGCTCTTGTGAAAAAGTGTTGCTGTGCCGTTAAACCAGCTTCCAGTTGCTTCAATTTTTCACTGCGTTCGTTCCCAGTTAGCTTGTCGTAATTAGCATGTTCCGTCTGGTAGTGCCTCTTTATATTGAACTCCTTGAACACAGCCACAGTCTCTTGGCAAATTAGGCAGACGCAGTTGTTTCTAAACTCAGTGAAAAAATATTCAGACTTCCATTTGTCCTGAAAACGTCGGCCCTCGCTATCAACTTTCCTTTTCTTACTTCCAGTTGCCATTTTAGAAATGGGCAAAAAACAGATAATGCGTAAAACGGCCCCGCGAGAGTTCAGCCACAAGTTTACTGCCATCATGTGATGAAATATAAAATTGCGTGTGTATTTTGTACTGCCGTGCCACATATTATTGGTTTTATGACAGAGGCTTCGGGCCAGTGGAAATATGAACACGGGCCGGATTTGGCCCAGGGGCCGGACTTTGGGCATGTCTGGCTTAAAGGGTCAGAATAGATAAGCTTTTTACTTAGTCCTCCTCTTTTTGAACATGTTAACTATGCTGAATGATATTATTGCCGCTTTTTTCTTCTTCTAGTTCTTTTTTATGTGTTAATATGTTTAAATTAATCAACCAATCAGTCAATCAATGATTAATTCAATATATTGTCATGGTAGGAAAGTAGCTGAGCAGGAGAAATGGAGGGCAGGACTGCCACCAGGCATTTGAGGCGCCATGAAAAAAATGCCGCAAAATGAAATACTTTAGGCCACATGTCAGTCAGAGGCTCTTCGAACTGTCATCACCCCACCCCATGCACACACACACACACACACACACACACACACACTACAGTGCCTCTGACTGTGGGTTGTTCAAGGGATCAAAACCAGAAGCTTTGGGTCAGGGCCATTCCACCCTAGTTGTGTATGCCACCACTATAACATGACATGAGAGGTAGTGTGACTTCCACGGCTACACTACAGGCCAAATGCACTTCTTCACAGTTTCTTACCATCATGTCATGTACGTGGGACTCACTCATCACCCTCTTCATTTCAACAGGCTTATGCCTGCTGTTTATTGTTTCTGCGCTCCCTACCTCGAGAAGCACAACATCACTTCAGGGGTAAGTCTGTAGATCCCCTGGTTTTTCGCAATAAAAATGTTTTCTCATAAAACACATGCGATATCTAACAGCCATGGCTAACTTTCATTGCAATGTGTTACCTGGTACTCTACATCAAAGTTACTCATAAAGGTCACTTCAAACAGATGTTGGACAGTGGGAATACATTTCTTACTACCTTTCTTGTCATGCCATATGTTACAGCCCAGAATAATGGAGAAAATAACAATAGAAATGGAATCCTCTTTATCAGTGTTTCTCTATCTTTTTAGGGGTTATGCGCAACCAACCTCCGTATTTGGCAAAACAGGTCGAAGCATTTCCTGACAGTTCAGGGAACTGGTGGAACCCAATGGCAGGAGACTGGGACAAAGCAAAGTGTAGAAATATTAGACGTCTGCAATGTCTTTTGTTTTACACATGATGTCTTCAAGAGCTACAAAAGATGACAATAGCTAATGTTTAGGCTTCGTTTGTGTTTACATATATCATAGCTTATATGTAGAAATACATGATGTACTGTACATGTATTTAACTTTTGTCCAACGACAGCAGCCATAAACAACATTTTTGCAAGTTCGGGTTCAAACAATCATGTCATCAACTCATAGTTACGCTAGTTATCGCAGCATACACAGGAAGTCAACTAACCTGTTTTCCGGGTTGGTCATATGACCTTCCGTATATCGCGGATTGAACCAAGGTAAATGTTTTATGTTAGAGTGTCACAAAAAGTATATACACTAAAATATTAATGATGTGTGATGGTGATGGTCATATTGAAAGAGCATTACATGGTTCTTTCGATCACTATATGTCACTGGCATAGATAGATACATGTGTTTATAATAAGTAAATAAGAATTTTCAGAGCAATTAAGTGAAATTGCATAATGTCATGGGCACACTTGATGATCTCGCATGACACACTAATATGCTGTGGAACAGTGTTAGGTTATGATGGCTCTATATGATACTGAGGTTATGATGGCTCTATATGATACTGAATGGCTTCTAAATATTGCAATGCTATTAAATGGCACCTTGGTAATGAAAGATTTATGAGTCAACACAACAAATGTGCCATTCATCTATAGGAAACATGTTTAATACTTAAAAGGAAATGCCATCAACCAACCCTAGCTAATAGCTATTATTGAATTTATTTTTTTATTGTTTAAAACATGCCAGAATGAGACATGAGGGTAGAGGTCATACTGCTTCACTTAAAAGTACATTATTCACATGATAAATAGGGAAACACCTCCATAAAATGGTATTCAACTAAAATGCTAAGAGCAACTTCGCCGAAGGGATTTCACTCATCGACTCAATAGCATGGCATGCGGTTTCACTGTGAAAGTGTTATGCAGAGATGAGTACATTTATGAGACATTCCCTCAATTTTTTGTTTGATCTTGAGCCTACTGCATACAGATCTGTCTGTCTGTTCGAAACACAGACCGCATTCTGGGGGCGCCGGTTTACTCATGAGTGAGTGATATAGTGGGTAACTTGTGAGCCATAGTGATTCATCAATCTATCTGTCCTACCTTGTTGAGATCACTCAAGAGCTTGAGGTTCTCTTCTCTTCCAAGCGCAGACAATTACTGTCATCTGCATTCCTAGCATATATATATATATATATATATATATATATATATATATATGTGTACACGGCACGGTGAGTGACTGGTTAGAGCGTCGGCCTCACAGTTCTGAGGAGCGGGGTTCAATCCCCGACCTCGCCTGTGTGGAGTTTGCATGTTCTCCCTGTGCCTGCGTGGGTTTTCTCCGGTTTCCTACCACATCCCAAAAACATGCATGAATTGGCGATTCTAAATTGCCTGTTGGTGTGAATGTGAGTGCGACTGGTTGTTTGTTTGTGTGTGCCCTGTGATTGGCTGGCAACCAGTTCAGGGTGTACCACGCCTCCTGCCCAATGATAGCTGGGATAGGCTCCAGCAGGCCCGCGACCCTTGTGAGGATAAACGGCTCAGAAAATGGATGGATGTGTATATATATATATATATATATATATATATATATATATGTGTGTGCATGTATATGTATATATGTATACATACATACGCACGCACCCACACACGCACATACACACACGCACACACATTTCCATTCATTCACCATATCGCTTATCCTGTTCAGGGTCACGGGATGCTATCCCACCTGACTTCGGGCAAAAGGCAGATTACACACTGTAGTGGTCGCCAGTCAGTCGCAGGGCACATATAGACATGGACGACCATTCGCACCGTCAATGAATGCGATTTGCATATTCACGAGTTATTTGTTGCAGTAAGGGGTCTGTGCCTGCGGATACATGCAAGTGAATTGATACCGTTTTACAAAGACTGACAGAAGTGTCCTGTAATTGCTGTGGCCGCACCGCACCGGCTGAGGACCCCACCCAATCAATCGAGAGGCAGGATCAGGCCCAGGGATCCACCGAGAGCAGCCTGGCGGACTGGACACCCAGCCCCACCGAGGCGCCGCGACAACCGGCCAACCAGCGGGGGCCCCAGGAAAGGTGACCAGCTATCTACATATATGTATAATTGATTTTTTTGTTCTTCTGATGTTTTCTAACGCAATATATTCTATGATGAGATTTAGCCACTGATTGATGTTAATAGCTTATTTGTTTTTCCAGTTTAATAGAATTGTTTTCTTAGCGGTAGTAAAGCGACAAGTAATGATTGTGAATATTTATTAGGGATGTCAATTATGCTTAAGTCGCCAAGTATGCACAATCTTGGGGAAAGTGGAATCCTGCAGTTTAAAATATACAAGAGTTTTTGTATAACCGAAGACCAAAAGCATTGAATTGGTGTACATTCCCATATAGCATGAAAATAGGTGTCTGGGGTATTTTTGGTGCATTGCATGCATATATTAGATGGAGAGAAGCCCATTTTATTTATTGTGCATTGCGTAAAGTGTGTTCTATGAAGCACTTTATATTGTATAAGCTGTAGATTTGTGTTTTTTGTCATTCTAAACGTATTGTTACAAATCTGTATCCAGTAGCTACGGTCACCAGACATGGAGAGGTCATCTTCCCATTTGGTGATTGGTAAGTGCATTGATTTAGTACATGAAATTAATTTATAAACTTTTGTGAGATTTCTTTTACTTTGCAGGAGAAGCTTCATTATATGCTTGACAAACTCCGGCAGTTCAAGGGTGCTCTGAAGTGTTGGTATTCTTTTTTTAATTGCTGCTTTTAATTTATTGTATTGAAGAAAGTTTCCGGCTGTTATTTGGAATTCTTGGAACAGTTCATCACGTGTCCTAAAAACATTATTGTTAAATAGTTGTTGTAGGTGGTTAATTCCATGTTGTTCCCATGTACTAAAATGAAGGGGTAATAATTGAGATCCTGTCGATTCTAAACTTTGCCACCGAGCCGTTAAGGTGGATGCGATTATTTGATTCTTGAAACATTTATGATGTTTAAGACTAGTAGAAATAAATGGGAGTTTCGGTAGTTGAATGTTGTTGCAGTCTGTTTGTTCCAATTCTAGCCAAGAATCACACTCCTCACTGTGGTGCAACCATTTGATGAGGTATTGTAATTGGTTAGCTAAATAATAGTGTTTAAAGTTGGGAGCATTTAGGCTTTCCTCCTGTTTACTTTTCTGAAGAGTGGATAGACTGATCCTATTAGTCTTTTTTGAATAAAAATTTATAACAGCAGAATCTAAGGTTCAAAACCATTTAAATGTGGTCTCAAATGGAATCATTGAAAATAAATAATTTATTTGAGGTTAAGGTTTTCATTTTTATTGTAGCTATTCTTCCCAGTAATGATTTTTTTCCAGAAGTGGTGTGTAATTTAGATTGGTTAGCTCTGTGAGTTTTGACGAAATATTGATACCTAAGTACTTAATGTTTCCTGTAGGAATATGGTACTCTGGGATTTGATCTGCAAGAGTCCATGAGCTTGCTGTTATTGGGAGTATTGTTGATTTTGTCCAGTTAATAGAGTAGTCTGATATTTGTGAAAATGTTTTAATGAGATTGAAGACTGCCTGAAGAGAATACTTGGGTTACTGTAAGTAAACATCATCAGCATATAGATTGATTTTGTGTTATGTCACTAGTGAGCGGATACCTTTAATATTAGCATTCTAATATATAGCGGCAGCAAGAGGTTCGATAAATATTGCAAATAGCATTGGTGAGAGTGGACATCCTTATCTGGTTCCTCTTTGTAATGTAAAACTATGTGAAGTGATCCTATTTGTGGGAATTGTTGATTTCAGGGAATTGTATACTGTTGCTATCCAATGTATAAATGAATCTCCAAAGCCAAATTTGCGAAGTACTGCAAACAGGAAACCCCAGTTAACTTTATCGAAATCTTTCTCTGCGTCAAGTGACATCATGATTGCGTTTAGATTTTTACACTGTGACATGCTTATTAAATTCAACAGACGTCTGACATTATTTGTGGAACTTCTCCCTTTAATGAAGCCTGTCTTGTCATAGTGGATTATTGACAGAAGTACCTTGTCAAGTCTCGCTGCGAGGGCTTTCGAGATAATCTTGATATCTACATTAATCAGTGATAAGGGCCCATAATTCGCCGGGAGAGTGGGGTCTTTACCTGACTTTAGTAATAACTTAATTGAAGCTGTGTTCATATGGCTACTAATTCTACCTTTATCCTTTATCTCATTGACTGTTCTGAAAAATAGAGGCGCTAGTATTGGCCAAATATGATTAATGAATTCAATAGGGATTCCGTCCGGGCCAGGCGCCCGTCTCGGTTGCATATTTTTTAATGCGTTATGTAATTCTGTGATGGTTAAAGGAACATCAAGGCTGTCTTTATTTGTGTATTTAATTGAGGGATGTTTAGATCTAGAATAAAAGTTTCAATTTCTTTTTGATCTGGGTTGTTCGAAGATGCGTATAAGCTGCTATAAAAATTGTAAAAGATTTCATTTTTTTCTAACGGTGACTGTGTACAGTTGCCGTTTGAATCTTGAATGGCTGTAATTAATGATTTTTCTTTATAGCGCTGAAGTTGGTTCGCAATTAATTTTCCCGATTTATTATTGTACTCAAAGTTAGTGTATCTTAACTGTTGTTGTAGAAAATCAGTTATTTTTGTTAAGATAACGTATAACTGATGTTTTGGCTTTTGAAGTTGGTTTCTAAGCGTATCTATAGGATTAATTGCATATTTTTCTGTGAGGTGTTTAATTTTTTCCTCAATTCCATTTTCCAATTTTTGTTCTTGTTTTTTCTTATATGAAGAACATGATTTGATTTGACCTCTCAAAACAGTTTTCCCGGTTTGCCACAACAGAGATGGGGATATGGTTGGGGAGTCGTTGAATTTCAGAAACTCATCCCATTCCTTCCTCACGAAAGAATCAAAATCTGGGTCCTTCTATAGGGACGTGTTGAAGCGCCATGTTGGTAGGGGTCCCAAATTTGATTATATTTTTAGATTGAGAGAAATCGGTGCGTGGTCGCTGATGATGATTGGATGTATTTTGGGAGTAATTCTTTGAGCTTCCGAATTGTTTGAAAGAAAGAAATCTATTCTTGAGAAAGAGCGGTGAACTGACGAGAAAAATGTGTATTCTCTTTTTGTACGGTTTGTCAGCCTCCATGTCAACGAGACCAAAGTCATCCAATACTGCTCTAGTATATTGGAGCATTGTGTCTGATTACTATTTTTGAGATTTGAGTGATCTATTAGGGATTTTCGCGTAAGGTTAAAATCACCTCCCATAACAATTGTAGAAGTGGCTGACAAGTTTAACAAGTGTGAAAAGAGCATGTGAAAAAAGGCTGGATAATCTTTAGTTGGAGCGTAAAATTGTATAAAGCTGGTTAAATATTGTAGCATGTATAATTATATATCTGCCTTCTGGATATACTACTGTACTATTTATTGTAAAAAGTAGTCTTTTACGGACTAGTATTGAGACTCCTCTTTGTCTACAGTTATAAAAGACCGAGATAACCTCAGTGAAATTAGAGTCAATGAGGCATTTTTCTTCTGACTTAGTAAGGTGCGTTTCTTGTAATAGGAGAAGGTCTGTTTTAAGTTTAGT
This sequence comes from Phyllopteryx taeniolatus, assembly GCF_024500385.1. NCBI lineage: Eukaryota > Metazoa > Chordata > Actinopteri > Syngnathiformes > Syngnathidae > Phyllopteryx > Phyllopteryx taeniolatus. The sequence continues at coordinate 24,410,749 of NC_084502.1, read as the reverse complement.
GGTATAATCCATAACCTTAAATCTCTTTTCCTGAAATTGAATGCCATTGACATTCCAAGACACGAATCTTAAGTGTGACATATAATGGGTGTGTGTATCATAATTTTAAATAGATTTGGTACTATGCATTCTTTGTTGTTGTTTTTTTGACAGTTTTCGGGAGATTTTTTGGTACTGTGTTGACGAATGTTATTTAGAGAGGGTGATAGAGAGGCTATATTGGAGTACTGCAAAGGGTACATAGAAGGGTAACGAGCAAACACATAATCGCACACATAGGAAAACAAACAGTGACAAGGTGATAATATGGTGTGTGGTGGTGGTTTGTGGTGCGCAAAAAGAGTTTTGAGCGACTTGTGCGTTTAGTGTGTGTGGAAGCAAGCAGAGCAGGAAAGCAAAGAGATAGGAGTGACGATTCATGCTGGTGGCATGCGTGATTCCGTTTTTGTTTATCTAAGCAAAAGTGGAAAGAATGAAACAAAATACAATACATTTTTGACAATCCATAACGGCAAGATCAAAAGTAGTACTTATCTAGAAGAGCACAGGGCGTGACGTTGGGATCACAGTTGGCCTTCGACGTATAGCTTGTCGACAACTAACCACGCTCGTTTGCCTTTGTCGCGGAACTCCTTCATCAACGGGTACAAAACTCTACGCCTCTCCTTGGGGAACTAGTCGTTCATTTCAAACCAAGTCCCTTTAATCTCCCGACCTTTGGATTTTACAAACACTTTTTGCTGAAAGTGTTCAAACTTTACAATGATGGGACGTGGTCGGTTTCCTGGATGAGGGCCTCCCAAACGGTGGACACGGTGAAAACTAATCTTGTCGACTGTATCTTGCTGTATCTTGAGCGCGGACATCATAAACATTTAAATCTGCACCTCGGGGTCTTCCGGAGCTTCGTCTGGAATGCCTGAGAAAATGAGGTTGTCACGCATGCTTCTTGATTGAATGTCCAACGTAGTTTCTTTCATGAGTTTATATTCTAGTCTAAGAATTTGTAGTTCTGCTCACGTTGACATCATGTTTGATCGAAGCACAGTATTATCTAATCTTAGCTCATTCACTTGTTGCGTGAATTTCAAGCTCTTTCTGAGTTCGGTGATGTCCTGGCGAAGCAAATCAAGTTAAATTGACAATTTCTCGTCGATTGAAAAGAGGACACTCGTCTGTATCTCTGCCGAATCAAGCAAATCATCAGTTGAGGTGGAAGAATCAGCTTTTTTCCTCTTCAACGGCAGCTCGCGTTGACTCGGATACTCCATGGCGAGACGAGCTGGTGTTGACGTAGCTGCGCGGATAGCAAGTGGCTCTCTGTAAGTTACCGCTGCTAGCAAAGCTGGCGAAGGAAAAAAGGAAAGAACGAAGCGACCATCCGCCGTTGAATAATACTTTTAAGAATTTTATCTTGTAGTAGCTGTTTTTTTCAAGACTGTGCAAGGGGCGCCGCCATGTTTTTCGTCTTTGGAAATCATGCAATCTCTCGCATTCAAAATATTTACTTGAGTAAGAAAGTACTCAATGAAATAATTACTCAAGTAAAGAGTAACTTGTGAGTAACATGATTTTTGTTTTATTTTTTAAATCAGAGCATGAACATCAAATAAAATAAAAAAAAAATAAAAAAATTATGGGAGTCGACACAGTCCTGCCATCATTTAAATTTTTAACTGCCCAAAAACCTACAACACGTGCACTGGGCCCTACAGAAACATTATTTGCTTTATTTACTGAAATGACTAGATGAAGAAGCTGTTTGCTGAACAGACTTATTGAGTGTGTGTGCGTGTGCGACACCATATGACAGGGGTAATTTTGCCACATCACTGCCAATACAACAATAAAAACCTCTGCAACTTACTGCAAGGTGTTTTCTCAAGTTAGAAGTGGGCTGAAATATCCAAGTTTGGGCAGTCACAATTTAAGAGTTGCATGACAAAGCTGTTGTTTTTTGGAGTCTGTAAAGTAAAGACCTGCTGTCCCCCCCAATGCGTCATTTTGATAGGCTCGTGAAGGCTACCTGCGTGTTCTATCGGGATACAGCAGCCAATCGTGCAGTGGCGCATGTCCTGTAGCCAGTAATATTGGAGCAGGCCAGGAAAATGCGTGGGAATCCTACGCATCACTTGGAATTTGTTTCGGTTTTAGTTAATTTGTTTCGTGGAGCCAGGCCTGGAGGTGGGGCTAGAAGGGCACACGGGCCGGGCACAGCCCCAAGAGGCAACGTGGGTACCCCTTTCCCTTTACCTCACCACCTGTGGGAGGGGCCACACCTGTCGGGTGCGTAGTGAGCTGGGTGGCGGCCAAAGGCAAAGACCTTGGCGGTCCGATCCCTGGCTACAGAAGTTGGCTCTAGGGATGTGAAATGTCGCCTCTCTGACAGGGAACAGCTGGTGTGCGAGGTTGAGAAGTTCTGACTAGATGTAGTTGGGCTCACCTCCACACACAGCTTGAGCTCCCGTACCAGACCTTTTGAGAGGGGTTGGACTCTTTCCAACTCTGGAGTTGCACACGGCGAGAGGCTCCGAGCAGGTGTGGGCATACTTATTGCCTCCCGACTCGGTGCCTGTACATTGGGTTTTACCCTGGTGGACGAGAGGGTAGTCTCCCTCTGACTTTGGGTGGGGAGACAGGTCCTGACTGTTGTTTGTGCCTATGCACGACACACCAGTTCCGAGTACCGGGTGTGGTAGGGGGTGGGGTGGTGGTGGTGGGGGGAGGGGGGAGGGGGGTGCTGGAGAGTGCTCCCGCTGGGGACTCCCCCGTTTTGCTGCGGGACTTCAACGCTCATGCGGGCAATGACAGTGAGACCTGTAGGGGCGTGATTGGGAGTATTGCCCCCCCTCCGACCAGAACCTGAGTGGTGTTCTGTTATTGGACTTCTGTGATCGTCATGGATTGTCCATAATGAACACCATGTTCCAACACAGGCTTTGATTGTGGGGGAAGATGCCGGTCTGACATGGCAGATCCAAATGTATTGTGAAAAGTCAGATTTGTTTCCGGTTGGACTCCACCAAGGCTGCCCTTTGTCACCGATTCTGTTCATTACCTTTAAGGAAAGAATTTCTAGGCACAGCCAGGGTGCTGAGGGGGGTCCAGTTTGATGACATCAGTATCATGTCACTGCTTTTTGCAGATGATGTGGTTCTGATGGCTTCATCAAGCCATGATCTCGAACTCTCTGCCGGAACAGTTAGCAGCTGAGTGTGTAGTGGCTGGAATGAAAATCAGCACCTCCAGATCTGAGGCCATGGTCCTCAGTCGCAAAAGGGTGGAGTGCCTTATTAGAGTCAGTGAGGAGATCCTGCCCCAAGTGGAGGACATCAAGTATCTCGCAGTCTTGTTCACGAGTAAGGGAAGAATGGAGAGGTAGATCGACAGGCGGATTGGTGCAGCGTCTGCAGTGATGCGGTATTGGTCTGTCGTGGTGAAGAAGGAGCTGAGACAAAAGGCAAAGCTCTTGATTTACCGGTCGATCTACATTCCTCAACGATGTGCACGAGCTATGTGTCGTAAACAAAAGAACAAGATCACGGATACAAGTGGGGAAAATGAGTTTCCTTCCGCAGGGTGCCTGGATTCTCCCGATAGGGTAAGAAGCTTGGTAATCCGGGACACGCTCAGAGTCCAGCCGCTGCTCTTCTGCATTGAGAGGAGTCAGATGAGGTGGTCATCTGGTTAGGACCCCTCCCGGACGCCTGCTCATCCATAATTAGTCTCCCAATATACGACCCCAATTCCAATGAAGTTGGGACGTTGTGTTAAACATAAATAAAAACAGAATACAATGATTTGCAAATCATGTTCAACCTATATTTAATTGAATACAGTACAAAGACTAGATATTTAATGTTCAAACTGATAAACTTTATTGTTTTTACCAAATAATCATTAACTTAGAATTTTATGGCTGCAACACGTTCCAAAAAAGCTGGGACGGGGTCATGTTTACCACTGTGTTACATCAACTTTTCTTTTAACAATATTCAATAAACGTTTGGGATCTGAGGACACTAATTGTTGAAGCTTTGTAGGCGGAATTCTTTCCCATTCTTGCTTGATGTACAGCTTCAGCTGTTCAACAGTCCGGGGTCTCCGTTGTCGTAGTTTACGCTTCATAATGCGCCACACATTTTCAATGGGAGACAGGCCAGTCTCGTACCCGGACTCTTTTACTACGAAGCCACGCTGTTGTAACACATGCAGAATGTGGTTTGGCATTGTCTTAAATGTGGTTTGGCATTGTCTGAAATAAGCAGGGACGTCCATGAAAAAGACGATGCTTGGATGGCAGCATATGTTTCTCCAAAACCTGTATGTACCTTTTACCATTAATGGTGCCTTCACAGATGTGTAAGTTACCCATGCCATTGGCATTAACACAGCCCCATACCATCACTGATGCTGGCTTTTGAACTTTGTGTCCATAACAGTCCGGATGGTTCTTTTCCTCTGGCCTGGAGGACACGACATCCACAATTTCCAAAAACAATTTGAAATGTGGACTCGTCGGACCACAGAACACTTTTCCACTTTGCATCAGTCCATCTTAGATGATCTCGGGCCCAGAGAAGCTGGCGGCGTTTCCGGGTGTTGTTGATAAATGGCTTTTGCGTTGCATAGTAGAGTTTCAAGTTTCACTTACGGATGTAGCGCCGAACTGTATTTACTGACATTGGTTTTCTGAAGTGTTCCTGAGCCCATGTGGTTATATCCTTTACACATTGATGTCGGTTTTTGATGCAGTGCCGTTTGAGGGATAGAAGTTCACGGGAATTCAATGTTGGTTTTCTGCCTTGCCGTTTACATGCAGTGATTTCTCCAGATTTTCGGAACCTTTTGATGATATTATGGACCGCAGATGATGAAATCCCTAAATTCCTGGCAATTGTACGTTGCGGAACATTGTCCTTAAACTGTTCGACTATTTTCTCATGCACATGTTCGAAAAGAGGTGAACATCGCCCCATCTTTGCTTGACTGAGCAATTCAGGGAAGCTCCTTTTATACCAATCATGGAACCTACCTGTTCCCAATTAGCCTGCTCACCTGTGGGATGTTCCAAACAGGTGTTTGATGAGCATTCCTCAACTTTCTCAGTCTTTTTTGCCACCTGTCCCAGCTTTTTTGGAGTGTGTTGCAGTCATAAAATTCTAAATTAATGATTATTTGCTAAAAACAATAAAGTTTATCAGTTTGGACTTTAAATATCTTGTCTTTGTAGTGTATTCAATTAAATATAGGTTGAACATGATTTGCAAATCATTGTATTCTGTTTTTATTTATGTTTAACACAACAGCCCAACTTCATTGGAATTGGGGTTGTATGTCTGACTCTGTTTAAAGCCTTCGTGTGTTCTGCTTGTTACTCATGTGTAGCATTCAGTATTGTTTTTTTCCTCATCCATTTCTCCCAGGGCATGACCTTTTACTTGTTTCCTTCTGCCTTGTTCATTTCACTGTGTGGCTGACCTCCTGTGAACTAAAATCAGCTGGTAATTACCTTGATTTTGTACTTCTACCTAAACTCCTGTGTGATCCCTTCATTTGTGTTTTCTTGAAAATGAACGTGACATTAGCACGATGGCTTCCACAGGAATTTCTGGCATGCATTTGGCCAAAATAGCTCAGGTCAAATTTGGGTGAAAGGAAAAGATAAGAAAACACTGCGTGTGCTCTAAAAGAGAGGAAAGACCGCTCTCACGTCTTGCTTTGCTCGCATTTTCTTTTTCTTTTTCATTTTTTTACAAGATAAATTAAATTATAGGAGTGGTCAAAAGTTCATTATCTTGTCATAGAAATGGCATTTTTTTATGCAGGTGACAGGAAGGAAAGACTGAAGAACAAAAGCCTATCATAGGCATAATTCCTTTGGGGGAGAGTGGGGGGAGGCAACATGTATACTATCAATACAGATTTTTTAAGGTCAAAAATGTAATTTTACCTGTGAAAGTTTATTACCAGTCCCCAGCACAATGTACTGGTATCCTTGTTATTTTGGCTATCTTGCCATCCACACACATGGAATGGACTGATGACTTTGACCTCCCTAGGTTAGCGTCCCTGTAGCCACGCAGCTCAAAAGGGGCACGTCGTATCTACCTATTACTATCTGTGCGTTAGATTATCAATTTTCCTCACCGGCCAAGACCACTGTGCAACAAGTCCCACTGTGCAACAAGTCTTGAGGAAGCAGAACACCAAAAGACAGGCAAGTTTCCAGATCCCTGTAGAAAAATCTCTGACATGTTCGTGAGACAGCCGCCACCCCCTCGTAATGTTCCCTGCAGTCCTGAGTACGCTGTGACTGAGAAACAAGGTGGAGGAGCAGCAAGAGGCAAGTATGACAGACTGTGACATAGAACAATGACAGCCAGGGAGAGGGAAAGAGGAAGTCTGCCAGGGGAAGCTGAAGTAATAGTTCTTCGCAGCGAGTTGATGAACAGGCACTCATATCTGTAAAATATCTGGCTATGACCTCTTTGTATTTAAAAGCCTTTAGGCAGATGTTTCGCAAAGGTTTTACCCCAATACCACGTGAAAAAATACTTGGCCCTCCAAGTACCACCATAATGACCAACATTAAAATACAATAGCATAAAATAAGGCACAGGTTTTATTCCTATAAAGTATATTTAATATTGTAAATCACAAATTTTATGCACAGTTGGAACATTAATGCTGTGCTGTATTGCACAAAAAAGTTAAATAAAAAAATTGTACCTCAATAAATGCTTGAAAACAAACATTTCTAAATTATTAAATGCAAATGTATTGTACTGGATTGAAAGAAAAAAAGTTGAAGCCAGCTAATGCATTCAGTTTGAAGATTTAATTCAGTGATTCTTTCACATACCACGAGAGCACAGGTGTCATACTCAAAGCTGAGGGGCCAGGTCTGGCCCGTCGCACCACTTTATGTAGCCCAGTAAAGCAATTAAGGTGTGTCTACTTCAGGTTTCTTGCTAATTGGATTTGTTGTTGTCATGAATTTCTTTTCACTTTTCACAGATATTATAATATTTTTGTTTTAAAACGGTGGACGACTGGTTAGAGCGTCGGCCTCACAGTTCTGAGGACCCGGCTTCAATCCCCGGCCCCGCCTGTGTGGAGTTTCCAATATTTGTGTGCCACAATTTTCCATGACTTCTGATTTCAAATTGAATTTATTTTTAACACAATGTATAACAATCAATTTCCGGGGCAATCGTGTATATGAAATATGTTGACGTGACAATAAATCAATATGGTTTTCATAGTTATAAGGGCCCTCTGACAAAAAACATAACTATGATGTGGCCCGCGACAAAAATGAGTTTGACACCTCTGCGCTCGATGGAGCCTGCCCCATACCACACTTTGAGAACCATTACTCGAGGCTGTTGTTTTCGACATAGTTTTTCTCTGCATGTGACCCTCAAGTACACCCAATTGATGCATTTAAAATTGTGGAAAAAAAAGTTGTGTACGCCACTGTAAACTTTAGTGGATACACCTGCCTGAGTAATTCAGCCTATGTATAGCACCATAGATGCACCTTAAGAGGGGTACACACACATCCCGATCTTAATTGCTTTTTGAAATAAGAGATCCCCCATGATAAAGGGAAAAAAATGTTTGTTTTCTGCTCTCATAGTGTGTGTGGTTTACTTGACCAACACAGTACACCACCCATATTGGGTTGCAATATTACGAAGATTTTCAAAGTTGGAAACTTCGAATGGAATCATCTGGACTATGGCTATAAGGGGAATAAATCAGGAATTTAACAAAGTGAAGGTTAGCACTTAATAGGGAAGTTAAATATAGTTGGAAAATACATTTTAGCATAATCCTTACTAAAACAAGCAGATTTCATGCAAATACAGTTGAATATGTATGCTTTTCCTCTATCACATGCGCTGATGATTTCTTACATTTTTTTTAAGGGAGTGGGGGCCTTTTCATTTAAGATTTTGAATGACACTGTTGGTATTTTTGGCAGGGGGATGCGTTTTTATACATTTTTGAATGGGTTGGGTTGGGGGGGATGAGTAATATTTAACTCAACAATATTTTTGCTGTTCAATTAAATAATTGATTGTTCAATAAAATATTTAAAACTTGAAGTAAGTTCTGCTTACAAATACATCTGTTGAAATGTCATGCTTTGTAATTGTATTATTTTGCAATGATACCTGCTGATTATGAAACAAATTGTTTGTAATTTATGCATGAATAGTATCATACTTTTAAAAAATGTTCCTCCTCTTTATACAACCCAACACACATATAATGATATCTCCACCAGCAATGGTGCGTCTCCTCTCCCAAACCAGATATCTTTTGTAGTACCAAAACTGACCTCTGGGAGGTAGAATGGTGCCACTGGGCGTCCAGATTTCCAGGAAAAAAAAGCAAGGTACTAGTAAAAGAAATGGAAGCTCGGCAACATTGCGGTTGCAAGCTTGTTTTTATTGTGGTGAATGACTTGGAAGACATATTATACAAACACTCAACACAGCCAGTTGCTTCTCTAAATGTGTCCACAACAGTATGAGCTTCAGGTCACATCCTCAGCTATCATGCCATTTCACGTCAGATTTGTGATCATAAATATTGAACACGTTTAACTTTTACAAGTGTTGGCCCTTACTGTTTTCTGAAAAGATTTGCTGACTCTGAGGAGAAGGCGAGTAAAAACGCTGAATTTCTTCCTTATTATTGGTGCACAGATCTGTGGGTGGGTGGGCAGTGCCACTGTGGGAGTGTTTTTAGCCAACTCAGCCTCACATGGAGAAGTCTGTGTGGAAGAGGATGATGCTTAATTGCAGCGATCTGTACGTGAGTGGAGCATTGTCACTATGTCAAATGACACAGGGAAAAAGTATTGAACACATGAAGAAAGGGAGCTGCGAAAAGGCATGGAAAGCCAAGACAACAGCTAAAATCTATCAATAATCAAACAGCAATCCAGCCCCTTGTCAGTGCAAATGAATATCAGCTGGTTCAGTCCTAATTGATGGCCTACAAAAAGGTCTCATTGCCAAAGTGTAAGTCAAGACACATCTCATGATGGGTAAGAGCAGTTCGGTTACATGTGCATATCTAAGATTCTCAACGTTCCAGTGAGCACGCTTGGGGCCATAATACGTAAGTGGAAAGCCAATCATACCACCATAAATTTGTAGGCACAAGGAAAACATGCAAACTGCACACAGGCGAGGCCGGGATTTGAACCCAGTCCTCAGAACTGTGAGGCAGACGTGCTAACCAGTCGTCCACCGTTCCACCACTCTCAATTTGTTTCAAAGAAAAAAAATATAAAGCTGCTAGAATAGCCCAATCACCTGACGAATCCAATCAAAAATCTATGGAAAGAACTCAAACTTAAGGTCCATAAAGAAGCCCATGGAACCAATATTTGAAGACTGCTTGTGTGGAGGAATGGCCAAAATCATACCAGAGCAATGCATGCGACTAGTTTCTCCATACAGGAGGCGTCTTGAAGCTGTCATTGCAAACAAAGGCTTTTGTACAAAGTATTAAATAAATACCAGTTGGCGTGTTCAATATTTTTTCCCTGTGTTATTTCACACTATTACACATAACTTCATTTTTTATCTTATTTGTTCTTCTTTCTTTGTACAGTGTATGTATAGATTACTTGGGTTGTTCCCAACATCTGATAAAAATTTCATGTCAATAGCGCCTTTGGAAATATACAGTATTTAGTGAGAAAATTGATGACATGTTAAATACTTTTTTCAGGCGCTGTATATTACAGTACACTTAGATATTGCTGTAAATTCTAGTTATTTACCACATACCATGCAGTAAAATACTGTAAATTTACTTTAATTAAATATAGCTTCCACTGCCTCATGAAATTTTGGTTGACATCACACACTATAAACAGAGTTACCATCTATATATTTTGTAAATCAATGTTTTTATTCATTGTTGTGCTGATGAATCACACAAGGAAAATGTGAGCTCTTTTGGCTGGCAGAAGTAGGCCAAATTCATTTCTAATGCAATGTATTTAATAGAGTCGTAAGTCACCAGGTAATGGTTAGCTCACCTTCACTTAGCATTAAAGAAAAAGAAAAAATCAATAGTTTGCAGTACTAATATGGATTATGGGCAACTAACTAGTCGGCCACAGAGTCAGCCAGGAATAGATTACTGCATTTATAATTAATTAACACCCATGATCAAAAGTGTAAGCACATCTGTCTCACAGTTCTGAGGAACCCGGTTCAAATCCAGCCTCGCCTGTGTGGAGTTTGTATGTTCTCCTTGTGTCTTCATAGGTTTTCTCTGGTTTCCTCCCACATTCCAAACTCATGCATGGTAGGTTAATTGACTATTCTGAATTGTGCATAGGTATGAATATGAGTGTGAATGGTTGTTTGTTTATATGAGCCCTGCGATTGGCTGGCGACCAGTTCAGGGTGTACCCCACCTTTCACCCAGAGTCAGTTGGGATAGGCTCCAGCACGCCTGCGACCCAAGTGAGGATAAGCGGTATGGAAAATGGATGGATGAATAGTGAAAAGTGTCCTCTAAAATTGTCCATGGGTATGAATGTGAGTGTGAATTTGTCTATATGCCCTGGATAGATGGGAAAATTATTTTGAAATTGGAAGTCAATCAGGGTATTTTTGGAAGACTCTTCTGGAAATGTTTTAAGAATGACTGACTGACTGGTGCTAAGAGGACTGTGCTTTTGAACTAAAGAGACAACACCTCATATTTGCCTGCAGGCACGCTGTGTTATTTCCAGTAAGCCTCTTATATACATAACACGCCACGCACTTAAATTGAAAATGTTACATGTTATCGCTCCTAAACCTTTTTTCCACATGGCCCTGGAGGGCTCTAAACCCTGATAACTGAGATTGTACCCCGTGATGGTGCACAGGTAGGTAACACATAAACACATCCATCCATTTTCTGTACCGCTTTATCCTCACTAGGGTCGCGGGCGTGCTGGAGCCTATCCCAGCTATCTTCGGGCGAGAGGCAGGGTACACCCTGAACTGGTCGCCAGCCAATCGCTGGGCACATATAAACAAACAACCATTTGCGCACACATTCACACCGAAGGGCAATTAAGAGTCCTCAATCAACCTACCATGCATGTTTTTAGGACGTGGGAGGAAACCGGAGTGCCCGGAGAAAACCCACGCAGGCACGGGGAGAACATGCAAACTCCACACAGGCGGGGCCGGGATTTGAACCCCGGTCCCCAGAACTGTGATGCAGATGTGCTAACCACTCGTCAACCACGCCGCCCACATAAACACAATAAAATGAAAAAGACCCTTATCACACAACACTACAGGGCTCATGCTATTTTGTGATTACGGTATAAAGTGAGAAAACATACCCCTCATTCCTATGCCACGCATCAACAGCACCTCAAGTGGAGCACTCCCTTTCATGCATATTTGATAGGGGGAGGGAGGATGAGGTGTGTCGGGGGTGTACCCCAGCCTATCCAAAGCCCATGGATCTTTAGTTGGGGTTTTTAGGGGGCGGGCAGGAATGTTGCTCTTTACTTCAGATGATGTGAAACTGAGACACGGAGAAGAGTTTGGGGCACATGCATTTGTTGTAGAGACCAGTAAGGGCAGGACGACACGGCATATTGCTTATATGGATGTATGACATGAAGGTACAAATATGAACGCAACGGAGGAATAAACGTCCTTCTTTTTTGATTTTTTTTGTTTTTGTTGTTGTTGTTGTCAGGATCTGCACATGGACATCAGTGGAGTTTTACACGTGTTGGATTAATATGACCACGTCGCCGCATTGCCACCAGGCTCTCTTTCAATTTGGGAATATTTAACATACGAGACAAGGACCTTTCCTATGCAGCCGACAATCATGCTTTACAAAATCCTTGCTTTAATTCTCTTACAAGGTACGTGGGTCATGTCGGTCCTTTCGTCATACAAGCTGCGCTCCGCGGCAAACCTTTCCCGAACACGATGCTCTTTTCTGAACGCTATCATGTGTTTCCTGTGCAATACAAGGTGTCTTGAGGTGTGATGCTTGGGTCATATCAGAGGTCAGCCCCGGAGGTGTCTCGGGCCCCAGCACGGAGTTGAACTCCGGCGGAGTCGCGGCTCTAAAGAAGTCTGACGCGACGGAGCCGAAGTCCAGATCCAAGCGCTGCACCTGCTATTCCTACAAGGATAAAGAGTGCATCTATTACTGCCATTTGGACATCATCTGGATCAATACACCCGAGTAAGACAGCCTTTGTTAAGTAACACGTATACTAGCAACGAAATATATCTTTTAGGTTAAAAATGTAAAATAGAAACTCATGATTACATAATACATAATACCATAATACTGTCATGGAAACAATTATCACAACACCATTGTTTTTTTCAATTTCTTGTTTATTTTAATGCCTGGTACCACTAGAGTTATGTTACCTGAAGAATACAATGAACACGACAAAAAATGCAGCTGATTCCATCATACTTTGACCTGTTTGACATGCTTAAAAGCTTAACTGTATTCGCAGTGAGTTTGGTTACTCTCAAGAAACCCAAAAAAATACAAAAACAAACAAACAAACAAAAAAAAAGGGGCCAGGTGTCAGCTCTTAAAACGTTTATGAGCTATATTTATTGTCATCATTGTATTGGTCCAAACAAATGGACCTTTACTTGTAACAGGCATTAACAATGAACAAGAAACTGAAGAAACAAGGGCGGTCTAATACATTCTTCCATGACATTATATTTAAAAATTGAGGTAATAATAATATTCCACAAAATTATATTATACTACTACTATACTACTACATTATGCTATATATAGCAAAAGTAATTAACATATGGTGATACATTAAAGTCATAATATATGCATACCGTTATCCTAAAAACGCTAGAATAAAAGAACTAAATTGTATTTAATGGAATTTGGCGAACACTGACAATTAAGTATACAGTCAGGATATATAGTACGGCTTGCAGCCGCCAATTATACTATTATGTAACTGGCTTACTTGTATATTGACAAGTGTGCATAAAAGTTTGTAACTTGCCTTCACTTGTTACTTTCTATGCTTATAATAACAACATTAACAAGTATATCCGATCTATTGTTACTATTTATTGCCTTATACTAAATTGAAAAGCATGCATAGTACTTTGGTATATACCTGGCCCATAGTTGTTACTTATTCTTAACTCAGTATATCTGTAACGACGATACTTAGCGTTACTTGATTGATAGAGGTGGAAAAGTCTATTCAGGTATTTATGCACGCTTGATGGAGATTTGCATACGTTTTTCCGAGGGGGTAGCTGATTATTTTTCACATATTGCAGCATCTTTGAGATTTATGAACATCTATGTTAAAGGTTCACATATCTGTTAAGCTTTGGTGCTACAATGTCTGAAGTAGTACAATGATGGACTTTAATCTTAAACTAAAGGACTTTGGCTCAGGGGATGAAGGTCGTGGCCCAAGTGGGAGAGAAGATTGCTTCTTGAGGGGCCGTTCAGCAAGGCACCAGCTGCTTGACTCTGCATTATTTCCTTTGAGGTTTAAGAGAATGCAACACACACAAATAAGATATAGGGGTACTTCATACTTAAAGTATACGATTTAAGTTTACAACTGAACGCACACATTTTTTTCACTTTCTTTTTGTGCCTCATTAATAGCTGTCAAGCCTGCAAGGTAAACATTTCTGCAAACCACACCAGAATGCTTCAAGCACCAAAACGGGTAATTCGTCAAGCGATGGCAAGCCCAACAGAAATACCTAAAGGTCATATAGTTTGACACAAGAGACGACAGGCAATATTTTAAATAAGCTCTCAATTTAACACAACTTTCTTTCTCTGACCTCCTGAATTTGTACTACTGGGTTGTACCTCAGTGATTAGGGAACATATATTTACTCTGGATATTCAACTATTGACGCTTTCTCTCCACCCATTTTTTATAGTTGGAATATTTATTCAAGATATCTGTGAAATAATTGTGGTGGCACTTGGAGCCCGCCCAACCCCCAATCGTTCATGTGCACCCCCCCTAGCTGCAAGGGCCAGTGGGATGAAAAATATAATAATGATGATACTCCTCCTACTACTACGACTACTACTACTACTACTACTAATAATGGGTCCAATGAATTGATTTCTACAATGTTTCAGAGAGTTTGATGCCTGCTATTCACACATTCATGACTGAAATGCGCCTGCGATCAACCACGTCTGCGGAGCTCCGAATGTGTTTGACTGTGCCCTGACCAAATTCACCAAAATATGCAGTTAGTCAACAAAAGCTGGCAGTTAGACGTGGTCTGAGCAGGCATAAGTTTAAACTGACTTTCTTCCACCAATATGTCACTCCACCAGATGCATGTCCAAGGACACACCCTCACTTCGTACAACTTTGTGCAAACCGGTCCAAGAGGCAAATGTGCATAGAGCCTTGCGGTTGCACGAAAATCAAAACTCTCAAGTAATTAAAACAGTATACATCTGTGTTCAGAAGGAAGAAAAAAAAACAGAAAGCGATCAAAAAATATATAAAAGCTTATATTGAACTGAGGTTAATAGGGAGTCAGCCAAGTCTTTTTTTTCTGGTTGATGATCATTTCATAACACTCCATTAATCATTCAATGAAACTAGATTGTGGCATGTGATGTGTGATTGAGGAATGAAAGTTAATTTGTCTTTCCTCGACAAAATTCCTTCTTATTCCCACAAAGCTTTTACAGTATTCACTTTTGAGAAACTAATCTAACCTGTGGCCTTAAACATCTTAATTGGGTGTGTGGGTTTTACAGGAAGCACAGTAATAGTGGCAAGGTTTAGATGACTCCACTGTATGGGAGGATGATGCAGGAATGGATTGTTTGCCTTGCTTGAACCTTAAATCACAGTGTATTTCAGAAAAGGGTGACAGGAAAATGCATTTTGGTTGACAAGTATGGTATAAATCAGCTGCAGTATGTCCACTTATTGCACTAGTGTCTGTATGTTTTGGTGGTTCAGTGAAATATTGTGTTGTGTTGCACTTACACAAGAGTACTTAGAAAAGCCCCTGAATAGAGCGCAGTCCTCTGTTAAGGTGGAAAGAATGTGGTCTGCATTAACATGAAAAAATACTGCCAAAAAGACATTGATCATCGGTAGTAGAGTCCTATCATGTTTCAGATGTCTCAAACTCAGCTAACTAGTTAACTAACAGGGGTGAAAGCAATACGTCTTGCCTTCACACTTGGCGGATGTAATACATGTTTCATGGCTCTTAGTAGACTAGGAGGGATGGCAGCTATGCGAGGAAGCCAGAATACAAATGCTCACAGCACAGGGTTGAAACTATGTCATTCTCGAGATTTGGCAGCACGGCTTAACCACTGTGCTGCCTCTTTAGATTGAGTAAAACAATGGAACCTCTCGAGTTAAACAAAGTCTATTCCTGGTTGCTGCTGGGCATCCCGATTTTTTCTACTTTAAAAATGTTTTACTATAGTAAATAATGGCAAAAGAAATAATCCATTCCAGGGTCAATCTGTCGCTAGTAAGAATGGACATAATAATTAATTTATTGATTTATTGATTTTTAAATAAAGCTGTTGATTGCGTGGAAAAGCAGAGGAGCTGTTTATTCAATCCTAATTAGTTTGCTGTCTAAAGAAGCACGACATGCCCCGAGCTATGGGAAGCTGCGGTTCATCCATGCAGACCTTTTTCTTTGGGCTGCATTATTTCGACCTGATATGCTGACATCATGCACAATGAAGGTTCGAACACCGAAGTTTCGTTCAACTTGAGTGTTGCCCCCCTAAATTGAGTCATTTGGCTTGGGACTTTAGAAGTTCCATTTGAAAAAAACAACTGGAAGGTAATTTCAGTGTACTCCATCAGAAAGCAAACAGGTTGTTTGTGGGGTAATAAATAACTCAAATAATCAGGGCTATCAAGTTTTGACATGAACACATGATAGGAAAAGTTACTTCATTGCTTCTTATAGCCAACAAAGTCACTGGGGCATTAATCATTTGGTCGGCCACAGCTGTCCCAATCTTGAAAATGACTCTGAAACATAACATCTGAATTGGTAGAGGCTGATACCAAGTGATTACAAGCACAAGAGGTTTTTCACTGGGTGTGTTCAGGAGCTTACCAGTTTTGCTGCTTCTTCTCATCCAATTTTGAATCACCTCTTTCAGCAAGAGAGTCCATTTTCTGTGCTCTGTCTTCTTTTGCCAAGACTGCTGTGGGCTATTTCATCTTAAAAGAACTCTCGCTTACACCCTAGCAAGTCAGGACAGATTGACATATTTGAATGTCTCCATTGTATACTGATATATAGTGCAACATTCATGAAAAGGCAGTGAGTGTCATCTCTTTGCCCCAAATGGAGGATAATGAAAAAAAGGTATGTGTGTGTGTGTGTGGGCTGCGGTTGGTCTGCTTCAAGTCAAGCTTTTAAACCACTAAGAACAGATTTTCTTGGCATCACCTTGTGTCATTTCTCAAGAGGCCTCTTGCTACTTTAAACCTGCAATCTGTAACTTTTTTGTGTTAAAAGAAACAAGTCATTTTCACCCAAGGCACTATGACAGGAGATGACACAATGCTGATTAAGCCTGCCAGCTCCTTTAAAATCTTGCTGTATTTTTCAGTATTTTATTTTTTATATTAATGATTGCCCAATTCATTTTCCGCGCTGGCGCAGTTGGTGGCGCACCGCAAATGACGGCACGGAAATGAGGCATTTTTATCGAGCAATGGGCGGAGCGCAGCCATTGGTCTTTTGTAAAAAGCTCACTATACATATTATTAATTCATTCATTTTCCCTACCGCTTATCCTCACTAGGGTCGCGTGCATGCTGGAGCGTATCCCAGCTATCATCGGGCGAGAGGCGGGGTACACCCTGTGGGCGCTGCAGTGCGTGTGTGAACCAACACTCGTCTCGTCCTTACTTAACTGTTTTTATTGTGTTTTTTTTTAGCCTGATCTCATTTATTTTAACGTGTATTTAAGTGATCTAGCTAGCGACCCAGCGATCTGCTTTGCAAGAACTTGTATCCAATTGATTATAACTTTGAGCTTCATAACGTTGCTGCCATACTTCCCAACCTGTCATGGCAAGGAGGAATGGAGGTCTGGGTAGAGTTTCTCTCAGCCGTAACTTCCTTAGCTCCCTACGGACATCGATCGTCGGTGACATACTAGTAGACATCCCAGCTGAGCTCCAGAGATGTGACACAAAAAGCAGGAATCGATATTGGAAAGAGGAAGAAGAAGCGAGCTGCGTTCGAGATCAAGACCTCAGGCTGGACTACCGCCACAAACCTCCTCCACTACGCTGCTATCAAGTGTCAAATGACAGCGATGCCTCGCGATCACCACATTGAGCAATTGGCAATATGGACGCTGTGGACGGTGAGCTTGTGTAGGTGTTTGATGCTGAACATACAGTGTGCAAGTATTTTGTACTCTTATCACATTTATGAAACCATAAAATGATAGATTAATTGTTAGAAGACGCTGTTGCTACAGAAACAGGACGTGAGGGTGTGATGCAGTATTTGAAAAATAGCTTGCTTATTTCAATGGCCGGTGAAGTACGACTGTACTGCCCGGGTACATTTTGGCCACGAACTTTTCTCTTTTTTAATCTACAGGTACATAATAAATATCGTTAAGTATTGTTGTAAAACACAGCATATGTATACTTTATAATGTACATTATTTGAATGGGGGGGGCACGTAGCAGCTGTTCTGTGTTTCACTTGCTTTAAACCCGGAAATGCACGTGTGTGTGTCTCGACATTAACTAAAGGTACTGTAACACCTCAGTGGTTAGGGAACGTATAGGTACTCTGGATATTGAACTATTGACAGTTTCTCTGCCCATTTTTTATCATTGGAATATTTATTCAAGATATCTGTAAAGTAATTGTGACTAGAGGAGACATATACAATACAGTATATACAGGTATTTACCTCGGACAAATGATGTCACTTTTGCTATTCAGGTGTATGGGGTTTCTCATTACAAATATTTGCAATTCAGTTGCAGAAGACTTTTAATGAATTATGGCTATCTGCAACTGAAATATAGATACAGTATCTGTACCTCCAGTTTAAGATATCTATTAAGATATCTGTTTTATATCTGTCTGTTTGTGACTTAAATTGTGAAATGTAATTACAGATACCTGCAACACTGCAACCAGTCTGAATGTTAAATGTTAAAAGGGGCTGTCATATACTGTATACAAACATGAATGGAAAAAGTGACATATTTTGTCCTGGGTGCAATGACGTTGCAGATATCTATGATTCAGTTTTGACGAGACAAAACAGAATTACAGCGCTGTCTATCCATCGTTTTGAATATTCACAATTCTGTTACAGATATCTTGAATGAAAATTCTATCTATTCAAAAAGTAATTACATGTTAAATGTTAAAGTCCGTTGCTATAGTGGGCCAGTTCTAATGTTTTGTGACAACCATCCCATCCCTCAGTCATCCATACTTCAGCACCATTACTTTATGAAACAACACTCCATATATGCAACTTTTCTGACTTTGTGGCTCACTTTTATTTGTCCAATTATTTGTATTATGCAAGATGGCGGTGAGCTTTTTGGTCTCCCTCTACATGTGCTTGTGAATGTAAAAACATAACATTTTGCCACAATAACATTGGAGTTTCCAATAATTTCACATGATAACTTTAAATTTAGGGCACACTATATCCATAGTAAAGTAACCCCGAGAAATCACAGTGCATTATATTTAGTAGCAACTCATGTGATCCTGGAGATGGGCTATTAGAAAAGTTACAAGGTGAAATTTTGATCAGTTTTCTCTCTCTATCTCTCTCTTTCTCTCTCTCGCTCGCTCGCTCTCTCAATGGTATGAAAATGGTATGACCCGACTGCACACAAATCCATAGGTGAAGGGAAAACTGTTACTGACATTTACACATCTTGCCTTTCAATATGAATAACATATATTTTTTTAAAGGCCAACATCCATCCATTTTCTTCACACCTACGGGCAATTTAGAGTCTTCAATCAACCTACTACGCATATTTTTGGGATGTGGGAGGAAACTGGAGTGCCTGGAGAAAACCGGGAGAACATGCAAACTCCACACAAGCGGGGCCGGGATTTGAACCCCGGATCCCAGAACGGCCGACATCCAATGCATATTAAATCTTTTTAACTTAGTCCACAACACACTGGTTTATTGCACTATTACATAATTCAGCATGAATAAACAGAATTCGGTGGTACGTTGTACAATTGGTTAGCTCATCTGCCTCACAGTTCTAAGGATCCGGGTTCAAATCCGGTCTCGCCTGTGTGGAGTTTGCATTTTCTCCCCGTGCCTGTGTGGGTTTTCTCCGGGTGCTCTGGTTCCCTCCCACATCCCAAAAACATGCATGGTTAATTAAAAACTAAATTACCCATAGATGTGAGTTTTAGTTTTATTTTGTTTAGATTTGACTGCGATTGGCTAGGGACCAGTTCAGGGGGTACCCTGCATCTCGCGCAGAATCAGCTGGGATAGGATCCAGCTGGCCCGCGACCCTAGTGAGGTAAGTGGTTCGGAAAATGGATGGACGGATAAACTGAATTCTTTCTAATACAACTGTTTTAAGACAGACCCTTTAGGTTTAGGTGATTAAACCTAATGTAAAGAAACTCATAAGTCCTCTTTTTGTAATGGAGCGGTTTGCCAAATGCCCTTTGTCCCTTTTAGGCCACTGTACTTTCAATTTGAGAAACATGGGCTAAGTGATTAGAATCAATTATACCCTGTATTTTTTCTTTTAAAATTCCTTAATCTGGAACCTGAATGCACACAGACACACAAGGGGAAGGGAAAACTAAACCACCAGGATTGAAAATATTGGTTTGTAATGGATTTGTTTGTGAGGGAATTGCTAACTGCAAATACTGGGTCACACATTGTCATGAAGTAGGATTTATTGTCCTTCTCTGGCAGGTCATACACATTCACCCTCTCATCTAGCTTGGTGCTGATGTTTGGACATCGGTTAACAATGAGAATAAATAAAGATTCCAAAATTATTGCCTTACCTGAAGGCACTGAAACATGCTGCAGGAGCTACTCATCTTCTTCCGGCAGACATCTTTTATAATCTAAATGATGTCACCCAACTGCAAATATTAAAACTTTGAGGGTTTATGGTGTTGGGTTTTGGCCTATTTAACTACAACCTCAATTCCAATGAAGTTGGGACGTTGTGTTAAACATAAATAAAAAGAGAATACAATGATTTGCAAATCATGTTCAACCTATATTTAATTGAATACACTACAAAGACAAGATATTTAATGTTCAAACTGATAAACCTTATTGTTTTTAGCAAATAAACGGATAAACTGTCCGTACAGACAACGGACAGATGGATGGATAATAATAATAATGGAACAAACAAGTCTGTCATCCTCCACACATGCCCGAGGAGCTCACGTCTGTCTGCCAGCATTTTCACTGATCAAATACACCAAAACCGTGTTAGAACACCTGTGCCAAAAGTTAGATGTGGTCCCAGTAGGCGTAAATTTAGATGGACTTTCTGACACCAAAATCTCCCTCCTCCAAGCGCATCTCCTATGGCACGCCCTCGCTGCACCAACATGCACAGCTTGGTGCAGACGGGTCTGCACCAACAAGTCCTGCGCTTGCACAAAAATCAAGATGCGCCAGTTTTTACGCTGAAGTGAAATTACATAAGGTAAGGAAACTAGGACTGATCTTGTCGCAGTTATAAGTTTTTAAACAACTTACATTTGAACACAAACAGTGAAGCATTACATACAGAGCATAAAACAATACAGATATGTATTCTTTCTGCTCTGTGAAAAATGACAGATATAACTGCAACTTGGTTGCAATAGTCTTCTTTGTGTTTTGTCATCAAATTAAGGTTGTGTACAACCCCAATTCCAATGAAGTCGGGACGTTGTATTAAACATAAATAGAAACAGAATACAATGATTTGCAAATCATGTTCAACCTATATTTAATTGAATTTAATTGAATACACTACAAAGACAATATATTTAATGTTCAAAATGATCAACTTTATTGTTTTTAGCGATTAATCATTAACTTTGAATTTTATGGCTACAACACGTTCCAAAAAAGCTGGGACAGGTGGCAAAAAAGACTGAGAAACTTGAGGAATGCTCATCAAACACCGGTTTGGAACATCCCACAGGTGAACACGATAATTCGGAACAGGTGGGTGCCATAAATGGAGCTTCCCTGAATTGCTCACTCATTCACAAGCAAAGATGGGGCGAGGTTGACCTCTTTGTGAACAAGTGCGTGAGAAAACAGTTTAAGGACAATGTTCCTCAACGTACAATTGCAAGGAATTTAGGGATTTCATCATCTGCGGTCCATAATATCATCAAAAGGTTCAGAGAATCTGGAGAAATCACTGCATGAAAGCGGCAAGGCCAAAAACCAACATTGAATGCCTGTGACCTTCTACATCCTTCGGCTGGCCTGGGAAAGCCTCGGGATCCCTCCGGAAGAGCTGGATGAAGTGGCTGGGGAGAGGGAAATCTGGGCGTTCCTCCTAAAGCTACTTCCCCCGCGACCCGACCTCGGATAAGCGGTAGAAAATGGATGGACCTTCGATCCCTCAGGCGGCACTGCATAAAAAACCGACATCAATGTATAAAGGATATCACCGCATGGGCTCAGAAACACTTCAGAAAACCAATGTCAGTAAATACAGTTCGGCGCTACAGCCATAAGTGAAACTTGAAACTCTACTATGCAATGCAAAAGCTATTTATCAACAACACCCAGAAACGCTGCCGGCTTCTCTGGGCCCGAGCTCATCTAAGATGGACTGATGAAAAGTGGAAAAGTGTTCTGTCCACATTTCAAATTGCTTTTGGAAATTGTGGACGTTGTGACTTAAACCCAATTGAGCATCTCTGGAAAGACCTGAAAATGGCTGCCCACCAACGTTCACCATCCAACCTGACAGAACTGGAGAGGATCTGCAAGGAGCAATGGTAGATGATTCCCAAATCCAGGTGTGAATCATTCCCCAAAAGACTCATGGCTGTATTAGCTCAAAGGGGTGCTTCTAATAAATACTGAGCAAAGGGTCTGAATATTTATGGCTGTGATATTTCAGTTTTTCTTTTTTAATGAATCTGCAAAAAATTCCAGAATTCCGTCTTTTTCTGTCAATATGTGGTGCTCTGTGTACATTAATGTGGGGAAAAAAATGAATTTAAATTATTTTAGCAAATGGCTGCAATATAAAAAAGAGTGAAAACTTTAAGGGGGTCTGAATACTTTCCGTACCCACTGTATGTCAGTCAAGTCAAGTGAGCGAATACCTTTGGCAATATAGTGTACCTGTGGAGGTATGGAAGCATCTAGGAGAGGTGGTTGTGGAGATTTTGACCAGGTTGTTGAACATTATTCTAGCGGGTGAGAAGATTCATGAGGAATTGTGGAAAAGTGTGCTGGTGCCCATTGTTAAGAACAATGGTGATGTGCAGAGTTGTAGGAACAATCGAGGAATAAAGCTGATAAGCCACACAATGAAGTTATGGGAAAAAGTAGTGGGGGCTAGACCCAGGACAGAAATTACTATATGTGAGCAACAGTATGGTTTCATGCCTTGGAGGAGTACCACAGATGCATTATTTGCCTTGAGGGTGTTGATGGAGAAGTACGGAGAAGGACAAGAAGCTGCATTGTGTCTTTGTATAATTAGAGGAAGCCTATGACAGGATACCCTGAGAGAAACTGTGGTACTGCATGCAGAAATCTGGAGTGGCAGAGAAGTATGTTAGAATAGTACAGGACACGTATGAGGGCAGCAGTACAGTGGTGAGGTGTGCTGTAGGTGTGAGAGAGGAATTTAAGGTGGAGGTGGAACTGCATCAGGGATCAGCCCTGAGCTCCTTCCTGTTTGCAGTGGTGATGGATAGGCTGACAGATGAGGTTAGACTGGAATCCCCGTGGACCATGATGCTCGCAGATGACGTGATCTGCAGTGAAAGCAGGGAGCAGGTGGAGGAACATTTAGAAAGGTGGAGGCATGCACAGGAAAGGAGATAAATTGAGATTAGCCAAAGTAAGTCAGAATATATGTGCATAAATGAGATGAGTGGAGGGGGAGGAGTGAGGCTACAGGGAGAAGAGATAGTGTGGTTAGAGAACTTTAAATACTTGGGGTCAACAGTCCAGAGCAATGGTGAGTGTGGTAAGGAAGTGAAGAAACGCAACCAGGCAGGTTGGAATGGGTGGAGGAAGGGGTTTGATCCAGGGGCATTGAACAGGGGGGAAAAAGGGGATGGCTGTCCCAGGGTCCTTAGCATTTGGGGCCCCCTGGCTGTCCGGGAGGCCTCCCAACGCCCACCCCCTTTGACCAAGGTAAACTCCATCAGGTACTACCAGAACCCCCTCGTCCCGCATGGTGACAAATTATTTTCAAAGAGGACCACTTTGAAGGTGCTGTATGGGGGCCCATATTCTGGTGCTATGCCCCTGGTCAGGTGTGTTACGTGACAGAAGTGACAGTCTCTGCTAGGATGAAGGGCAAAGTTTATAAGACAGTGGTGAGGTCAGCCATGATGTATGGGTTAGAGACAGTGACACTCAAGAGAAAACAGGAAGCAGAGCTATAGGTACCGGAAGAGAAGATGGTGAGGTTCTCTGTAGGAGTGACCAGGTTGGATAAAATGATAAATGAGCTCATCAGAGGGAAAGCCAAGGTTCGATGTTTTGGAGACAAAGTTAGAGGGAGCAGACTTCGATGGTTTGGACACGTCCAGAGGAGAAATAGTGAGTATATTGGTAGAAGGATGATGAGGATGGAGCTGCCAGGCAAGAGAGCGAGAGGAAGACCAAAGAGAAGGTTGATGGATGCCGTGAGGGAAGACATGAGGGCAGTTGGTGTTAGAGAGGAGGATGGAGGAGATAGGCTTTCATGGAAAAGGATGACACACTGTGGCGACCCCTAACGGGACAAGCCGAAAGGAAAAGACGAAGAATGGATTAATGGCCTTTCAATTCATTTCAATGGGGAAAAATAATTTGAGCTATAAGGGTTTTGAGTTACGAGCATGTTTACAGGACAAATTAGGTAAAATAAAAGGTAATGGAGTAAAACAATTTTGGACTGAAATACAATGTGATGAATGCCATAGCTGTAGTCTAGTCGACATAAAAGGTCACTCACGTCAGTACTGCTTCTGAGGTACGTTCATGAGTGCCACATGATCGCGGGAACAGGAGAGTCCTCCTGTTGTAAATTCAGTACAGGACGGATGCATTGTGTAGCTTAACCCATTTTCATCTGGATGTAAATTAATAAATTAAGAAAGGAATTCATACACTCGGACGTGAGCGTATGCACGATGTATTGTTTTCTTTATTTGGCCAGTCCAAGTTTGATTCACCGGTAATTCATCTTTGATTTTCCAGAGAAGTTTTCCATTTTTGAGTTCTGTCAGACACTTATCACGAAGCATATGTTGGCAAACTGTATGTGTACAGTAGTCTATAAATCTGCATGCAGTCTCTATCATGTCATTTATATTATGATATGCTATCAAATATGAAAACACTTGTTTTGGCACGTTTTGCTGTCGTTGAACAAAACAGCCTTTCTTTTGTGGAAACTTGCAGACGCACGGTACCCTATGGAATGTCGAGTTACAAAGGAGCCCAGCGAATCCGACGTGCTGTTGCTGGACGACTGAGTGAGCAGGAGAAGAGAGACACTCAGCGCTGCATGTGTGCTTCTCTTGATGCAGACCCAGACTGCCATCAGTTTTGTCAGCCGAGGTCAGTTCCATTTTTCTTTTTCACTCTGCGTTGTCCTTAGGAAGTTCTTTCACCAAGCCAGCCATAGAATGAAAAGTAAAAGTCAATTGGATGTCACCACTGGAACTGACTGATCGACCTTACAACATTAGACTTGACACTGACCCCAACTGAGAATGATTTCAATAAAAACAAGAATGTAAGCAAACTTTTAAGTCATCCATTCAAAATCCAAATATTTACATACATTGAAACTAAATATGTATGGAAGGTCTGACATCAGGGATCCATTTTGATGTGCTCAAGGGGGAATGTTTCTCCAGCGCTCACATGCGCCAACATGCACTATTTATTGCAACACAAATACTTTGGAAGCCAACTGTGGTCAAGAACAATACCTAGACCTGGATACATTTTTTTGAATGGTGATTTGACCTTCGAAAAAAAGTACACAAAAATGTAAATGTTATGTTAATTTCTTAAAAAAGTCATGAGCACACCACAATTTGTAACTGCTTTGGAAAGAGTCTAGCTATTTACCTTACATCAACAGTCCTATCATACAAATGTTTGCTAACTTTGCTAACTCCACATGTGCACATTAAATGTGGGATAGATTATATACAGTATTATAAAATTCCATCAGTCATCTTTTTCCAAAGAAATAAATGAGGGCTATATGTTGGTTAATTCATCATAGTAATCTCCAGTCACGATGCAAATATGCTTCCTGGGGGCTGTGATCAGACGTCAGACATCACAGGAACTTGATATTGAGAATGCACTTTGAGACAATGCCATGACATTATTGCTCTACTTGCTCTGGCCATAATTTGCCCTTTGATCCTCTTGCAGCAAAAATCCAATATCTCAGAATTTAAAATAATAATAATCTGGAATTTGTTTGTTTGAATCGAAAGAGGAATGATGATTCCATCATGAACCATTAAACTTTACACTGCAATACCCTTGGAATGTTGTTACACCAGAAAAGCATCTTATTTGTAATGGAGTGTTACATTTATGCTAAATGCTATCAATTTGAAGTTTTATTTTTTTTAGATACTGCAGGCCTGTGCCCGCAAGCACGCAAAAATGATTGACACCTCGTAAGTTACGCTTTCTGTCTCTGATTGGTAAATTTCCGTCAGGCACGGAGGTTTCTTGTACACCAAATTAGAGGCACAATTAGAGGCTAACCATGCCTGAATTTTTCACGGAGCATATTTACCATGTATCACTTTCATAATGACTGTTTTCACAAATCTGACAAAAGGTGATTATTTATAATTGCAAACTCACCCTTTCATTAAAGGGCTCTAACACTCTGGTCAAAATACACTTGGGTCTCCAGTATTGTGGGACAAATGCAGCTATGGGTTATGTTACCATGACGAATGGATACAGAGCTAGGGGGTTATATTGCATTGTATTTTCACTCATGAGGCCACACTCCCAAGCCACTGATTAACACTTATCAATTAGTTTGAAGATCACATCCCCCAAAACAAATACTCTCCACCAGTGGCGTTGTTACTTTAAGACCCCCTAATTAATTTGGTGTTTTAAAAAGAAATCCCACAATGACCAGTGCTGGGATCGAAGCAACGACCATCGTCCCCACTGGTTGAACGCACTAGCTAGTTGTTAGTGTTGGGTAGTAGAGATGCTGTTTTCAATATCAAATAGCTTCATTTGTGAAGCTACTTTTGTGATCACATTACGTATTAGCGTCCACAGAAATTCCCGTATTTTCCGGACTACAAGCCCCTACTCTTTTCCCGCGCTCTGATCCCTGCGGCCTATTGAACGATGCGGCTAAAATACAGATATATTTTCGCTAACGGCTATCAGGGGGCGCAATAAGTACAAAAACAAGACAGGCCCAACTTGTTTAAACGTACAAAAACTTGTTCGAACGTAATGCTTAAAAGATGACAGCTTCCCATAATGCACTAGGGTTTGGGCATGCGCAAATGCCTCCTGCGTGTAGAAGAAGACGACGCTACTTTTTGTCGCGTTCAACGCAAAATGCAGCACGACACGCACAAACGCAAATTTTTTTTTCTTTCACACCCTCATCATGGAAAGTACAAAAACAAAAGTGTATAATGCAGCGTTTAAGTTGAAAGCGATTAATCTGTCCATCCAGGAGGGAAATAGAGCTGCTGCACATAACTGCCCACGAGAGAACGCACTTCACGTGTGTTTTAAGCTGCACCGCTTCCGGACAAAAGCTTCCACCAATGGTGATTTTTAAGCGGACGACTATGCCAAAAGAAAAACTCCCAAAAGGCATAGTTGTTAAAGTTAGCAAAAAGGGTGGATGATAGAAAGCTTAATGACTGAATGACTGACGAAGTGTTACAGTAGGAGTCCGGGAGGATTTTTTTCACCGGAAAAAAGCATTTCTTATTTTGGACAGTATAAGGGCCCATATAACAGATTCTGTGAAAACAGCCATCAGGAGATCAAACTCAATTCCAGCTGTGATTCCTGGAGGTACAACAAAGTTTTTGCATCCACTGGACATCAGTGTGAATCGTGCTTTTAAAGCGACACTCCGAGGTGAGTGGGAGGCTGGGCTGACCAGCGGCGAGAAATCTCTCACAAAAACTGGCCACATGCGAAGATCATCCTTTTCTGAGGTCTGCCAGTGGATCTTAAAAGCGGGGAGCAGTGTGAACGAATCTACGATCACAAACGGATTTTGCAAGGCTGGACTGCTATGTGGGGAGAACAGCGGTAACTGTGTCTCGAAATGAAAATTACATTGAGAGCGACACAGAGACTGAAATGGCGGTTTATAATCCGATGCGCTCTGTAGTCCGGAAAATACGGTACCTTTAGCCAGGCAGTTGTAAACCCTACATGCATCTCTTCATTTCACGTCACGTTACTTAAGTATCCTCTGCTAATGCCTGACCAAGATAGTGCTCTTGAATGGTGTTGGTGGGAGCCGTATGGATTATGTTGCGTGCGCAAAAATGGCAGAGGATGGGGCAGAGGTGTGTACATCTCGTGAATCCCCATGGTCATACCTTAACAAATTCATGTGACTTCGTCCTCACAGTCTCCTCACAGTATACAGCCCAGTGTTTATTAGCGTTCATATGATGTAATGGAGGCTAAATGCTTTTACAGGCTCCTCCACCTTCCAACCTCGCATGCTTTCTCCTTTCTGTATGGCTCAGTCGACCTGCACGGTGTCCATATATGGGCCTGCCTGTTCGTAGGTAAAATACATAATTTGCGCTACGTCATTTTAGATCACCTTCAAGTGATCCAGCGCGGGAATGTATAGGACAGTCATAAATACATTAAAAAAATATATATTGAAAAATATAGCAAGATGTGTCAGAAGCTGATAGGCTTAATCAACATTCTGTCAACTACTCTTGTAGTGGCATGGGTGAAAATTACATTTCTTTGTAAAAAAATAGTTTTTGATCATAGTTTTAAGACGACACATTCAGGTATGTCCCGAAGTTAACGTCCCTGTAAAGTGAAAATAAAATGTTTCATCAATTTGAAATACGACAGAGAAGAGTGTTGTTAACAAGCCTGTCAAATTTGAATGTATAAAAAAATTAGGTATATAAAATGAGGCTTCAAAATTATGAAAACTAGAGAACTCCTCCCAGCTTTCGGACGCTGAGTGCATGTCTGTGGAATGCTGCGTTTTTGTTTACGTACATACATATTGTCACACACTAAAGCTAGCTGGCATCTGTCACACACGCACACACACACACACACACACACACACACACCTTTTTATTTTATTATATTTCTCATTTTTTTTACACTGTATTGTATCTTTGTTAAATCTGTCCAAAAACGTTGAAAAGCAATTTTCCAGTCTTTGTTAGCCATCTCCTGGGCACTTAAGCCTGACACCTCTTCTCCCTGCTCCATGTCGAAAACACCGCAAAACATTCAAGTATGTACCAGTTATCAGATGTTAACAGATGTTAAGGCGCCTAACCGTGTGGTAGCCTCGGTTAGGTGCTCTCTAGTACTGTCTATATTTTTGTGTTTTTCGTTCGTCTTTGGAGACATTACGCGACTCACTAACAGAAGGGAAGACTTGCTAAACATTAGGGAGTCTTCCCCGGACTTTCTTTCACAAACTTTTATAAAACTGCTCAGTTTTTAGTCTGAGTTACTCACCGGAGCGGGGGCCGCTGTGTATGCCGCATGGAGGCGAAGGCGACGCCACTGTGGGAAACGAGCTGGAGTGCATGTCAAGCTCCGTAAGAGAGAATTTCGAATGGCGCTCCCGTCGATCCACCTCGCAAATCTACACTCCCTACAGAACAAAATGACGTGCTTCCATCCATCCATCCATTTTCTGAGCCGCTTCTCCTCACTAGGGTCGCGGGCATCCTGGAGCCTATCCCAGCTATCATCGGGCAGGAGGCGGGGTACACTCTGAACTGGTAGCCAACCAATCACAGGGCACATATAAACAAACAACCACTCGCACTCACATTCACACCTACGGGCAATTTAGAGTCTCCAATTCATGCATGTTTTTGGGATTTGGGAGGAAATCGGAGTGCCCGGAGAAAACCCACCCAGGCACAGGGAGAACATGCAAACTCCACACAGGCGGGGCCGGGGATTGAACCCCGCTCCTCAGAACTGTGAGGCAGACACTCTAACCAGTCGCCCACTGTGCCGCCAATATAAAACATTGTACTTTACAAATCAATAATTATTTTGACACTGAAGCATAAACTGCATACTGACAGAGTTTAGTTTGAGGCCGAACTAAATAGGGGGGGTGGAACGACTTTCAAAGTGGGGAGCACATTACCTTTAGGGAACTTTTGTCCGCTCTGAGGGGCCTTTTTTCCCCTCCAAAAGCAGTCGTCGAGGGGGAGAGGAGCTGAAGGAAGGTTTTACCCTCTGAAACCAATTGTCGATGGGGCTGAGGGGTGATGATGGAAGTTTTTCCCCTCCAAATCTAATCGGGGCAGGGGGGGGCACCAAATTTTTGGGGGCACTTTTGGCTCCTCGTAGGGCACTTTTGCCCATTCCAAGGGCACTTTTTACCCCCGCACACGTAGGGCATATAGGGTAAAAAAAGGGGCACATAAGGTAAAAAGTGTGTGTGTGTGTGTGTACCCCACCCCATTCAGTCGCCTCTGCACATGCCCTAAAATAAGGTATCAAATTCTGCTAATCAGGAAACATGGATAGACTCGCTCTATTCATTTTTAATGTGGAGGTTTTCAGTTGAGAAATGGAAGTGTATATACCCATCCATTCTCTGTACACCTTATCCTTGTTAGAATCGCGGGTGGGCTGGATCCTATCCCGGCTGACTTTGGATGAGAGGAGGGGTCTGGACTGTTTGCCAGCCAATTGTAGGGTACATATAGACAAACAACCACTCACACTGACTTTCAATTTAACATCTTAGTTAACCTACCATGCATGTTTTTGGAATGTGGGAGGAAAACTTAAGCAGGCATGGGGAGAACATACAAACTCCACACACGAATGCAGCAGCCCAGATTTGAACACATCACTTCTGAACTGTGAGACGGATGTGCTTACCAGTCATCCACCATGCCACATTATCTTTGCTTTCTTGTCAGCGTCGTAATGAGCAGGATAATGCTGGGCAGTTAATTATTCCCAACCCTCGTAAACGACAGCGCAATCACACACTCCTTCAGTGATTTGAAGCAACGTCATTCTGTCTTCATTGCATCATTGCTTTTCTGTCCAGAGGGATGTTTCACTTAGTGGGTAGCCAAGCAAATTTTTTGTATTAATTAAATTTTCTGTTTTCCCGTTAAAGTTCCCTTTAGACTGGGCCAAAACCAAGTCTTCACAGAGTCCCAGTGCCTGGCTGACAGTTGGATGCCTCTGCATCTCCAGCTGTTTTCTTCAAGGAGTGGATCCTTCCTTCGTCTTCAGCCCCATCATTCTCTGTTTGGCACTCTTGCTTCCACAGGTACACTCCCGTTCAAGGAAGGAACTTTGCAGATTGACACTGCCGACATTCCTGAGCATCATAATTCTGGGAGCAAGTTCCATCAGGCCGAGTAGTTTTAAGAACACTTCAGCAAATTTGATACAGATCTCTGAAGGCTATTCTCTTTTTTTTTGTTCTCTCCTGAGCAGCATAAGGATTTCTTTCATCTTGAAAATATCTTGTGACCTTTCGCCAAGCTTGATCCGACTCCCTCTTTGTACTCATAAATGCTAAGATATTGTGGACTAGAGTTGAGTTTTTCTTTCAAAACAATGAGGTGAGCTGTATTATGTTCAGTAAGCGATGGACGACACTGATGAAAGTTCTGAAGCAAGGCACAAATTCAGAACACATAATAAAGAATAATAATGATTTGATAATGAGGCACTCTATCCCTGTGTTTTCTGATATTACCTTTATTGACAAAATGAATTACTCGTTTTGTACATCATTTTTACAGAAATAATATAAAAGTATATGAATAATATTATGTAAAATGTGCTCTGTTCTGCTCTGTAACACTAACCCTAAACTGAGATAAATGTGATTTTATTTTACCTGTGTACATATTATAACTAAGCTTTATTCGGAGCTCCAATTCGGCCAGGAAGAAATAAGTACCATCTAAAAAAACACTCACAAGAACACTAAAATAGGCCTTTCCCCTTTCCAAAATGTTTTATGATTCATATATACCGCATACATAGTTTAATTAGAAATGGTAAATTAGAATGGGATTGACTTCCATCGATGGGAAAGTGACAACATACTGAGATATCAAGTTGTAGTTTTAGGGTGGAGTTTTCGATACTGAGAAAAACATGGAATAACACCAGTGAGAGCTTGTATGTGCAATGTGTGTTGTTTT
The DNA here is from genome assembly GCF_024500385.1 of Phyllopteryx taeniolatus. Taxonomy (NCBI): domain Eukaryota; kingdom Metazoa; phylum Chordata; class Actinopteri; order Syngnathiformes; family Syngnathidae; genus Phyllopteryx; species Phyllopteryx taeniolatus. The sequence goes on along the minus strand of NC_084502.1, from coordinate 24,379,043 downwards.
ACTGGAGGGCATTATTAATAATTCCTAACACCTCAGTCGAGATGGAATCTTACTCTGAGGATAGTGAAAAAATGTGTTGCCCAAGGCTTCAACAGACTGTGGTTCTCTAGACTTTTTAAATTATGAGTATTGAGCTTATTCAAGGAAAGTAAAAACTAACATACAGTGAAAAGCCAAGTGACTAGCCTCTTGCCCCAGAGCCTAAAGGAAAAGCCTTTAGCCTCAGGGGCAAGAATTCCTCTTTCACTGACCAAATTAAATGCTTCCTCCACTATGTCTTACTACTATGTCTCCCTTGTTCACTTTTCTAAATAGCCCCTTGACAAATACAAAGCAAACAGTATTTGCTTATTTATTTTTGACATTCTTTAGTGCAGACAAGCCTTTATATATCTATATTAGTGATGGTTACGATAATGTCTTCATAATGTAGTCTACTGGACAGAGGAAAGGAGCACTCTGTAAATTTTTAGTGGGTCCTGACACTTATACTGGGGTTACAGTGTTGTGTATTTATGATAATTTACAAATGTCTTGAAACACTTACCCCCCACTTCCATCCTAACATTTGGGAAAGCATTCAGTGTAATGCAAAAATAAAATGGAGGAAATAAACTAGTTGCTGACTGTTGCTTTTTTTTGTGTCCCTCAACTTGGATCAGAAAGCAGACCTAAAAACATTCAAATTCATCTTAAGTGGCAACACTCAAAAGAAAAACAAATCTACAGTGTGAATGTGAAAGTAGAACTATTACCGGTACTCAAAGTTGTAATTTGATGTGAAAAAAGCAGTAATATCAAGAACCTAAATGACCCCCTCAATTTGATCTCCCTCATAAGTCACTCCACAATTTAAAGTTTCTTTTTAACTCAGTCACTCCTTTTTATCACCAGAATCACCTCCATCCACCAAATACACCTGCAGTAACTCCGCTGGCTCCCTCCACAATACCACATCAAATTTAAAATGCCAAAATCATCTTGATTTGTATGGTCATCAAAAACTTTGCCCTGTCAGATCTCTCTAACCTCCTCCAGACTGCCAAATCCTCTCACACTTTATATCCTCTTCCTCCCTTCTCCACCTCCCACCCTCAGGAAAAGAGCTGTGATCCACCCTGCCACCAGCCTTTGAAACTCATTAAGACCTTACCTGACCTCCCCAATCCCGATGCATTTACTCTTTTCATATCCAGGCACAAAACACACATTTTACAAACACCTAACTCCTTTTAACCTCATCCATTTATTGTAGCTCATCCTTGTTCCCTTTCCCTTGTTCATTGATCATTTCAATTGACCTATGTTTCATAATTATTTGTTGTAGTGCTTTTTTTTCTCCCTTGTTATTGTTTGTATTTTATGTTCTGTATGGTATCCTCATGTGCCCAAGGCACCTATGAATAAAATTAATTATTGTTATTATCCATTTTCCAAACTGCTTATCCTTACTAGGGTTGTGGGTGCGCTGGCACCTATCTCAGCTGACTTTGGGCAGGAGGCAGGGGACACCCTGAACTGGTCGCCAGCCAACTGCAGGGCACATCCAGACAAACAACCATTTACACTCACTTTCACACCTACAGACAAATTTGTCTTCAGCCACACATGTTTTTGCAATCCAGAGTACCCAGAAAAAACCCACACACGCACGAGAGGCGAACATGCAAACTCCACACAGGTGAGGCCTGATTTGAACCCAGGTCTTCAGAACTGTGAGGCAGATGTGGTAACCAGTCGCCCACCGTGCATGATGATGATGATGATCTATAATTTTCGCAAACAGCAAAACGCCCAGTGTTGTTTCACAGAAGCCAACCAGTGTTTTTGTGTCATCATTTTTACTTTTGTGTGCTTCTGGGCTTACCCTTATCCTTGCATGTAAAAAAATGTGACAGAAACAAATCTGGAAAAAAATAACTATGAAACATTTCAATTTATTCTGTGCTCCAAGTGATCCACGGCCTGGTAATGGTCCACAGCATGGTGAATGTGGACCCCTGCTTCCTGGTTTAAGTACTTAATTCTATTTTGTTTCACCCATGTAGCTCACTTTGGAGACCCTCCCTCCCCACATACATTGAAAAAAAGGTCATTTGAATTTACTTATTTCGAACATGTTGGACATGATAAAAATGTGTTAAACTAAGATTATTATTTTATTTTCAAGAAGAAGAAGAGAAAATTACATCAGTTTGCCACATTTTAATCAAGTGCAACTGATGTACATGATCAAATTAAGCACTGTACTTTTTTTCAGTATGTAATCATATACCCTCAGATCTGTATCAGGCCTTGATCGTATGTAAATAAAATCTCGACATTAATGTAGCTATTTGCGCTATGAGTGCTCCAAAGTGGATGGATTACTCAATTCAGCTCAGCTAGATACAGCAAGAGCTGGACTTTATCAAAATACACAAATCAATGACATATTTACACACAGAGATTTCTACATGAGCAAGACAATCGTAAACCTCAGTGGTGCAAAGACCATTAAAATTGGGTCTAAATATTGTATATTGGAGGTGCATAGACCATGGAATATGGTCTACGTATGGTGAATTTGATGTGCATAGACCATTACATAGGGAAAACTATTGCAGACTCTGAGTAATAACAAGGCTAATCTCCTTTTGAAACGCTGTAGAGAGTCCAGGCTGAAGTAATCAGTATGTCATCTCAAATATAATGGCAAGTGCTGTCAGGTCGTATGAGGTGTTTAGTAAATGTAAGTACAGTGATATCGGATATGGGTTATTTGAGGGTAAAGATAAAGGGTAAAATAATGGACATAGGCAATAAATGTCAATTCAGATCTGCAGTGGATATCCAACCAAAACCTATTTTGAATGAGAAAGGTTAAAATGAAACGGAAGCTTTTACATCTTTTGTTATATTTGTAGGGGAAGGGTTGGTGAACATTAGACAGTCTAAAACCATAAATGCTTACTTTTAAATTTGTATCCCTCATTGTGATTAAATTTGACTCTATTTTACTGTCATCTATTTTGAAGAAGTCTCAGACAGAAACAATAAAATTACAAACCAAGCCCAGGGAGGTATGATTTTATCTTACTGTCTGTAAGATAAAAAAAGTACCTTCACTTGGGAAGGTCCCGTGAGCAGCACAGTTGGCTAGCCAGGTGTTTTGTTCTCTATGATTTTTATATATTTATTTATTTTTTTGTCAGCTGCTGGCCTTTAACCTCCTTCTGCGTCCTTTGCATCCTCAGATAACATTCTTTAGTTTGCTAAACTCCCTAACATGCCTTTACTTGCAGCCATAAACAATTTTCATGCTAATCTAAACCATCCATCCATCCATTTTCCCTACCGCTTATCCTTACTAGGGTCATGGGCGTGCTGGAGCCTATCCCAGCTGACTCTGTTTGAGAGGCGGGGTACACCCTGAACTGGTCGCCAGCCAATCGCAGGGCACGTATAAACAAACAACCATCCACACTCATATTCACAACTATGGGCAATTTAGAGGTTTCAATGAACCTACCATGCATGTTTTTGGGATGAGGGAGGAAACTGGAGTACCCGGAGAAAACCCTCACAGGCACAGGGAGAACATGCAAACTCCACACAGGTGAGGTCGGATTTGAAGCCGCGTCGTCAGAACTGTGAGGCAGATGTGCTAACCAGTCGTCGACCGTGCTGCCCGCTAATCTAAACCAAATAAGTGAAGGTCTTTGAGACACAGTGAAATAATTAATGAATGTAACAATTATGGTCAACAGATGCAAGAACACAATCAAATAGTTGAACAAATATACCGTACATCGAGCTCCAAGGTCAAACACAAACATTCACTTGGTTCAACCACTGATTTGTTTGGATTCTGAAACAATTTTACCAGTTGAAGCACTGGAAATATAGTAGAGGGTCAAACAGTTGTCATCTTAAAGCCTTTAACAGGTAAGTGACAAATAAACATACATCAAGTGTTAAAATAAATGAACTAGGGTTATAATAATAAACTGTACAAACAGAAAAACTCAGTGCTCAATTTACGTGGACAGCGCATTCTTCAGTGGGGTGCAAATGCTGGCATATCTTGATTTTCGTGCAAGTGCAAGGTTCGCTACGCATTTGCCAATTTGGCAGACCAGTCTGCAACAAGCTCGGCATTCCGGCACAGCGAAGGTGTGTTGTTGGAGATCCACGGTGGAGTTACAATTTTGGTGGCAGTAAGTTGATCTAAACTTATACCTGCTCAGACCACGTCTAACTTTTGGCGCACCCTCGACTGCTGGTCTAATGCGATTTTGGTGAATTGAATCAGGGTGCAGTCAGACAGACATAATAAACAGCTATGGGAGTCGGATACCTGACTTGACAACTTGACGAGATAACAAGCGTCGCTGACGTGTGGGGAATGTCAGACGTATTCCATTCATAAATACAGTATGTAAACTGTGGGCATACAACTCTCTGAATCATTGTCAAAATCATTTAATTATATTATTATTATTATTATTATTCCATCCATTTTCAATACCACTTACAGTATCCTGTTCAGGGTCACGGGGTGCTGGAACCTATCCCAGATGACTGGGCGAAAGCCAGACTACACCCAGGACTGGTCGGCAGTCAATCAAAGGGGACATGTAGAAACAGACAAGGATTGACCCTCACATTCATAGAGTGGGGACTGAACCCATGCTGCCTGCACCGAAGTCAGGCAAATGTACCACAACACCATCAGTGACTCTGTCATCATTATTATGTTTTTTAAAACATCCTACTGGCCAGCACAACTGTGAGGGTTTGGGGGGCCCGAACGATTGGGGTTGGGGGTCGGTCTCACCTGTCCCAGCTTTTTTGGAACGTCTTGCAGCCATAAAATTCCAAGTTAATGATTATTTGCTAAAACAATAAAGTTTACCAGTTTGAACATGAAATATCTTGTCTTTGTAGTGTATTCAATTAAATATAGGTTGAACGTGATTTGCAAATCATTGTATTCTGTTTTTATTTATGTTTAACACAATGTCCCAACTTCATTGGAATTGGGTTGTATATGTGTGTGCATGCATTGACAGTAACTGCCAACAGCTGTGATTGTGAGGATTTCCCCTTTATTACATAATTTTGAGATAATTATGTTGTTACTACCGGTTTGTATGCAAAGATTACAGCAAAACCGAAAAGTGGCAAAACAAGGGATCAACACAATAATTGCCATTAATTACAAATTGTATTTTGGGGGAAAAACAAAACAAAGCATTAAGTTTGACAGGACAAAAATGAATTTGTTATGTGTAGCTTCATACAGGATTTTTTGTTGTTTAATGTCCTGCCAATTTTTACAACAGAAGGTTAAAGTCAAGCCCCACACATCTTTTCCTGCTAAGAAAGGGTGTGAGGCTGACTGCATCCTTTGAAGCTCAACAACTGTATAACCCATCTTCCTTGGAATGTCACGCTAAGTCTAACAAAGCTCTTCCCCGGAGCTTCAGTCTAAGGCCTGAGCAGAGAGCACCAATAATATCATCCATTCCCATTCCCACAGTCAATCCTGGGAAATATTTGTGCACACAGCCGATCCTGCCAGGTTCATAGCCCCTACCATGGCTTATGGTTTGTTGTTCATGTTTGGCTTCATTTGACCTCATACATTAGACATTAATTGAAAAGGGACTAAGGGGTGCACCTGTGATAATTATTTCCCAAGACAATAATGTGTTCCTTTTTCCAGTTTGGGTTCACCCAACAAATAAAAACACCGACTTTCTTTTCGCATATTGGCCAGTGGCCACACAAAAGCTGTATTTTAGGTCATTGAAAAATAACATTTGTGAAAACTTTTCAGTGGATCGTGTGTACACAGAAAGCCAGACTTTTTCTTTTTTGTTGTTGTTACACATTTCCTTTTGCAGTTAGTTTAAAAAAACATGTTTGCATTTATTGTTCATTTTTGTTTACATTATAATCAAGTCAAACACACTTTACGATCAGTCCAAATTTATTCATCGGTTTGGTATTGTTGTTATTGAGCCTCTTCCAGAAATAACTTTCTTCAGGCTTGTGATTGGCTAACATGGCCTTCCGGTTAATAACGGTAGTTAAAATGCTAGAATCAAGTTTGGAACAAAATGTTTTCATGTGGTTTTAATTTTGTAGTTTTAACGACCCTGTGAAATGACTTCAGTGATTTTTTGATTTTTTTTTAATACGTTGAATATGTTTGAAGATATGTGCTGTACAAAGACAGAGAAAAATTTAGGACTGAATAGTTGAGATATGCAGCACGGTGTCCGACTGGTTAGAGCGTCAGCCTCACAGTTCTGAGGACCCGGGTTCAATCCCCGGCCCCGCCTGTGTGGAGTTTGCATGTTCTCCCCGTGCCTGCGTGGGTTTTCTCCGGGCACTCCGGGGTCCTCCCACAACCCAAAAACATGCATTAATTGGTGACTCTAAATTGCCCGTAGGTGTGACTGTGAGTGCGAATGGTTGTTTGTTTGTATGTGCCCTGCGATTGGCTGGCAACCAGTTCAGGGTGTACCCTGCCTCCTGCCCGATGACAGCTGGGATAGGCTCCAGCACGCCCGCGACCCTAGTGAGGAGAAGCGGCTCAGAAAATGGATGGATGGATGGATAGTTGAGATATTGAGCCCTTTTTGTCGTGAACGGCCTAAATCCGGCACAGCAGGGTGCCAGGGGTGTGATCCGAAAGTAGGCGGAGCCCACGATTCTGTGGGAGCGTTTATAGACGACCGCTCATTCCCTCTAAATGCAACGCACTTACAATCTTGACGGAGATATCTCTGTGTGGAAGAGGACGATGCGTAATTGCAGCGATCTGTGCAACGAGTGGAGAATTTATGCTGTAGCAACACACAATGCTTGTGGGTATACAGAAAGAGCTGGTGAAAACCGCTGGCAATGTAAATATGTCTGCACAGCTCATTATCTGTCCGCCTGTGCTTCAATCAAATTAACCAAAATCACATCAGAGCAGCATTCTGGCCTGCACTGACAGTTAAACGGGATCCGAGCAGGCATACGTTTCGACCGACTTTCTGCCACCAAACTGTCGCATCTCCAATGACACACCCTCGCTGTGGGGGAATGCCCAGCTTGGCGCAGACTGGCCTGTCAAATGGCAAACGCACAATGAGCCTTGTGCGTACATGAAAATCAAGATCCAACATGCAGCATTTGCACCCCATCGCAGATGCGCCATCTAGAAAAATAGAGCCAATAGCGGTAAAGTCGTTTTCAGCATTTCAGCTGTCCGGATTTTTGGGGCCAAAACCCAGGCACAGTATCAAACACACTTAGGCTTTCTGGCGTGAGTTGGCCCTCCCCCACTATATAAGTACTGAGCGCCGTCATTCCAGACAACCTGGACACCAGTCTGCTCAGTAGCCCCATACACCTCTATGTTATGTGGACACACACGTGATTGAAAACCGAGTGAGGCGGTGACTTATTGAGCTAGCACTTGGGTCGGGGTCAATGTTTTCCAATGATTCACCGCCTCACTCGGTTTTGTGTCGTGTGCGTCCACATAACAGAGACACTTCAGGCAAAGTTAACTGTTTATAAAAAACACAGCAGCATATGTTATTGAGCATTTGGCTCACACTACAGACATGCCCACAGCGTCTGGCAGCTGGGAGGAGGTCAGTCTATTTATTTATTCAAATTTGGCAGGCATGTTAACAGCATTCTTTTCTGTTGTGTTTCCACATTTATAAGATATTTGATTTTTACATTACAGGGACTTTAAGGGATTGTGTTAATATCGCAATTTTTTTTTAGATGCATGATGATGACTACATAATGTTTTCATTTAACTATATATTCTTGTTTAATAACAAGATAATCATTTAGCTGGTATGCTCACAGTGTATATATATATATATATATATATATATATATATATACATATATACACATTATTTAATTTTTTACTTATTGAATTTTCCACCTTTGAGATTAACTGTTTCCTGTTAAACCTCCTGTCATTACATAGCAATTAAAAAAAATCTGCCGCACACATTTTAACCAACCACAAGTCAAGCAAGCGTGCCTGTGTGAGGTCTGCTGCTTTGTCTTTATATGCATGATGAATGCCCTGTCACAATACAATTTGACTGATGCACATCACGAGTGTGTAAATCACTATTATTGGCTGCAGCAATGTCTTTTTTGAAACACCAACAATTTTGCAACATTGAACTGAACAAGTGGAAAAAAAAGATAAAAAATACAATAACTAGCCATTTTGAGATATTCATGCAGAGAAGAAGAAGAGTAAAGTTGTTGTTGCTGTTTTTACTACAAATATGGAGTATAGAGAAGGTGTTGTCTTAAATAATGCTTTTTAAGAAAAAGGCTAAATAGGCATGATAGCAAGCAGTGGTGCTCTGAGAGGCTGTTGTAGCGTACTACTCCACAGTAGCAGAAAAGCCAGAGCAGGAGTATTGCATGTTGTTGTTGTTGTTGTATGTCTTTGCACTACGAAAATAAATGTAATTGCCCAGGCCAAACCACTGCCCGAGTGTGTGTCATATTTCAGCATTGTAGGGAAGGGGGGGGGGATTATCCCACAAGTAAAAGCACCCCTCCTTAGCCCAAGAGTTTCAGACAGAGCTACTTTGCTACCATCTGGAGCTTTCCAATTTCACAGAATTCAGAGGTCAGTTGTTAACATTTTTTTCCACTTTCAGTCCTCCTAAAACGCACTTCCACAAAATGCATTTTAGCCAAATAGTCTAATTTCACGTCAATTCAACTTTTGTCACTAATAAAAACTAAAAACAACAAAAATTGAACTAAAACAACAATAAATGGACTACAGAAAATTTCTAGGAATGTTCTAGAAGTGATCATTTGAAAATGTAAACACTTCATAGACATGGTGTAGAAAAAGGATGGGACTATTTCTGTTGTTGATTCAGCGGTTGTATAGACAGAATAATGTTGTCATTCTGTATGTATGAGGTCTGTCTGAGAAAGTTAGATTTTCAACCAGCACAAGATTCCAGTATGCTTCAAACCTGGTAACCCCCTTTGACAAAGTACACCCCAAAGACCAGAATCTCACATACCAGAAATCTGGTGTATATGATCGAGTGCAGTACATAAAACCAAGCAACCCCTGAGCAGGTGCATGTCACAACACAGATGGGCCACCTCCTCAACTCAAGACTCCACTGTTTACCTGCACCTCAAAAAGAAACAACAATCTTTTGAGGACAAAAAAGTGCATATTCTGTGTTTTGGTTTGGATTGTGTTTGGTTTTGTTTCATGTTTTCCTGTTTCCCATGTTTTTCATGTCTTGTGTGCTCATTTAGTTATTGTGTCCACCTGTTCTCATCAACCGTCTACCTTGTATCGACCAATCAGCTCCCTCCAGGCGCTCGTGTCCTGTCCATGTTTTTCTCGTTGTCTCGTCAATTCATTTCTATTTAGTTCCCTGATTTCTTTTAGTTCTTGTCGGTTCATTGTCACGTTGTAGTCGCCTGTAGTTTCAGTAGTCATTGTCTTGGTTTCCAGTTTGAGGTTATTCAAGTGTTTCTTTGTTACTCTGATGATCAGTTTCGGGAATTTGTTTAGTTAGCTTTATCCATGATCCTTGTTTGCCTTTGATTTGGAATTCTATATAATTTTTGAGACTTCTGCCCTGCCTCCCTGCTTCCCTGCACTTGGATCCTTCACGTTTTGCCTTGCCTCCAGCACCTCAAAACCCCGTACGTGACAAGAATTGGTGCTGTACAGTATACTGTAAATATAACTGACTTGACTTGAAGACTTGCATGTTGATTGCTATCTGTTTCCTACATGGTTAAATCAGTTAAAAATGATTGTGAGAAATCAATAACGTCATCAAGAATATAATTAATTATTAATAATAACATATTTAAAAGAATTCTGAACAAATTTGTTTCAGAAGTGTGGTCTGTGGTGTGAAGTGTGTCAAACTGGTGGCCCTTTATATTAATCAGTGCCCAAGAAGTATCTGTGTTTCAAAAAAGTTGATGACCCCTGATCTACCGTGACTAAAAAAACAACCGAGTATTTATGGCCTATTACTATTATTATACCAGAAAATGTGTGTTGAATTATATTTACCACAGATCCTCTTCGTTTGGATTAACATAAGTGTTTTTTTCCATCTACTGTATCGGTCTCTCTCTCTCTCTCTCTCTCTCTCTCTCTCTCTGTCAAGACATCCATCCATACCTTGAGGCATGGATTACTGGGATTCTTCATTGATTTGAAAGGTAAACCACATTGCCCAAAATGTAAATGGTTTCCATACACTTCTTAGTCTTTGTCTTTTCAAGTCTATATAGAGTAGCGCATACTCGGTGGCAGTGTCTTGCAGCAATGTGGGACAGAAATGTTATCCATCCATCCGTTTTCTATGGGCTCAAAGTTTACCGATTCCCGATTGCCCGGGGCAAGTAAAAAATAGTCACGGGCAGACTAGCAAAACATACAACATTAAGTATGCTATTAACTTTCTGTTAAAATGACGGATGGCCGGAAGTGACATCATAGTTTGTTGCCGGAAATAGAGCAGAAGTGACATTATCGTTTGCTGTCGGAACCCTGAGTCAAGTGTGTGACTAAACTTTGTCTTGTTGGTTTGTTTATTGACCACCCAGGTGGCTTGGGAAAAAGGACGCTCCACACAGGCGTATAATTTTTTTTTTTTGTCAGACGTGAACCCTGGAGATCTCCAGAGAATTTAAAGCACTATATTTATGATTGTAAGAACTGAGCTGACTAGGATGAAAAGAATATCATACTGGGGTAAGGTGAGCAGAATAATTGCTTCAGGATTAGTGTATATGACATTGTGAAGATATATACATTGAGAGCAACAAAAGCAACATCGGTAGTTTGTTAAAGAACGTGAACATAAATATGTCTAAATATTGTGTGTTAGGTTAAAGACTGTGCATGCGTAGACACGCCTTTGAGGGCGGTCCTGTAGAACAATTAATTTTGCTATGCTGTATAAGAAGATGGAATACAAGTATAAAAAGTCACTCAGTCATCACACCTGGAAACAGCCTGTTGATATATTGGTTTAGCCGTATGGCCATGGGTGAGTTTCAAACTCTATCAAAGAATTGATAGAATGTAAACATTATCACGAAATTTCGAGATCCATATACGATGGATTAGCCATCAAATTTAAGAGTATGGTCTTTACCAGTTTTATATGAAGAGTACCATCACAACATGTTGATGTTAATATTTTTCTTGGTTGTGTTTTTAAAAAAAAAAATTTTTAACACTGTTAAAGCAACAGCTTGATACGAACACCATCATACTGGGAGAACTAAAGAGGCTAAGTTGTTTGCGTACATTACCGTGGCAATATTTTGATGATAATCTCCCACTGTAGTAATTAATTGGTCTGAAGAAACTTGTGATCCAATGTTACTAAAATCAAAATATGACTCTAAAAGAAGTACAGAAATACTTTTAAAGTAATCATTCTATTACAATATAATGTATCATGTAACAGTAATTCAGAGACACTGCCTGTATAATGTAAATATATTGATTTGAGTTGAAAGCGATGGACTATGAACTTCATGTTTTGTTTAAATATTGTAAGATCGTACTGTAGTAAAAAAAGAATGGTCTAAATGTAGCAGCAGTCATGTATATGCAGTAAATTGTGTATAAATATGCATAAACTGTCAAAAAGTCACAACCATAGTTAATTGATTAACATGAAAAATGATTAAATATTGTAATAGCTTGTAAAGTGAATGGATTAAATGGTGCAGCAGTCAAGTAACTCACATTTCATTCCTCTGTTATGGTTAAATAATGTAGTCTAATATCGTACTGGAATAAAGTGAGCTTAATAATTGCCTCAGGAGTAATGTACAAGAGATTGTGTACATTGAAAGTAGAGAAAGCATAACTTTCTTAACTTGTTAATGAATATGCGAATAACTATAATTAAATACTGTGATATTAGTGCGATAGATCAAGAGTACACATGCGCAGACACGCCTTCGAGGGCAGTCCTCTAGAAAAATTAAGATGATGTATTTGCTATGGACTATAAGAACACAAAGTACAAGGCTGAAAGTCACTCAGTCGTGTGCCTGTTGACACAACGGCCCTCCATATGACCCTGGGTGAATTTCAAATGAATTGATAGATTGTAAACATTATAATGATATTTTGAAATGCATATACTATGGATTTATACGCAATTGGGTTATTTTTCAAATTTAAGAATTTGATCTTTACCAGTTTTATATGAAGAATACCATCACAACATGTTGATGTTAATGTTTTACTTGGTTGTTGTTGTTTTTTAACTTTTTAGTAAAGCAACAACTTGATACTAGCACGATCATACTGTGAGAACTAAAGAGGATAAATTGTGTGTATACAATAGCGTGGGAATATTTCGCTGATTGTGAGAACTAAAGAGGAGAAGTTGTGTGTATACAATATCGAGGGAATATTTCGCTGATGATATCACCATGTAGCAATTAATTGATCTGAAGAAACTCGTGATCGAATGTTACTAATGTCAAACAATGACTCGAGACAAAGTACAGAAATACTTACTTTAAAAAGTAATCAAGTATTTCCTATTACAATATAATGTGTCATGTAACGGTAATTCGGAGAATCTCACTGAATAATGTTGTCAATATATCGATTTGAGTTGAAAACGACGGACAATAAACTTCATCTGTTTTGTTTAAATAATGTATGATCGTACTGTAGAAAAGTGGTTTAAATGCAGCAATAGTCATGTATATGCTGTAAATTGTGTAGAAAATAATTGAAAATAACAACAGCACCAACACTAGTTAGTTGATGAACATGGAAATGTTTAAATATTGTAATATCCTACTTCAGTATAGTCATTAGATTAAATGCAGCGTGAGTGAAGTAACTCACACCTCATTCATCGGTTTTGCTTAAATAATGTAATATAATGTAATGTCACTGCGATTGGCTGGCGACCAGTTCATGGTGTACCCCGCCTCTCACCCAAAAATAGCTGGGATAGGCTCCAGCACATGAGGATAAGCGGAACGGAATGAATGAATGTAATATCATACTGTAGTAAAGACTGAGTATGTGCAGACATATCTTTGAAGGTGGTCAGGTAGAAAATTTAAGATGATGTATTTGATACTGTTTATAAGAACACAGAGTACATGGCTGAAAAGTATTGTTGTTTCTAAAGGATGACTTCCTATAAACATAAGTAGAGGAATCCCCTGTGTTTATCAGTTTTCTATGGCATGGCAAGAAGCCTCCTGTAATCTTATGGATGCTAACTGGAAATGTGACTAATACGCCCATCATGTGAGAAATGTAGAGGTGCACGTGTGTGCTCTGTTTACATGTTTCCATATGCATAGACAATGACATCACTGTGAAGGTTCAGGACAGAACATTTCTAGAGATGTCTTTAGTGGAGTGGAGTGGAGTTGAGGTGAAGTCACTGATGGTGTAGTGGTACATTCGCCTGACTTTGGTGCAGGCAGCGTGGGTTCAGTTCCCACTCAGTGACGGTGTGAATGTGAGTGCGAATTTTTGTCCGTGTCTATATGTGCCCTGTGACTGACTGGCGACCAGTTCAGGGCCTATCCCAGCTGACTTTCGCTCAAAGTCAGCTGGGATAGGCTCCAGCGTCCCGCGACCCTAACCAGGATAAGCGGTGTTGAAAATGGATGGATGGAGTTGAGGTGATTGTATTTACAGTGGCTTCTAAGAACATATGTTTATTGACATAAGCAGACCCCTTTCAGATGTGAGAAAAAAGGACTTCGCACAGGAATAAAATTAATCTTTCTGACACAAATCTTTAGATATAAAACCCCAATTCCAATGAAGTTGGGATGTTGTGTTAAACATAAATCAAAACAGAATACAATGATTTGCAAATCATGTTCAACCTATATTTAATTGAATACACTACAGAGACAAGACAGTTAATGTTCAAACTGATAAACTTTATTGTTTTAGCAAATAATCATTAACTTAGAATTTTATGGCTGCAACATGTTCCAAAAAGCTGGGACAGGGTCATGTTTACCACTGTGTTGCATCACCTTTTCTTTTAACATTCAATAAACGTTTGGGAACTGAGGACACTAATTGTTGAAGCTTTGTAGGTGGAATTCTTTCCCATTCTTGCTTGATGTACAGCTTCAGCTGTTCAACAGTCGGGGGTCTCCGTTGTCGTATTTTACGCTTCATAATGAGCCGTACATTTTCAATGGGAGACAGGTCTGGACTGCGGGCAGGCCAGTCTAGTACCCGCAGTCTTTTACTACGAAGCCACGCTGTTGTAACACGTGCAGAATGTGGTTTGGCATTGTCTTGCTGAAATAAGCAGGGGCCCCATACCATCACAGATGCTGGCTTTTGAACTTTGCGTCCATAAAAGTCCGGATGGTTCTTTTCCTCTTTGGCCCGAAGCACACGACGTCCACAATTTCCCCCAAAATACTTAAATGTGGACTCGTCGGACCACAGAACACTTTTCCACTTTGCATCAGTCCATCTTAGATGAGCTCGGGCCCAGAGAAGCCGGCGGCGTTTCTGGGTGTTGTTGTTAAATGTATTTTGCTTTGCATAGTAGAGTTTTAAGTTGCACGTACTAAGTTGTAGTGCCGAACTTCCAAACAGGTGTTTGATGAGCATTCCTCAACTTTCTCAGTCTTTTTTGCCACCTGTCCCAGCTTTTTTTCAAAGTGTTGCACCAAGAAACTTTTAAGTTAATGATTATTTGCTAAAAACAATAAAGTTTTGCAGTTTGAACATTAAATATCTTGTCTCAGTAGTGTATTCAATTAAATATAGGTTGGACATGTTTTGCAAATAATTGTATTCTGGTATTATTTATGTTTAACACAACGTCCCAACTTCATTGGAATTGGGGTTGGATGTTGAGAATGTGTTAGGCTGTGACTGGAAGTGTGGGGGGAGGGGACCCGCATGGGGGCTCACTTGAATGGCTTGGAGGCAAGAGGGTTGTGGCGTTTATGGTGGGTGGGGGTCAAGAGAAGTCTAGGACTTGTTCTAAACATGTTTAGAACATGTCTGGACATGTTGAAAAATGGTGGCATCCTTTCTGATTTCCGGTCACAACATTTCACACCTTCCGCACTTCCAGCGGCAACCGGTCACTTTCGACAACAACATAACTTCCGGCAACAACCGCAACGTCCTGCAACAACCGGTGTCGTCACACCCGCTAAACCGATTTCCGGTTTAGATTTCCGGCCAAAAACTATGACGTCACTTCAGACACACTTCCGGCAACAAACAATAACGTCACTTCCGGCCTACTTCCGACAGCAAGTGATGACATCACTTCCGTTTATCTCTGGCAACAGACGATGACGTCACTTCCATCCTATTTCCAGCAATGAACGATGACGTCACGCCCGCTGTATTTCTGGCAACAAACTATGCCATCACTTCTGCTCGGTGTCGTCACTTCCGGCCATCTTTTTAACATTCCATGACAAGCATATGAAAAAGATTATTGTTGTGTGTAGAGATTTCACAATAGTCACGATTTTGTGAAATTAAAAATGCCTCGATATCGTCCTGGCCTTGTCTCGGCATAAAATAATGTGCTGTTGTGCGCAGACCCACGGATCAGGATCAGTTGTCGTGGACCTCCGCTTCGCAAAGCCAACATCGTGACTCGCGGCAGCTGCCACCGGGAAGCCCTGCGGATCTCCGCGTGTCCCCACCTCCCCCTCTCCTCCGCCGAATTGTTTAAGCATATTGTAACAGTATCACTGTTTAGTGGTGTACTAGTGAGTTGAGAGTCATGGGTGAATGAACATCACACGGACAGGGAATAACGATTCTAACTCCTTTAAAACATATACCTCCGCAATTACATTCCATTAGTCCCAAAAATAAAATAAACAGTTCCACTCCATATCACTGCACAAATAAATCACATTACATACTTCTCTCTCTTCAAATGTAATGTCTACATTTAAAATAAAAATCAGAAAAAGCTACTCTGAAAAATACATCAGTTTACAATATCACTACGCGGAGGAAAAGAAACTATGTCGGAGTCCCATGATTTTTTTACTTGGCTGTGTCTAAACCTGCCTTGCCTTTAAGAGTGTTCCTGCCCTTCTGACTTGATCTGAATGTTTGGACTCAAGCAAATAAATCACTGTTAGTAGCATGCATGATTATTGCTGCAGCAATAATAGAGTTTTGGAGGTAATGTATACGAATGTAAAGATTGGATTGACAGGGATGGAAGTGCACGGTAATGGTAATACATGATGTGAAGATGTCTTTTTCACAAAAATCTGGGGGAAAACGCATAGAAACTAGTAAAGCTTATTGAGAAGGACTCTGAGAGCAAGACAAAGATTGGCTTAAATGGATAAATAAAATAGGGTTATGGTTGTGGCGGCACGGTGGGCGACTGGTTAGAGCGTCTGCCTCACAGTTCTGAGGACTGGGGTTCAATCCCAGTGTGGAGTTTGCATGTTCTCCCCGTGCCTGCGTGGGTTTTCTCCGGGCACTCCGGTTTCCTCCCACATCCCAAAAACATGCGTGGTAGGTTGATTGAAGACTCTAAATTGCCCGTAGGTGTGAATGTGAGTGTGAATGGTTCTTTGTTTATGTGTGCCCTGCGATTGGATGGCAACCAGTTCAGGGTGTACTCCGCCTCCTGCCCGAAAATAGCTGGGATAGGCTCCAGCACTCCCGCGACCCAAGTGAGGATAAGCGGCTCATATCAGAAAATGGATGGATGGGTTATGGTTGTCCATCCATCCATTTTCTGAGCCGCTTCTCCTCACTAGGGTCGCAGGCGTGCTGGAGCCTATCCCAGCTATCATCGGGCAGGAGGCGGGGTACACCCTGAACTGGTTGAGGTTATGGTTGTGCTGGAGCGTATTCCATTAACTTCAGACATAAGGTGGGTACACCATGGACCGGTTGCGACCCCAGAAACACCCAGCAATATTATGTTTTAACAAATTTCCAGAGCCTTTCCAATAAGGAGCTTGCATAGCAATGGGAGGCGCTTGGAACTATTTTGCTCTTCAACTGTCATTCTGATCTAGATACCAAAGCGCTTGTGCAAGAGATAAAGAATTTCTCCAACTTGCCACCGATGGTCCGTTACATTGAAGCATTTTTTTTCAGGCCTTATGCACCCATGTTACTGTACACTACAAAATTATTGTTTGTAGTTTTTTTAAATTGACTAAAATGTCCAGTACAGTTATTGTAGATAAATATAAAAAAAGCTTGAGATTTTCACATTTTATCCAAACTTACCACGCCGGCGTGCTTGGTCATGGTGACATTGTTGGCGTACAGCCCTCATCCTAGACGAGTCGCTTTCATGAGCTGCAAGGAATTAGTTGGGCTTCCTAGTTCCAAATCGGTTGCCAAAGGCGAATGGCTTGACAAAAACAATTTATTACTGTACCAAAAATAGCATGTTCCAGACTACAGAGGCTTGTGTTTGTATTCCTAAGTGTTAACACTGCTGCCATGCCGATTCTGTGTACAGTAGACAATAGATACTGTACTTTCATCATGACATGTCTGCCACATCAATGCCCCACATTCAACATGGCCGCCACATAGGCACCGCAGGCACGTCTTTTGGAGTTGGACCTATTTTTGTGTTTTATCTGTGACCCGAAAATACTGCATGTCAGTCCCATTCTCTACCTGCCTGCATTGCGCCACAGCGGCAGTAAACAACAGCGGCCAATTCTGGAACTAATGGACTTTGTCAACGCCGGTTTAAGCAACAACTGCAAACTATTTTTGGACACATTGTTCAGTCCCAACAGTCTGATTTTTTCCAATATCAATCATATTAGGGTCCATTTTATGGAGGTTCCACTGTCCAGTATATGCTTGATATTCTAACATTCACTCACAAGATCTTTCAGAAATCTACGCCAACCTTTGGACTGGTCTTAGAATTGCTCTCACTATGTCTGACACTGTGGCCCAAGCAGAGAGGAAGTTTTCAAAGGTCAAGTAAATGAAAACCTACTTTAGGTAAACGATGTCCCAGAAACATTTAACTGGCCTTCACATCACAAGCAACAACCACACAATTGAACAGTTATCATACAAAGACATCATAGACGATTTTGCATCTGTCTCTGTTTGTTTGGTCTGTTTCACGCTTATTCTTTGCCTTTGCTGTATTCTTATTTTTTTATAATATATATTTTTTGAAGAAAATATAAAATAAGGTCCAATCAAGTGTTTTTCAACTGTGTGTGTGTGTGTGTGTGTGTGTGTCCAATTACTGTATTTGTATACGAGCAACAAAAAACAATTTTACACAATGTCCCATTTTGAATAAAGATACTCTCAGCATTACGCAAGTGCTCCACATCAGAAATCATTCTCTTTATCTGTGCACTATTAATGTATCAAATTTAGACCCTATTTGATGTTCTGTGCTTTTACTGTAGCTTTGATTTGATTCTGGTGTGTATATGATAACAATAGACTCACACTTTGAGTATAACTGCTCTGTCTATTAACACTGCGGTTATATTGGCAGATATACTATGAGTAATATTGGATTTTTATCCACCTATGACCAAATTCTTTGAAAGTGAAGCAAGAAAAGGCAAACTATTAGAAACATTTCCCACCTTCCAATAGCTTTAATACAATAATGAAAGGATACAAGGTGCTCAGTGAGTCAGTCATGAATGTATCAGGCCCATAGTAAGATGTCATGTTGCAAACCATGAGTTGCCAGCGAACAAGGCAAATAATTTAATTTCACATTCTTTGGGAGCTTATCAGTTACTGTTAAGCACATTATGCAGTCAATGTGATGCTACATGCACAAATGGTGTGGCCCTGCAGGCATGTCATAAAGACGGCAGACAAGCCTGTTCAGATAGGTGTGAGTCCCACAGCTGCAACACAAACAAACGAGTACAAACATTTTATTATTACTTTGCTTGTTTTCTTCTGTGATTTCATTCTATTGCACAACTCCAAATAGGAAAGCATTTTTTGGTTGAAGTTTTGACATAAATAACTGAATTGTGAGTAATTTGAAATCCCTTGCACAATGTATTACAAAGGCCTATATGGGATTCAGGTGAACTGGATGTACTTAATCTTATTTGATCAAAAATCTGACTGCGGTCTGACCTTATCCATCATAATTAAACACTTGAGTAAATTTCTGTGGTGGCAGTAGGAAATGGTTGCTAGTCAAATGGTTAATACAGCGGTATGGTAACAATATTCATTCAATATTCATTCATTCATTCATCTTCCGTTCCGCTTATCCTCAATAGGGTCGCGGGCGTGCTGGAGCCTATCCCAGCTATCTCTGGGCGAGAGGCGGGGTACACCCTGAACTGGTCGCCAGCCAATCACAGGCTAAAAATATTGTTTTTTTTCCATTATTTTCTATTTCTTAATTGATTGTATAACAAAAACATGAAAAGATAAAACACATTTATAGTTATTTGTCTTCATTCTTGAAAAAAATGTTTTAATGGCTGAATGTAATGCTTCATTTAAAATTTGAGGAGAAAAAGTTTGAAATTCCGCATTGCAAGAGCATGTGGACTTAAGATGCATTTGTAGCAGATGTATTAGTGGCAGTGTGAATGAGCCCAACATAAGACAAGAAACAGTGACACAATACAAAGGGTCAGGAAGAGAGCTGATTGGATGAGGCTGCTGTGAAAACTAATGACAACGCATCATATCTCAAACTCATAGGCTGTATTGACACTACAGTATACCCTTCCACTCTGGTGCTTTATTTATTTTATTTAGATGAATTTTAAATAACCTATATCTGATATCACCGTGTTTACATTTACTAAACACCTTAAAACAACCTCCATGCACATGCGCCCAATATGCATGTAAATAACAAGTGATGATCGAGAAGTGACAATGCAGATGTTAACAATAATAAGTAATACAAATATAAACGTTAGGCACTATTTAGTTGGCCTTGACCCATTGTTTTAAATGGGTAACCAGCAATTGTTGCATTTATGAGATTTTACCATTTGTATTGCTT
Organism: Phyllopteryx taeniolatus; assembly: GCF_024500385.1. Taxonomy (NCBI): domain Eukaryota; kingdom Metazoa; phylum Chordata; class Actinopteri; order Syngnathiformes; family Syngnathidae; genus Phyllopteryx; species Phyllopteryx taeniolatus. The sequence continues at coordinate 24,358,983 of NC_084502.1, read as the reverse complement.
TCGCTGTACTTATGCACTAGTGTACATTATCTGCCATGACAGGGTATATCCATTTGGTCCATTTTACACTGCAGTCATATTGGCAGATATTTGATTCCAATCAGATTTTTATATCCACATGAGGAGGCCTGCTTCCGATCTGAGGATATTCAATTCCATGTGTAATTTTTTTCCCTTTGCAATGCCTTGATCCGAATTGTGGTTGTTTGCTGACTTTTTTTTGATGCTGGTATGACATCTGTTTCTATTCGTAAATGCTCTACTCACATTATAATCCTGATGAAAACATGACAGACGGATGACCACTCCAGGGTGTAATGCGCCTTTCATTAGGTGGGATGGAATCCAGCCCTTGCCATGATCCTGAACAGGATAAGCAGTCGAAAGTTTAATTCTGGTTCTGGATAAAACCTTTTAACATCCTTTGCTTTGCTTTGGTCCAAGACTGTGTTGAATTGGATGTGATTAAAAATCATTGACTATCATTGGCCAGTCCAGGGTGTACCCTGCCTGTAGCTCAAAGTCAGTCAGAGTACGTTCCAGCCTGCATGAGACCCTAATGAGGACAAAACCTGAGAAACCTTGATCGATAGAAAACATGCATTGTATCACACAAAAAAATTAACCACTTTTTGCGAAAAACCTCCAAAAGAGTCCTGAGGGTCCTCAAACCCTAAAAAACGATGTCCTATATGACTAATGACAAGGGAGACCACAAAAGAAACAAGTACATCTAAAAATACATACCTCTGCCAGATCACACAACCAGTAATTGTGACCTGTACTCCTTACAATGGTACGCAGAAATGACAATACATTCTTATTGTTTGCATCTGGAAACATGTCACTAGTGTAAAGAACCATTATTGAATGGCAATCATGGTAAATGCATGTATTTATAAAGAAATTATGTGCACCGTTCACCTAAAAAGCACAAAGAAAAAGTTACCGTTTTGGTTAGGGTAAGTTAAAGCCTTTATTACCATGTCCAAATAGCTAATAAAACGTGCCTTACCTCAAAGCCTATACTTCGTTGAAGACAGTGTGAATGAAAAGGCCAAAATACAAAATGCAAGGGGTCACTGATGGTGTAGTGGTACATTCGCCTGACTTTGATGCATGCAGCATGCGTTCAGTTCCCACTCAGTGATGGTGTAAATTAACGTTTCGATGGTTCTCCGTCGCTGTGCCCTGCAACAGACTGATGACCAATTCAGGGTGTAGTCGGCTTTTTACCCAAAGTCAGCTGGGTTAGGCTCCAGCACCCCACGACCCTGAACAGGATAAGCAATAAATGTAAACACGGATATATGGTACATGGTCACTTGAAATGTACATTTAACTATGTGGGAAATATATGGGGGGAAAAAAATCTTTGGAAAGCAATGCATTCATCTGCATAAAAAAAAAAAAGCAGTTTTGCAAAATCCTACCCCGCTATTCAGAATGAATCGTTTCAGACAGAGCACTGAGTTCATAATGTATGTCCCCCGTGTTTCTACGTCAGAGTAAGAGGGAAAAAACATATCACAGATTTTATGCCTTCAAACGTTCCAACTTTCGCACTTTCCAATCTTTAATGCCTTGCGACAATTCAGTAAAAAAATGAGAAGATATGTTGTACATACCAGTACTAGCTTTTGACCACAGATAGAATCCAAGTAATAATAAAAGGCAATGGGTTGTTGTTGTTGTTATGCAACGGAATCGAGAGATACAGTAGATATTTACATTATCACGTGAGGATTTCAATACAAACTGTCAACAGCTCAAATTGACTCCAAAAACATTTAAAACAACAAGAAATACAGAATATCCAACATGCAAACCGGCATGACCTCCAAAATAGTTAAATTGCCTCAGTTAACTGAAGTAATCCGAGAAACAAGTCAGTCAATGGTTTTGTCAACTTGTCAGTGAATGCTGGGAGTTCATCCAACAGGTGAATTTCAGAAGTCGCCTCAGGACACCTGTTTTGCCATGACTAATGGAAGACACAAAATGTTTTCCATGTTTGTCATTTTCATTATTAATGCATTCCACCAGGGTTTATCATCATCCTTTTTTACATGCAAGAGTTGTCAGACATGACTTATGAGCATCAACCTAATCGTTGAAAACATTTTCTTATTAACTGCCAAATTAGAGCCTCAACAGAAGGTGCCACAATTAGCCTCCTTTTTGTCTTTTTACTCAGAACCCAGCAAAGGGAGGATATTGGCACAAGTGAGCCAAGATCACAGTTTTCTCAGTGCGAAACATCACAACCCTGTCCTGAATTTGTCATTTACACCGACCTCAGGCTGCCTCTGTTACGACCACCGAAAGCAGAATATTACTCGGATAACTTGGTTGCCACCTTCTGTATCTGTGCCATTAATACAGAAGAGCGATGCTGAAGAAAGACAGATGTGATCCCTCCCTCCGAGTGTAAAGGACTTTAGTGACATCATGATCCAGTAAGCAAATGCTTTTTAACTCGATGCAGCTGGCCAAAATTGGTGGCGCTAGGGCGCGGCACCACCACTCACCAAGAAGATGTGAAAAAAATAAAATCTAAATGTTCTAAATAAAAATTTTAATATTTCAAAAAACATATATCTATTTTTAGATGAGCAGGATAAATATTACTGTAGTACTGTGTGTCCCAATGATCCTAGGAGCTAAGTTGTCTGGGGATTCACGCCCCTGGTAGGGTCACCCATGGCAAACAGGTCCTAGGTGAGGGACCAGACAAAGCACGGCTAAAATACCCACCCCTATGATGAAAAATATGAATGGATCTAGGTTTCCCTTGCCCAGACGCAGGTCACCGTGGCCCCCCTCTGGAGCCAGGCCTGGAGGTGGGGCTTGAAGGCGAGCGCCTGGTGGCCGGGTACCCATGGGGCCGAAAGGGTAACGTGGGTCCCCCTTCTAATGGGCTCACCCCCCGTGGGAGGGGCCATAGGGGTCGGGTGCAGTGCGAGCTGGGTGGTGGCCGAAGGCAGGGACCTTGGCGATCCGATTCCCGGCTACAGAAGCTGGCTCTAGGGACGTGGACGTCGAGAGGGGTTGGATTCTCTTCCACTCTGGAGTTGCCCACGGTGAGAGGCGCCGAGCAGGTATGGGTATACTTATTGCCCCCGGCTTGGCGCCTGTATGTTGGAGTTCACCCCGGTGGATGACAGGGTAGCATCCCTCCGCCTTCGGGTGGGGGGACGGGTCTTGACTGTAGTTTGTGCAGGTTTGGTGGCCTCAGTATAGCCTCTGCTTTTTGCAGATGATGTGGTTCTGTTGGCTTCATCAGGCCGTGATCTCCAACTCTCACTGGAGCAATTCACAGCCGAGTGTGAAGCGGCTGGAATGAGAATCAGCACCTCCAAATCTGAGACTGTGGTCCAAAGTCGGAAAAGGGTGGCGTGCCCTGTCCAGGTTGGGGATGAGATCCTACCCCAAGTGGAGGAGTTCAAGTATCTTGGGGTCTTGTTCACGAGTGAGGGAAGGATGGAACGAGAGATCGACAGGCGGATCGGTGCAGCATCTGTAGTGATGCAGACTTTGTATCGGTTCGTTGTGGTGAAGAAGGAGCTAAGCCGAAAGGCGCAGCTCTCGATTTACCGGTCGATCTACATTTCTACCCTCACCTATGGTCACGAGCTGTGGGTCGTGACCGAAAGATACAAGCGGCCGAAATCAGTTTCCTCCGCAGGGTGTCTGGGCTCTCCCTCGGAGATAGGGTGAGAAGCTCGGTCATCCGGGAGGATCTCAGGGTAAAGTCGCTGCTCCTCCACATCGAGAGGAGCCAGATGAGGTGGCAGGGGCATCTGATTCGGATGCCTCCCGGACACCTCCCTGGTGAGATGTTCTGGGCACGTCCCACTGGGAGGAGACCCCGGGGACGACCCAGGACACGCTGGAGAGACTACGTCTTTCCGCTGGCCTGGGAATGCCTCGGGATCCCCCCAGAAGAGCTGGATGAAGTGGCTGGGGAGAGGGAAGTCTGGGCGTCCCTGCTAAAGCTACTGCCCCCGTGACCTGACCTCGGATAAGCGGTAGAAAATGGATGGATGGATGGATGGATGGATTGATGGATGGATTGATGGATGATGAGAAAAGTTGTTTTGTTCATCTGTGCTTTATGATTTGTGATGAATTCCCATCTGATGTTCAAAAGGCTTCACCCCATGGACTAAATAGATTTTCTCTGCTCTGTTCACAAGGGTTCTAGAGTAGTTACCCCTATCTTACAGTATGTTCCAGTGCATGATGGGAGTCCAAGAAAAGGTACTGGCCTGTGTGGGTGTGTTTTCTGTAGACCTTAATATTGAAACAAGAACAGTCAAGTTGCCTTGAATCAACCTTTGCATATTACCATGACCTGGATGACTGAGACTCTACACTGATTTTTTGAGCAAAACCCCCACCCCACTCAAAATCTGACATGAGATAATTATGAAAATCCTGGCAGGACAGAGCTAGAGCTCAGTTCTATGCCTGAGCAAAAAAGGTGGGGAAATTGAATCAAAGGGGGGAAGAAAGTGAGCCTCTTAAACTGTTCAATTGTAAGATGTACTGCATGACATAAAAATATGTAAAATTGGTTGAGACTGATAGTGAACAGAAAAGGGGAGAAAATCGTTACCTTTATTTAATTTTTCTGACGCTAAGCAGTGTTTTCACTTTTTATTTACTTGGTCTTATTTTAAATTGCAGCCTCTAGTACTTTTATTTAGTAAATGAGAAAAAAGTGCACAGCTGTGCTTATAAGTTTGATTGCCCTGGCAGAATTTGTAAGATGTTTTATTTTGAATGGGATTAAAATGAAGCTATTTAGGCATCTAAGAAAAGCAAAACTTTTGACCAAAACATAGCATTAAAGAAAAATAATGAGATGGTCCATGTTCAGTCATATTAAAAACTAAATTGCCAATATTTCACGAATAGGCCAGGTTTATGTAAACGTATGAGCACAACTTTACATACCGACAGTAATATGTTCAATTCTGTGTTACTTGACAGTAAAGAAATGCTCAAAGGTTTTTGAATTGTACTGAATTAATTTGATTTGACGAAGCTATTGATTATATGCAAATGTACATACAACGACTAGGCTATATACTGTACAGTGTTGGGGAGTAACTAAATACATGTTATGAGATTATGTAGTTAAATATTAAAAAATTTTGATGTAATCAATTACATTACTGGGAGAAAATTAGTAATTAAATTACAACTGCTTTTCTAAATTTCCATGATTACAATTACAGTTACATTTGAAAAATAACCGCCAATGCTCTGATTTCTTTTACATATCACTTCCTCCTTCTGAAGTCGACGCTTATAATTGTCTCTCTCTGGACATGTGCCACTCTGGCATCGTCTCAAACATGACATTCATTCATTCATCTTCCGTTCTTATCCTCACTAGGGTCGCAGGCGTGCTGGAGCCTATCCCAGCTATCTTTGGGCAAGAGGCGGGGTAAACCCTGAACCGGTTGCCAGTCAATCGCAGGACACATATAAACAAACAACCACTCGCACACACATTCACACCTAAGGGCAATTTAGAGTCCTTAATCAACCTACCACGCATGTTTTCGGGATGGGGGAGGAAACCGGAGTACCTGGAGAAAACCCACCCAGGCACAGGGAGAACATGCAAACTCCACACAGGCGGGGCCGGGATTTGAATCCCTGTCCTCAGAACTGTGAGGCAGATGTGCTAACCAGTCGTCCACCGTGCCGCCCAAACATGACATATTTTTTACAAATATAACCTCAAAGCGCCAATTTATGGCACAATCTATTAGTTTGACTGAGATTTTGAAAAGGTTAAACTCAGAGTTACACTTGAACACATAAAAGAACACTGACTTTAGAGCAGTTACATCTTTAGAATTTTGGAATTTTTTTATGGAACATTTTCTAATCTGGGTTGTCATATGAAGTCATATTTGTCATTAGGTCAACATGGTATGGTATGGTGGATTTCCACATGCTGTACACAAAAATGCAACAAAGAAATGGCCAATGGTTTTAATGCACTTTTTAGAGGAAACATCCAAAATTCAAAATTAAGAAGTGATGTATCCATCCATCCATCCATTCTCTACCGCTTATCCGGGTCGGGTCGCGGGGGCAGTAGCTTCAGCAGGGACGCCCAGACTTCCATCTCCCCAGCCACTTCATCCAGCTCTTCCGGGGGGATCCCGAGGCGTTCCCAGGCCAGCCGAAGGATGTAGTCTCTCCAGCGTGTCCTGGGTCGTCCCCGGGGTCTCCTCCCGGTGGGACATGCCCGGAACACCTCACCAGGGAGGCGTCCGGGAGGCATCCGAATCAGATGCGACCTAGGGTGTCCTGGTGCCAAGTGCACGTGTGGACACCCTTATGCTTGAACATGGTGTTCGTTATGGACAATCCGTGACGAGCACAGAAGTCCAATAACAGAACACCGCTCGGGTTCTGATCGGGGGGGCCGTTCCTCCCAATCGCGCCCTTCCAGGTCTCACTGTCATTGCCCACGTGAGCATTGAAGTCCCCCAACAGAACAATGGAGTCCCCAGCGGGAGCGCTCTCCAGCACCCCCTCCAAGGACTCCAAAAAGGGTGGGTACTCTGAACTGCTGTTTGGTGCATAGGCACAAACAACAGTCAGGACCCGTCCCCCCACCCGAAGGCAGAGGGAGGCTACCCTCTCGTCCACCGGGGTGAACCCCAATGTACAGGCGCCGAGCCGGGGGGCAATAAGTATACCCAAACCTGCTCGGCGCCTCTCACCATGGGCAACTCCAGAGTGGAAGAGAGTCCAACCCCTCTCGAGAGGACTGGTACCAGAGCCCAAGGTGTGTGTGGAGGAGAGTCGACTATATCGAGTCGGAACTTCTCGACCTCACACACCAGCTCGGGCTCCTTCCCTGCCAGAGAGGTGACATTCCACGTCCCTAGAGCCAGCTTCTGTAGCCGGGGATCGGATCGCCAAGGTCCCCGCCTTCGGCCACCGCCCAGCTCACACTGCACCCGACCCCTATGGCCCCTCCCACAGGTGGTGAGCCCATGGGAAGGGGGACCCACGTTACCCTTTCGGGCTGTGCCCGGCCGGGCCCCATGGGTGCAGGCCCGGCCACCAGGCGCTCGCCTTCGAGCCCCACCACCAGGCCTTTCTCCAGTGGGGGGCCCCGGTGGCCCGCGTCCGGGCAAGGGAAAACGAAGTCCATTGTTTGTCGTCATCATTAGGCGTCTTTGAGCCGTGCTTTGTCTGGTCCCTCACCTAGGACCTGTTTGTCATGGGTGACCCTGCCAGGGGCATAAAGCCCCAGACAAATTAGCTCCTAGGATCACTGGGACACACAAACCCCTCCACCACGACAAGGTGACGGCTCAAGGAGGGGGATCAAAATGTAATCAAATGTAATATGTTAGATTGGCTGGCAACCAGTTCAGGGTGTACCCCGCCTCCTGCCCGATGATAGCTGGGATAGGCTCCAGCACGCCCGCGATTCTAGTGAGGATAAGCGGCTCAGAAAATGGATGGATGGATGTAATATGTTATATTACTTTGAGAAAGTAATTGAAAGAGTAACACTACTATTACATTTTCGACAGTGTAACTTGTAATTGTAACCAACTACATTTCCAAAGTAATCTTCCCAACACTGCTTATATAACACAATAAATAGTTGGACATAATCTTCCAGACATTTGCTTCAAAAATTTTTTATCTCTTTAAATTTTAGGTGAAGACCCTTGATTTAGGCTAAACCAGAAAATTTAGGGAGTTGTATGATATATTTCTACTCCATACATAAATTAGGACCAGTTTGGACAGACCAAGCTGACAGCAGAATTAAGGTTGGTGTCAATTTCAGAATTTGAAAACAAATGCATTATTCTGTTATAAAGAGAAATTATCATTGGCAGCACAGCACTCTTGCAACATGGGTTATTGAAACTGATAAACGTTTGTTGTTTATCGTCATGAACATGCATGCATGCACACAAAATTTGTTCTCTGCATTTTACCCATCACAGTGAACACATACACATTTTAGTGTAACACACTGGAGCAGGGGGGAACTTAAGCACCGGGGAGTAGTTTGGGGTATTAGTGTTATGCTCAAGGACACCACAGGCATGAGTCCAGGAGATGTTGGTGGATGGTCAGGGTCTTGAACCTCAGTCCCCACAGCAGTAGGCGATGATCTTAACCATTGGGCCATGGCTGACCAGCTGATTTGATCCCTTCAGCATGCGCCAAAAACCAGGGACAGGCACATAAAACATTCCACAGGTAAAGAGGTTAACTAGAAACAAGCGAGTATCATGATTGAATAAAAGGAGCATCCCCGAAAGCCGCAGTTGTTCAAAAGCAAGGATGGGCGACAGCAAATAGTCCAACAGTTTACGTTTCTCAACCTAAAATTTGAAGGGATTTCATCATTTACTGTCCACAATACCATCAAAAGATTCACAGACTCTGAAGAAATCTCTGCACATAAGTGGCAATGCCAAAAACAGCTTTTTTGTTTTTTTTCCATGAGGCCTTAACCTTCAGTATGGATTCCATTCATGATCTGTTGTATTTTTTTAATGATTCGAACATAAATGGACCAATGCATACCTTTCGGTCTTTTTGGGTTTGAAATCTGTTGGAAAGCTACATGAAAGGAACACGACTACATTCCTCCATTGGACTCATGTTACATAATAGGTTCAGTGGACCCTTTTTAGCATTTTCTGTTCATCAAATGTAAGCTGATTATACCCTGCAGCTGTGTATCCTCATATGTCACAACAGTGTTTGGGTTTAACGATCAAATGTATCATCTGCCAAGACTAATAATTCTATCCAGTAGCCCATTTAGTTTGTAAGTTTTCATAAATCCATCCATTTTCTGAGCCGCTTCTCCTCACTAGGGTCGCGGGCGTGCTGGAGCCTATCCCAGCTATCATCGGGCAGGAGGCGGGGTACACCCCGAACTGGTTGCCAGCCAATCGCAGGGCACATACAAACAAACAACCATTCGCATTCACATTCACACCTGCGGGCAATTTAGAGTTGTCAATTAACCTACCATACATGTTTTTGGGATGTGGGAGGAAACCAGAGTGCACGGGGAGAACATGCAAACTCCACAAAGGCGGGGCTGGAGATTGAACCCCGGTCCTCAGAACTGTGAGGCAGACGCTCTAACCAGTCGCTCACCGTGCCGCCAGTTTTCCTAAATCTAAATTCATAAATCTGCCTGACCTGGCCACTAAACTTCAAAACCTTTCAACTTGGTTTCAATCAAGAATGTTGACCGAAATTCCCAAATATAGTCACCTTTGATCACAAGAAATTCTACGGTACAAAAGGTATTCTACGGTACATCTACGAAATATGAAAAATGTCTTATGGGAAACCATCATTATGCTTTTCCTAAAAATCTTAAGTGTGATTGACAGAATGTTGGAAGGCTTTAAGTGTTTTAGTAAACAAAGCAGAGTAAACACACCACTTTAATAAGAGGTTAGCAGCTAGTATTTAGGATTTAGAAGCATGATGACCACTCCATTTGGAAAACAAAGGAAAACAACACACCTCAGTGTTCACTAAACCACTGAGGGATGTCTCACGAGTTGATATAGACTGGACCCAAGAGCAGGCGGAGGCTGAGAGGTTGTGATGACATGTTTATTGAAAAAAGGGGAATGGGGATGGTCCTTGAGCTGTGTTGGCGGGTTGTTGAGGCAGAGAACGTGTGGCAGGCGGTGACGAGGACAGGCAGATAATTTAATGATAAGTCACTGATGGTGTGGTGGTACACTTGCCTGACTTTGGTGCAGCCAGCGTGGGTTCAGTTCCTGCTCAGTGACAATGTGAATGTGAGTGTGAATGGTTGTCAGTGTCTATGTGTGCCTGCGACTGACTGGCAACAAGTTCAGGGCGTAGTCCACCTTTCGCCGAAGTCAGCTGGGATAGGCTCCAGCACCCCGTGACCCTAACCAGGGTAAGCGGTGTTGAGAATGGATCAATTTAATGGTAGCCTGGAATGGTTGACACATTAAACAGATTTTGCTGAAGTCATTAAATGTGTGCATTTGCCTGACTTTAGTGCAGGCATTGTGGGTTCAGCTCCCACTCAGTGATGGTATGAATGTGAGAGTGAATGGTTGTCTGTCTGACTGACTGGAAGGTGAGCGCCTGGTGGCCGGGCCTGCACCCATGGGGCCTGGCCGGGCACAGCCTGCAAGGATAACGTGGGTCCCCCTTCCCATGGGTTCACCACCTGTGGGGAAGGGCACAAGGGTCGGGTGCATTGTGAGCTGGGCTGTGTATGAAGGCAGGGACCTTGGCGATCCGGTGCCTGGATACAGAAGCTGGCTCTAGTGACATGGAACGTCACCTCTCTGGCAGGGAAGGAGCTCCAGATGGTGTGTGAAGTCAAGAAGTTCCGACTAGATATAGTTGGGCTCGCCTCCACACACAGCTTGGGCTCTGGTACCAGTCCTCTCGAGAGGGGTTGGACTCTCTTTCCACTATGGAGTTCCCCACAGTGAGAGGAGCCGAGCAGGTGTGGGTATACTTATTGCCCCCCGGCTCGGTATCTGTACATTTGGGTTCCCCGGTGTACGTATGGGAGAATCCCGTCAGAAGGAGTTTCAACTCCCACCTCCAGCAGAACTTCAACCACGTTCTGGGGGAGGCGGGGACGAGAGGGTAGCCTCCCTCCACATTTGGGTGGGGGGACAGGTCCTGACTGTTGTTTGTGACTATGTGCCAAACAGCAGTGCAGAGTACCCACCCTTTTTAGAGTCTTTGGAGAGGGTGCTGGAGAGCGCTCCCATAGGGGACTCCGTCGTTCTCCTGGGGCACTTCAATGCTCATGTGGGCAATAACAGTGAGACCTGGAAGGGTGTTATTGGGAGGAACGGCCCCCCTGATGAGAACCCAAGCAGTGTACTGTTATTGGACTTCTGTTTTCATAACGGATTGTCCATAACAAACACCATGTTCAAGCATAAGGCTGTCCATATGTGCACTTGGCACCAGGACACCCTAGCTCGCAGTTTGATGATCGACTTTGCGGTCGTGTCATAGGACTTGCCGCATGTCTGACACTCGAGTGAAGAGAGGGGCGGAGCTGTCAACTGATCACCAGCTAGTGGTGAGTTGGCTCCGATGGTGGGGAAGATGCCGGTCCGACCTGGCAGGCCCAAACGTATCGTGAGTGTACGTATGGCAGAATCCCCTGTCAGAAGGAGTTTCAACTCCCACCTCCAGCAGAACTTCAACCACATTCTGGGGGAGGCTGGGACATTGAGTTTTAGTGGACCATGTTCCACGCCTCCATTGCTGAGGCGGTCGGCCGGAGATGTGGTCGTAAGGTGGTCGCTGGCTGTCGTGGCGGCAACCCCTGAACCCGTTGGTGCACAGCAGCGGTGAGGGGTGCCGTCAAGCAGAAGAAGGAGTCTTATTGGGCCTTTTTAGCTTGTGGGACTCATGAGGCAGCTGCCAGGTACCGGCTGGCCAAGCGGAATGCAAGTTTTGGTCGGCGGTATGGCAAAAACTTGGGCGTGGGAAGAATTTTGTGAGGCCATGGAGAATGACTTCCGGACAGCTTTGAGGAAATTTTGGTCCACCATACGGTATCTCAGGAGGGGGACGCAGTGCACCATCAATACTGTGCATAGTGGGGAGGGGGCGCTGCTGACCTCGACTTGGAACATTGTGAGTCGGTGGGGAGAATACTTTGAAGACCTCTCAATTTACATGATACGCCTTCCCACTAGGAAGCAGAGTCTGAGATCTCTGAGGTGGGATTTAATATCTCTGGGGTTGAGGTCACCGAAGTAGTTAAAAAGCTCCTTGGTGGCAAGGCCCAGTCATGGATGAGATCCACCCGGAGTTCCTAAAGGCTCTGGATCTTGTGGGGCTGTCCTAGTTGACACGCCTCTGAAACATTCCGTGGACATTGGGGACAGTGTCTCTGGATTGGCAGACTGGGGTGGTGGTCCCTCTTTTTAAGAAGGGGGACCAGAGGATGTGTTCGAACTTCAGGGTGATCACACACCTCAGCCTCCCTGGTAAGACCTACTCAGGGGTGCTGTAGAGGAGGGTCCGTCCGGAAGTTGAATGTCAGAGTCAGGAGGAGCAGTTTGGTTTTCGTCCTGGCTGGGGAACTGTGGACCAGTTCTACACCCTCGGCAGGGTCCTCGAGGGTGCATGGGAGTTCGCCCAACCAGCCTACATGTGTTTTGTGGACTTGGCGAAGGCAGTTTGGCCCGCAGTAAGTCGGATTCGTTTCCAGTGAGGGTTGGACTCCTCCAAGGCTATCCTTTTTCACCAATTCTGTTCATAACATTTATGGACAGAATTTCTAGGCACAGCCAAGGCATAGAGGGGTCCGGTTTGGTGGCCTCAGTATTGCATCTCTGCTTTTTGCATACAATGTGGTTCTGTTGGGTTCATCAAGGTATGATCTCCAACTGTCACTGTAGCGGTTCACAGCCGAGTGTGAAGCGGTTGGGATGAAAATCAGCACCCCTAAATCTGACGAAAAGGGTGGAGTGCCCATTCCGGGTTGGGGATGAGATCCTGCCCCAAGTGGAGGAGTTCAAGTATCGTGTTGTTCACGACTGAGGGAAGAATGAAACGGGAGATCGACAGGCGGATCGGTGCAGCGTCTGCAGTGACGCGTACTTTGTATCGGTCCGTTGTGGTGAAGAAGGAGCTAAGCTGAAAGGCGAAGCTCTCAATTTATCGGTCTAGCTACGTTCCTACCCTCACCTATGGTCACAAGCTGTGGGTCGAATACAAGAAGCCGAAATCAGTTTCCTCTGCAGGATGTCTGGGCTCTCCCTTAGAGATAGGCTGAGAAGCTCGGTCATCCGGCAGGGCCTCAGAGTAGAGCCACTGCTCTTCCGCATTGAGAGGGGCCAGATGAGGTGGGTCGGGCATCTGATTAGGATGCCTCCTGGACGCCTCCCTGGTGAGGTATTCCGGGCACATCCCACCGGGAGGAGACCCCGGGGACGACTCAGGACACGCTGGACAGACTACAGTATGTCTCCCGGCTGGCCTGGGAATCTCTTGGGATCCTCCCGGAAGAGCTGGATGAAGTGGCTGGGGAGAGGGAAGTCCGGCCTTCCCTGCTAAAGCTACTGCCCCCGCGACCTGACCTTGGATAAGCGGAAGAAAATAAATGGATGGATGGATGGATGGAAGGCAATGCTGTAAGACCATAAAAGGGCACCCTCGATTGTATGCACATTCCCCTTCTGCCTTTACACTTGCATTTTGATAATACGCCTCAGAAACAGTTGGCACTGCAAATATAAGAACATGCACACAGGAAGAGCCTGTTATTTAATGACAGGAGATAAGTGAATGTACAACATGTGTGTTTTCACCAATTGTGTGTTAATATGGATGCTGTGTGACTGCCACCATGTGGACAAATCTCTGCAAAAGTGACCTCACCCTGGCTTCATGTGTGTTCTGGTAACCATTCATTGATATAATAATGAATCAGTGAACTTGAGGCACATGCATACTTCAAGAGTTAGTCAGTCCACACGAGGGTAATGAATACAAACACACTGCAGTAGCAGTGAGTTACATTCCGAAAAGCTTACCAATATGGCAATTAAATCATTTTGGATCTGTCACCCACACCAACTGCATGAACAGGACGTGATTTGAGCTCAAACTTTCCCAGATGGCATTCCATCGTTCAGGCCTTCAGATGGTTAACTAAGGAGGAGAAATAAAGTTATGAAATGCAATAACTAGATACAATGGATATTTTTTATCCTGTGGGATTTTCAAACAGAAACCCTAACCCAACAACACAGCATTACTTTTTTTTTTTAAACTATCCAACATATAAAACGACATCATGAAAATAGATAAATCACCTCAACACACTGAAACAAGTTATGCGAGACACAAGCCAGTCAATGGTGTTGCGAACTTGTCAATGCAACAGAGGGATTGCTGGAAGTTCATCCAACAGGTGAATTTAATAACAGAAGTTTTTGCATTATTCATGGGAAAAAAACTTTCCATGTTTGCAGTTTTCGTTATTAATACCTTCCACCATGGAGTTTATTCACTCAGAACAATCAACCTAACCATTGAAGAAGAAAAACAAACAAACAAAAAACAAACAAACAAAAAACAAAAAAACAGAATTAGAATCACAACAAAAGGTCCCACCATATAGGAACAATAAGCACCTATTCGTCTTTTTATGCAGAACCCAGAAAAGGCAGGACATTGGCAGAATTTGGCTCACGTGAGCAGGGATCACATAATCTTTCCTTCCCCTTACGGTGCCCCAGAGTGTCCAGTGTGAAACACTTCCTCTGTTAATATTATGTTAGTAGCACTGAAACCAGAGTATTCTAGACCACTATAGTACAATACAGTAAAAACCTCAGTCCTGCTCAACATTATTGGCACCCATTAATTTTTTGCATAACCTGTATATCTTCAGCAACGAATGGAAATGTACTAAACTTATATCATCAAGCTCTTTTTAAATTGAGGTCCAAAGTCATTTAACAAAGAAATTTGTTTTGTTTTTTTAAACTCAGATATTCTATTTTCACAGAAAAAAAATCAGAAAACAGCATGTGCAGCAATACTAGCACCTCTCCTTAACATTTGGTTGCACACTCTTGGCATAGAAGCATACATTTCTTGTATGCTTCTAGAAGCTTTTTGCAGCTCTAAGGTGGAATTTTCTCCCACTCTTCCTTTGCAATTTGTTCGAGCTCTTGAACATTTGCAGGGTTCTTTTAGCCAATGGCAGATTTCTGCTGCCATTTACGAGGATGATGAAAATGAAACGAGTGATCAGTGATCCAAAACATATTGCAAAGGAAACACTCAATTCGTTTCAAAGAAAGAAATAAAGCTGATAGAATGGACCAGCCAATCACGTGACTTCAATCCAATCGAAAATCTATGGAAAGATCTTAAACAAGAGGTCCATAAAAGAAGCCCACAGAACCTTCAAGATTTGAGAAGGTTTCCCCCTCCTTGTGTGGAGGAATGGGCCAAAATCACAACAGAGCAATGCATGCGACTAGTTTCTCCATACAGGAGGCGTCTTGAAGCTGTCATTGCAAACAAAGGCTTTTGTACAAAGTATTAAATACCAGTTGGCGTGCTCAATACTCCCCCCCTGTGTCATTTCACATTATTACACAAAACATAATTTCTGATCTTATTTGTTGTACTTTCTTTGTAAGTATGGATTACTTGGGTTGTTCCCAACCTCTGGTGAAAGTTTCATGTCAATAGCACCTTTGGAAATATATTTAATGAGAAAAATGGTGACATGTTAAATACTTGTCTTAGCCCCTGTATATGCAAGCGTAGCTTGAAACATGCCTCATACTTTTTAAGGCAACATAAGCAATATGACCAAGCTTCTCCTGTGTTTGTACCCTAATGTAACGCTAGCTGGACACACGACAGTCGAGCGAGTTAAAAAGGTAACACCGGCAAAACTTTAATTGTTTTGTCTTTCTTTAACATTTCCAAGATGTCTTAATAACAAGTTTAAAATGAGCCAGGATCACTTTTCACCCTCTATTTAGAGACTCGTGGAAATTATCCAGTTTTTTTGTTTTTTGGGGAGAGGGGGGGGGTCTGTCTCTGCAAATGACCCATTGCTCACTCTCTCTACTGCGAGGTTTGTTGACACCTTGAAGTCCTAAACACGAGTTTGGCCCTGTTGCCAATTTAGCCCCTTCAGACCTCTGTAGTGACTATTTTCTTTTTCCAAAAAGAGAACAGAAGAAATCTAGTGACTATTTCTGGTCTTATTGGAGACTTTTGGGGACTCTTGACACTCCCTCCCAAATGCAGTCAGAGCAGGCGCATATTCATATTCGTTCCTGCACAAAGCTGCCGCTGGCTGTTTTTTCTTTATTCTTACTCTTCAGGGCAGCACTTCATCACGAAGCCACAGAGCTGTACTTTTAGTGTGCACATCTGTGTATTTGGCACACACAGCAGACACATTGGCAAACATTTATCAGCATATTTTCCATAATACTGGAGTCAGTTGCTGGAGTCAAACGTTATTGTGTTATACCGTGTTTAAATGGCAGTAACATTGATTACATTTTGTGATATTTGAATGTATTTGAAAAAACTGCAGGCGGCACGGTGGACGACTGGTTACCACATGTGCTTCACAGTTCTGCGGACCTTGGTTCAAATCCGGCCTCGCCTGTGTGGAGTTTGCATGTTCTCCCCGTGCCTGCGTGGGTTTTCTCCGGGCACGTCGGTTTCCTCCAACATCCCCAAAACATGTGTGGAACATTGACTGAAGACTCTAAATTGCCTGTAGGTGTGAATGTGAGTGCAAATTGTTGTTTCTATGTGCCCTGCGATTGGCTGGCGACCAGTTCAGGGTATACCCGCCTCTCGCCCAGAGTCAGCTGGGATAGCCTCCAGCACGCCCGCGACGCTAGTGAGGATAAGCGGTACGGAAGATGACTGAAAATGAATGAAACAAGTGCTCAGCAAAGATATTCACTCCTTTCAAGCCAAGCGTTCCTGACTGTATAACTGCACACACAATGCCTGGTTGTTTAGGATGGGTTTAATTGGTTTCGTTTGTGAACTGACAGCAGTTTGGGTTTGATTTTGGACTGATTAGCTGAGGGAGAGTCACAACATATGCTCATTTCCCATTCAAATAAATAGTGCATGCTCGGGCATGTGTTTCATTCATTTAATTGTTGTCATTGTTAACCTTAATTATGTATTTAGATTTTGTTCCAGCAATTATACACGAGCAATACATAGGTAGAAATTTGAGGCCCACAATGAAAACATACAAGTGTTGTGACTTGGGCAGTTTTGTTATGTAAAATGTTATAGCATGTGAAACGTTGCTGAATACGTTTAAAGTAATTAATCAAAGTTAGTAATAATTATTATTACCGCAATTTCATTGAATAAAGGCAACTATTTATTCAACAAAACACCAACTTGTAACTGTTTTTAAAAGATATTGAATGCAATTTGACTTGTTGATTAGAATTTAACGTTCAAATTCAAAACCCTTTTTTTTTTTCAAGATTTGTGTGTATTTTTAATTGCTACATTTCCAGGTTTTGCACACAATGTAAAATTAGTCAGGTTAAAGAAAAAAAAAAAGGAAAGGTAAAAAGACGACGTGACGTGAAATGCTGAGTCTGCGCTCACGCACATCGCGCACGACGTTAGGAGTTTCCCTCCTCCTCCTCCTCCTTCTCCTCCGTGGTTCGGCGAAACCCTTCACGCCGACTCGTAGCTGCTTGCTGTCCCCGCCTGCAGGGCTGCACCTCCCGGGGCAGAGGAAGACGCTGTGCGGGGCGGCGCTCTGTATCCTCCCCGCCACCTCCATGTTCCGCATCCGGAACTGACAGCGACGCCTCTTGACAACCGAACGTGGCTCCACCACAGGTACGACTTGCGAATTGACTGCTTTTGTTTTGTGCGCTCGCCGAACAGGTGCACGCCGCGTTTGGCCGCCTATCAATGACATTTTCGGGCCAGCTGCGTCCCAGAAGGGAACCAGGCCGTACAAAGGCAGCGCTTTGTCTCATCCCTTGCAAAAGGACAGAGGGCGTTGACACGTTTAATGCGCCCACTTTGCTGTGCATCACGCCGTATCGGTGTAGCTGGAACCAGAGCATCATTATATTTCATGCATGTTAGGCCCAGCGCCCAGAAGCTGTCAGCAGGTGCTCATTTCTTATCGTAGCATCGCTCCTCTCCTCCATCTCCATCATCATTCCGAGACGAATCATGTATTTCTCAATCGTGTCACTTCAGGCTTTGAAGCCGGTGATCACGTAATGAGCTCCTTGAAGATGGTGCGTTTTATCGCGGGTGTGGCAGAGGGGGCAGGCGTGGGCGCCTGGCAGACATCGGGAGGGCTGTGCACGCTGTGCGTTGTGTGCAAGTGGAAGCCGGAGAGTGCTGGCTAGTGAAGCAACACGTTTATCTCAACACAATCATCGAAGGACTACTAGTTGAAATGCGACCAGTGCATTCGGCATGTATTGGCTTTGTGATATTCCATATTGCAAGTTCATTTCCCAACGTTTATTGAGCCGCAGTACAGTACAGCAGAACAGCCCATATTTGACATTACAAAAATCTCAAGGCACACCACTAAAAAAGAAAAAAATATATAAAAAAGTATGTATTCAGAAATAATAATGATCTTGTCTCAATTCACTTACAAATTTACTTAGGTTGTGTTAAGAATCCTTACTCCCTAATCGCTATATACAGATTTTTATATAGTGGACTGTATAGTTGACTCGAATTTCAAATGAAAAAAAACCTTTTTTTAACACGAATTGGATGCGCCGTTAATTACGTCTTTGCTATCACATAAATACAATGTACCGGGTCAAAGTCAGCCCTTTTACGATAAATATTATTTTCAGCGTACTTATTTATTTCATTTATTTATGTATTATATGTGACTGTATACTTTCAAATGTCTCCATTTGGGGAGTAATAAAGGTTATCTTATTTACAAAATCAATACAAAGCACTTTGTCCATCCGTGTTGCTTTTTCTGTACCGTTTGTGTCGTATGATGTTGTAAAAGATAGTTCGATTCTAGATAGAACTATTTATTCCACATTTTATTGTTAGAGAAACTCAGACATTATCCAAAGACACTTTTTATAATCTTCATTTACATTCAAGAGATGACAGAATTACACATTTGCATGGCATTGGTGATACTGGCAAAGGGAAATAACATCATAGAGAATACCAATTACTACTTTCCTTTTTAGCCATTTTATTCCGTTTTTGACTCTCATTTCTAAGATACATCTAACGCAAATAAATTTAGTCTTTAGTCAAGCACTTATTGAGCTGCTAGCTGGTACCAGCTGACCCACAGTTAACTTCCACCACAGCCAATGGCTAATAGGAAAGTAGTAGTTGGTGTGTTTTGTGATATGTTAGTTCCCCTTCTCTGCATCCTCTTGAGAAGTTTAATACCCTGGTTTCTCCGGCGTCAACCACACATGGAGACCCATACAGGAGTCTTCCATCAGGCTGCAAATAACCAAGCGCAGCAACTCCTCGAAGAGAAGGAGCAGGGTGTTTGGGCGGCATCTTTGGGCATTACAAAAAGAGCTAATCCAGGTGAATAGGTGGGTTTTCAGCAAACAGTTTTAGTTATGTTGCACAGAAAAATGTGTAAGTAGGTGAGTCCGAGAATGGCGATTTCTGAGTCAGTTAGGATTTAGTGTATATCATTATTAAAATACATCCTTTTCACTAACATGCGTGTTGAACGCCAAACTTTGGGGTCATTCAAACTTGTAGGTTGTATGAAGTAAGTTTCACCTTTGTTGTATGCAGTTCTCTGCAGTCATTCTGGGAGTGTAAACAAATAAAATGGCAAATAGAGGAGGAGAGCTTACTAAAAATAAAATGCAGACTTCCGACTGTCTAAGTTTAGCCATCAAAGTGTCTGTTTCCCATTGGACTATGTTTATGAATTGTGCCATGCAGCAAGTTTTGTATCACCACCTCTGGATTTGTCCGATTATAAGAGTGAAGAGTAGATGTCTGGTTTTGCTTATTTTGTGAATGCCTTTGATGTTCTTGTGGGCTGCAATCATGCCAAAGGCAGCAGTACGTCTCAGCCTGTGATTTTGTGAAGGCCAAGTCAGGAAGGGGGCAAATTAGATCCACGGTCCATCCATCTGTCCACTCATGCATCACCGAGTCTCATTCTCTAATCATCTCCTCCCATCTCAGTTGAGCTGGTGTGCATTTGAGGATGTTCTTCAGGCATTCTCCTTTTTGCTTTTTTAAAATGGAAACATTCAACTCTCAATTGCCATAGTGTTTAACAGGTTGTTGCCAAATTGTTGCCCTGGGGCTTACTTACAATAATGGAACTGCGTTCTATTTGAGTATTATGACTCCTCAGTGTAAACAAGGTTATCCAGCAGCTGTAGATGTAGACAAGCAATCAGTCCATCAATATAGCCTTCGGGTCAGGCTGTTCTCTGAGACTCACGCCAAGTGTAAACGTTAAGTCACATGCAGCTGTGTATATCATGCATCATGCACACTCGTGAACAATTTCCCCCTTGAGTCGTATTGAAGATTACTCCTTTGTTTGACTCATAATAGCATATTGATGCAGAGCCAATTGGTGTGGTCCCAGCCGACCACAAGATAATCACGTGGAACCGGCTTTTAAAAGGTGGATTAAAGATGCAAGCCTGAAAAGGATAAACTGCCAAACTGCACATACCATTGAATATTCTGGTGTATCTCTCTTCTGACAAGGCTTTAAAGTTATGACTTTACTGTAATCCTTCGGTTTTCACCGGGTAGCATTGACTCATAATGTTTGATTTTATTCAGTTTTGTTTTTATGTAGCCCTGGTGTCAACCTGAGCGTTTCAAAACACCAACATTTTGCAACTTTAAGCAATAGGCCTACCATAACGATTTTTTGGGGGGGTTTGTTTTCATTGAAAGATTTTGGTCTTGGCGGCACGGTGACCAACTGGTTAGCACATCTGCCTCACAGTTCTGAGGACCGGGGTTCAAATCCTGGCCCCGCCTGTGTGGAGTTTGCATGTTCTCCCCGTGCCTGCGTGGGTTTTCTCCGGGCACTCCGGTTTCCTCCCACATCCCAAAAACATGCATGAATTGGAGACTCTAAATTGCCCGCAGGTGTGAATGTGAGTGCGAATGGTTGTTTGTTTGTATGTGCCCTGCGACTGGCTGGCAACCAGTTCAGGGTGTACCCTGCCTCCTGCCCGCGACCCTAGTGAGGAGAAGCGGCTCAGAAAATGGATAGATGGATGGATGGATATGCTGCTGCTACTTGTTATTCAAATGCACCATCCAAAGGATGTTATTTGAAGGTCAAATAACTGCATCATTTTTTTGGGTGGGTCAGCGTTGTTGCTGACGTCAACCTGTTGCTCACCCTTTTCCAACCACTGTCTCTGTCTTCAGTCCACCACTTGAGTATTCTCACTTCTACAGGAGCTGTCACTGCCTGTATAGCGCCAGGCGACGCTTCACCTCTCAAGTGTCTTCTCTTCTTTATCTTATTTCGATATGCTTGGCAGAAGATGTTAGTCTGGAGTTTCCACGGCAACTGCATATTAAAAAGGCACGCTTGACATCTCCGTTTTGTTGATTATCATAAGAGTCAACACTTTCCCTTTAGGTGACCAAAAAATGGAACATAGGGCAGGACATCTCCCCCAGCCCTGATTGAAGAGATACACTTTCTCAGTTGGACTGTGTGAGGATGAAGATCATGCTGTCTTGGATTAGGTGTGACTATCCCTTATGTGATAAACTGCTGTTCAATTAACCATTTGTTCATGGATAAATCACTTCTCATGTTTTGATTTGACCATAGAATTCTGAACTGAACTTGTAAAACAGCTTCATTTTGGGACAGAAAATTCTGTCTTAAGTTTTGAGCTGATACACTTGTTAGCATCTTTTGAGAAGATAGACAGGGCAGCTTCAAGTCAAGTTTTGGTTTAAATGTGAAAAAAAAGTGATGCTGCCATTGGAACAGTTTTATCAGAATGGGACAATATTTGCTTTGATGGGGAAGGAAAATGAGAGATTTTGGCATTTTTCATTATTTGTTTTGTTAATCTGATTTGATTGGATAGTGGGGTAGTACAGTCCGTCTGATCACCTTGCAGGTTCTTTTTGTACATCTTCACTTTTCCAAACAGTTTCTGATATATTTGTGAATATGTGAAGGTGGCACATCAGGTTATTCACTATCACAACAAAACGTAAAATTATTGCCGTTGCTGTCGTTACATTATTGTGTTGCTTCTATTATTGATTTGTTCAATTGAATGGCTGGAGAATGGTTAAATAGGCCTAAAATAAATTTCACTTACGTTTATCGTGATGTTGATTCTCTGTGGCTTTCTATTCAATTCATCATGACTTAAAATGGGATGTTTGAACCAAATTAGATTGCATTGGACCTTAAAGGCCTTGTTACGCTGCTTAGCACAGACCGACACATTCATTGTGTATTTGGTGGCAGCGCGTGAGGTGCATGCCTCCCAACCTAGCCGACGTATCCCAATTGAAAAAAGTTCAATTTTGGCGGGAGCACAGTGTGACAACATTTCGACACATCTAATAGGAGAGATGGTGGCGAAGTGATTTCTGATTTACAACAGCTAGAGAGATTGCCTGAGTTGTTATGAATACGGTGTCTGTCCTAGTGACCCGAGCTCTGAGATGCAAGACACGTGTCGTAGTGTGACGTGGTAGAGAAGGCACAGCAACTGACGGAGCTCTCTACTACTGTAACCACTTTCAACCAAGCTGTAATGTACAGCTTGGTTGAAAGTGGTTGCAAAGGTCTCGGGTGAAGGAGGAAGGAGCAGAAAACAGAAACGTGTGATTTTAGCATTTTTAACGTATACAAAATGTAAGCTGTTAAATATATTGTAGAAGTTATCATTTATTTGCTTAGCTTGCATTAGTATTATGGATGATTTTGAGAAAGGAAGATGTCTCGCCTTCAAGAAGATGACTCAGCATCATCCGATGGAAGGGCGCCTTGACCAAGGACGTGATCGGATGTGGTCGGGGACGTGACAGGTGTTGGTCCCATGTTTTGTGTTATGTCTTGTTGCTTAGAACGTTATGTCTTGTAAAACCCTCCTATTTTCAAATAAATGCAGGAGCGACGGGAGAGATTGTTCAGAGCGTGTTGAGAGGCTGTAATCTGAACAATCTCCCATACGCCCTCCTCATGAGAAAAAGAAACCAGCGTCTTCATTCCTTTTGTGTCTATTTCTTATAATGTTGGGTAAGATAAAGCCAACATTAAATTGGTCCTTCGAGCCGGATGTCAATATACCCGAGGATTCCAGTTGTGGAGCCGACATCCAGTTAAGAGACCGTGACCACGGCAATTGAGACCCTTTCCGGGACTGGTCTTCGTTCTCCTCAACTGGGATCTGAAAATATACACTGTAGTAGAGCCACAAATACATCAATTATCTCATTCTGCTAAAAAATCCAGCATCAACCAGCATGGATTTTTGTGCCGGTGTAAGCTGGTTAATGCTGTTTAGTGCTGGTCAGATGTTGGTGTTACTGGTGGACCAGTCAAGTTAAGTCGACCAGGACAGGATGTTAGTAGACCAGCATGGGATGCTTGTGGTCAAGTATGGAATGTTGGTGGACCAGCATGGAATGTATAGTGGAACAGTATGGGATGCTGGTAAAGCATATTTACCAGCACAGTTGTTCCCATGTGACCGAATGGGTCCGCATTGCCATCATGGTTAACCAGTTGGGTTTGAGATTTTGATGTCCTGAGGCAATCCTTACCATCAGAGCACGCCTCACAGTTACAAGTGCTCTCCAGGGAAGGCGTATAGCCAGTGTTGGGAAAATTCATTTTCTGTGCGAACAAGTTCAACGTTCAGTTCATCGTTCGAAAAATTAACTCGTTCAGTTCAGAGTTCATAATTCAAACTTTTGAACTACTGCAATTTCACTGTTCCAAAAATGAAGTAGTTCATAGTTATTTTTTGTTTTCTCTGACTATGTTGCTGACGGGGCGGCACGGTGGCCGACTGCTTAGAGCATCAGCCTCACAGTTCTGAGGACCGGGGTTCAATCCGCCTGTGTGGAGTTTGCATGTTCTCCGCGTGCCTGCGTGGTTTTTCTCCGGGCACTCTGGTTTCCTCCCACATCCCAAAAACATGCATGAATTGGAGACTCTAAATTGCCCGTAGGCATGACTGTGAGTGCGAATGGTTGTTTGTTCCTATGTGCCCTGCGATTGGCTGGCAACCAGTTCAGGGTGTACCCCGCCTCCTGCCCGATGACAGCTGGGATAGGCTCCAGCACGCCCGCGACCCTAGTGAGGAGAAGCGGCTCAGAAAATGGATGGATGGATGGAAATTGCCCGTAGGTGTGAATGTGAGTGCGAATGGTTGTTTGTTTGTATGTCCCCTGCGATTGGCTGGCAACCAGTTCAGGGTGTACCCCACCTCCTGCCCGATGATAGCTGGGATAGGCTCCAGAGCGCCCGCGACGCTAGTGAGGAGAAGCGGCTCAGAAAATGGATGGATGGGTGTTGCTGACGGGCTATTCCCCTTAAAATACTGGCATTTAATTTTCCCATTGTTGCCACCCATTCAGTCCACACTAGTAGCCAGCTGCAGCTTTCATCCTAGAATCTCAAGAACATGAGGAAAATCTTTTATCCTTAATGTGCAAATGTGCAAACAAAAACACGCAACACAGTATGACAGGAACGATGGTGAAAGGAAATTGATAACGTCGCATTCCTCGCAGGTCCGACTGACCATATTAACAAAATAGTTGTGAATGTTAGTGCGAATGGTTGTTTGTTTCCATGTCCCCTATGATTGGCTGGCGACCATTTCAGGCTGTACCCCGCCTCTCGCCCGAAGATAGCTGGCATAGGCTCCAGCACGCCCGCAACCTGTGTAGGCGGTACAGAAAATGGATGGATCGATATTATTTGATCTATTCTTATATTAGTCACTGATGGTGTAGTGATACATTCGCCTGACTTCGGTGTGGGCAGCGTGGATTCACTTCCCACTCAGTGATGGTGCGAATGTTTGTCTGTGTCTATATATGCCCTGCTACTGACTGGTGACCACTTCAGGGTGTAGTCTGCCTTTCGCCTGAAGTCAGCCGGGCTAGACTACAGCACTCAGTGCACAGAATAAGCAGTACTGATACGGATGGATGGATCTTCTGAAATGACAAAACTAAATAAATTTCATATCATGACAGTGTGATCGTACAGTTTTAACAAAATAATTCTGATACTAATAACTAATAATACTAATAATTTTCCTAGTAATAAATGTTATACAATTATGGACTGTATTACAAAAAACCACGAAGAACACATTCACTCCCATTTACGCAGTGTCCTTTGTGATATTCCATATTGCAAGTTCATTTCCCAACGTTTATTGAGCCGCAGTACAGTACAGCAGAACAGCCCATATTTGACATTACAAAAATCTCAAGGCACACCACTAAAAAAGAAAAAAATATATAAAAAAGTATGTATTCAGAAATAATAATGATCTTGTCTCAATTCACTTACAAATTTACTTAGGTTGTGTTAAGAATCCTTACTCCCTAATCGCTATATACAGATTTTTATATAGTGGACTGTATAGTTGACTCGAATTTCAAATGAAAAAAAACCTTTTTTTAACACGAATTGGATGCGCCGTTATGGATCGATATTATTTGATCTATTCTTATATTAGTCACTGATGGTGTAGTGATACATTCGCCTGACTTCGGTGTGGGCAGCGTGGATTCACTTCCCACTCAGTGATGGTGCGAATGTTAGACTACAGCACTCAGTGCACAGAATAAGCAGTACTGATACGGATGGATGGATCTTCTGAAATGACAAAACTAAATAAATTTCATATCATGACAGTGTGATCGTACAGTTTTAACAAAATAATTCTGATACTAATAACTAATAATACTAATAATTTTCCTAGTAATAAATGTTATACAATTATGGACTGTATTACAAAAAACCACGAAGAACACATTCACTCCCATTTACGCAGTGTCCTTGATCACAACTCGCGTTCTCACACAGCTGCGATGTGCTTACGATGAATGGCAGCTGTGGGCGCACCGAATCGGTTGCCAAATACAGCGTTTATCCTCTGACATATGAAGGCTCGTAAGTAGTGTATTCAGATGGGTTTTTTTTGTCCTGGAAGTCCCTAACAAAACCTGCCACTCTTAAATGAAAATGAACTTTCATTCAAAAACCGTTCTTTGACATCAGAATGAACGCGTTCTTAATTACGTTCATCAGGCAGAAGTGAACTAAGTTCAGTTCACGTTCGCACAAAATATGAACTAGTTCATGAACACTTTCGTTCAGGTACAACACTGGGCGTAGCACAAAATCCCACACATAAGACTCTTGAAGAGTTCTCCCAACTCACCTAATATTTACCTCCACTGCTCCCTATACACACACTGTAGTCTATCCTTTACTTGCTTTATTATGTTTTGTGACTTGTGTTGTTTTAAGTTTGACCTCACAATATCATATATCAAAAGGCTGGCCCAGCGGCGTGCAAAGGGTGGGGCGAATGGTGCGGTGCCCCCAGGCATCCACCTTGAGGGAAAGGGAGGAGGGGGAGGCATCCAAATGGGTTGGGGTGGGCATCGATGTAACCCCCCGCCAGCCCTTCTGACATTTATTTTTCAAGGGGGAAAATCCTCGGTCCGTTCTGTTGAACGTAACTGCTGTGATAGAATCTTTAGAAAATGTTATATTGATCTGCGTCACCGATCCCTCACTTCATTCGCTCCACCACAGCTAACACAACACCATCCTGTATGATAGCTGTTTACCGACAGAGCAAGTTCGTCCCTCCATCTGCCTGGACCTTTTTACACATGATGATGATGCAGAATAGTAGTACTACCGCATTGAAGGACTCTTGTCTGAGAGCAAAGGAAAGCGTGACGAAAAATGTGACACCAAAACTGCTTAGTTTTACCCTTCTTTCTGTCTCTCCTTTTGTCTTCTGGCACCCTGATTTTGTCCATGCAGGGAACATGACACCGCGTGGGGTGGAGACGCTTAGTAAAGTTAGCAACCTTTAAAGCACCTTTTTTGCCAGTGTATTATGGACTGAGTCATTTTGAATTGTTTTTGTGGATGTAGTTAGTCTCACGCAGTCTTAACTTAATGCAAGCAACCTCATTGAACCCATCCATCCATTTTCTGTACCGCTTATCCTCAGGAGGTCGCGGGCGTGCTGGAGGCTATCCCAGCTATCTTCGGGCGAGAGGCGGGGTACACCCTGAACTGGTTGCCAGCCAATCGCAGGTCACATATAAACAAACGACCATTTGCCCTCACATTCACACCTACGGCCAATTTAGAGTCTTCAATCAACCTACCACGCATGTTTTTGGGATGTGGGAGGAAACCGGAGTACCCAGAGAAAACCCATGCAGTCAGGAGGAGAACATGCAAACTCCACACAGGCGGGGCCAGGATTTGAATCCCGCTCCTCAGAACTGTGAGGCAGATGTGCTAACCAGTCGATCACCGTGCCGCCCCTCATTGAACCCTACACGCAAAATGTATTTTATCTTTACATTTACTGTATGTTGTTGTTTTATATTTGACATTTTCTAATATATGAAAAAAAAAATCTTTAAAACTTTATAATTTCCACCCCCCCCACACTCCCACCCCCCCCACACACACACGCTTCGATGGGGCAGAAGCAGGAACTTAGGTCAGCACCACATAGATGCACCGCAGGTCTGAGAAATTAAGACAGGTCACCACGTGTGAATAAACAGCCTCAGTCTACAATTACACTTACAATAGTGATCCCTTATTTGGTGTACATTCACACTGTTTAGGAAAAAAGTACTGTGCATCTTCTTGTGTGAGTTATTTGTTGCAGACCATGTCTCCATGAGGCAACACCCAGATGTAAAATTTTTGAGTGAAATATTTTTTTCAATGCACACTGTTTCTTTTGTATCGTAGCCACGTCAGTGTTTTCTAACAAAACAAGCCGGATGAAAATCACTCAGCAAGTCATGTTTTGTGTGTGTGTGTGTGTGTGTGCCCAAAGTGAATTCCATCCATCCATCCATTTTCTGAGCCGCTTATCCTCACAAGGGTCGCGGGCGTGCTGGAGCCTATCCCAGCTATCATCGGGCAGGAGGCGGGGTACAGCCTCAACTGGTTGCCAGGCAATCGCAGGGCACATACAAACAAACAACCATTTGCACTCACATTCACACCTACGGGCAATTTAGAGTTGTCAATAAACCTACCATGCATGTTTTTGGGATGTGGGAGGAAACCGGAGTGCCCGGAGAAAACCCACGCAGGCACGTTGAGAACATACAAACTCCACACAGGTGGGCCGGGTATTGAACCCTGGTCCTCAGAACTGTGAGGCAGACGCTCTAACCAGTCGCCCACCGTGCCGCCCAAAGTGAATTCTCAATTGAATTAAATGGAGTGGAGGGCCGGGAACATCACGGTACTCCCTCATCAAGATGGCGGCCACTCTGCATGTCGCTCCAAATCGCTCTCGAATGACAACAGATATCTGTGCGTAAACGAAAACCGGAAGTACATTATACGGATAATATTTTCCTTTAAACTTAAATCATGATGCATCCACACAACTTCTAATCACTTTTTTAAACATAGAAATATTTTAGTATGATTTCGTCAAACCAATAAAGCTTTTATTTTTAGGCCTGTAAATAATGCCTTTTGACCAATCCACACTCCAGTCCAGTTCGTGGCGGTAATGCGTCTGACGCAAGTTTGCCTCCCGCCAATCAGACTCAAGAAGGAGAATTCAGAATCAAAATCAGAATCAGAATCATCTTTATTTGCCAAGTATGTCCAAAAACACACAAGGAATTTGTCTCCAGTAATTGGAGCCGCTCTAGTACGACAATAGACAGTCAATTGACACAGAAGACTTTTGAGACATAAAGACATTGACAAAAAAAACAAAAAACGCCACTGAGCAATAAAGGTTTGCTAGTTATCTGGTAATGCCGGTAAAAAAAATTTGGGACAATTGTGCAAAAAGATGCAGAGTCCTCTAGCACTTAGAGCCGTTCGAATGACTAATATTGCAATAGTCCGGTGCAATGACCATTGTGCAAAGGGCGCCGAGACTTCAAGCGAGTAGTACGATAATCTGGCACAATGTTGATTGTGCAAATGTTGCAGATACTCCTCAGTCAGTGTGCAAATGGAGCAGATGCTACTCTGGCATGAGTGGCCAGTATTGGTCAACAACAGATATGCAAATAGTGCAGCGTGGTGAGACTACTACAGTGAGTGCACGAGTAATATATAATTGGCCCGACAGAAATGTGACAACGAACTCAAGTCAAAACATTTCCAGCATGTTGTAATAGAATTGTAGGTTAGGTGTTTACGAAGTTGATTGCAAGAGGGAAGAAGCTGTTGGAATGTCTGCTAGTTCTAGTTTGCATTGATTGGAAGCGCCGACCTGAGGGAAGGAGCTAGAAGAGCTGGTGACCGGGATGCGGAGGGTCCGAGAGGATTTTGCATGCTCTTGTCTTAGTTCTGGCAGCGTACAAGTCCTCAAGGGTGGGTAGGGGGGTACCGACAATCCTTTCAGCAGTTTTGATTGTCCGTTGCAGTCGGAGTTTGTCCTTTTTTGTAGCAGCACCAAACCAGACTGTGATAGAAGAACACAGGACTGATTTGATGACCGCTGTGTAGAACTGCCTCAGCAGTTCCTGTGGCAGGCCGTGCTTTCTCAGATGCCGCAGGAAGTACATTCTCTGCTGGGCCTTTTTGAGGACACAGTTGATGTTAATCGCCGACTTCAGGTCCTGAGAGACTGTAATTCCCAGGAACTTGAAGGTCTCGACGGTTGACACAAGGCAGCTGGACAGTGTGAGAGGCAGCTGTGGCAAAGGATGCCTCCTGAAGTCCACGATCATCTCTACAGTCTTGAGCGTGTTCAGCTCCAGGTTGTGTCGGTCACACCACAGCTCCAGCCGCTCCACTTCCTGTCGATATGCAGACTCGTCACCGTCGTTGATGTGACCGATGACAGTGGTGTCATCTGTGCGCGCCAAAGCGCCACTTTTCAAGGAGGATTCACACGTAAGCCATTTTCTTGAAATACGCGGCGTTTTTTTTGTCCAGAAAAAAACAGTTAATTAGGTTAACTGAACTCCCTTGCTATAGAGATAAGCTACCGTTAAACCTAAAATAGTGTGACTTATGCTCTGGAGTGCTCCGGAAAATACAGTACATGTGTTTGTGAATGTATGCATATGTGTTAATGTCGTCTATGTGTCTCAGATGACCCCATGCCCAGAAGCTTTCAAGCCGAGGCAGCAGAAGACATCCTTCACATCTTTGACAAGTACCAAACGCCTGACAAAGTTTGTGTGTTACCTTGAGCTCCGTGATTCCTAATTCTTTCCCTCGATATATTGTTTTTGGAGTCATATCTATTTTTTTTGTCTATCTTTTTTTTTTAAATTGTTTTTTGTCACCTGTTCTGTAGCTTGCTGACGCAGACTCCAGCACAGCACTCCTGCAGCAATATCCAATGGACAGAATGCCAGTCTTTACTCATGTTATTTCTATAGGTGGGACTAAATTAAACTAATTAATTAGAGGCTTTGTAATCAATTAATCTCGATTCATCACATTTGAATCGTTTAACAATATTTGTCCTAAAAACCAACATTTAATTTAAATGGATTTTAGTGGACGACTGAATCAAATAATTGACACAGACAGGAATATTTTTGACTCTGGAAAAATGCCTTTAATTGCATTTCAAAACAAAATGTTATAAAAACTAATGGAAAATAAAACATGGCCAAAATTAAACAGACTTAAGGTTAAAGTGTCATTTTAGAACAGTTTTTTTTTTTATTAGAAACCGTGTTGCCTTTAAAGGTCAGATGACAAAGATGTTATGGGGTCAGTTAAAATTCATATTTGCATTGTTTATATGTTATGTAATACATGCACGTAACTTCCAGCGAGTTTTCAACCATAGTTTAGCTAAAAATTAGGTTTTTATGACGCATATTGAGCCCTCCCCAAACATAACTGATGCTCAAGACACCGGGGTGCTCTATCCACCACAAGGACTACCAGAAGTGACATTGCAATTGCCAAACACAGCGCGCTACACACTGTACGCAATGGCGAGCAACGTGTTGGAATATGAGGAGGAGGAGGATTTCAACGTACAGGAGCACCCGACTGAACTTGTCATCGTCAAACCGTACATGTTTGAGCCGATCAGGAGGTCGGAACAGTGACGACGACGAGCAGCCAAGTAGCAGCTGTACAACAGAAAAAGAGACTGGCTACTGGCTCGATGTGACGGTATGTCAAAAGCATGTCTTTTTATAGTTATGGCTTGATCCCAGGGGTGCCAATATTTTTTAGCACGACTATACATATATATTCGTATATGTTTCAGTGACACGGCACAGGCTTTTACACAGTATGCAGTATTCCTATATATTGTGTGTCCCTCGCTCGAGTAGTGCCGCACAAAGTCTTTGCCGTGTCTGTCGGCTTGTCATATAGGCAAAAGTACAGAAGATAGTACTGAAAAGTACTGCGTGGGTCTTTTTTTCCTACTCCCCAGTGCATAGTAATCATAATAGAGTTGTAGGTATATACAAGGAAATCCTCACCTCTTGTCTGCACCGCTTCGCCGCGGCACCGTGGCGGCTGCGAGATTTAGTTCTCTTGCTGGCGGTTGACATCCCGATGGCTGTAGGAAAAATGGCACCGCAGTTGGTTTCAGCCTCTACCTCTGTATCCAATGCTTTCTGCTAAGTCTTTCTCAAAACACGCAAAGTGATCAACACAGTTTGGAATGCTTGCTAGGCACCCATAGCTGACCATGTTTTTTCCCCTGTCGATTGACTTTCCCTATCCACTGGTCACGTATTCCTTTTTCACTTGGAAAGCCAAAAAAACCTCTTGCCACTGCTTGAACCATTTGTACAACCAAATGCCATACAATAAACCATCATGACATCGCTAAATCATACGACAAGATATACAAGGATGGGAACGACAGCATGGAGCAAGAGCACACAACGCCGAATGAACAGGCTGTTTGGCTGGTGTGACGTCACAGTGCCGGATAGAGCCGAAGACCGGAAGGCGCTAGATGCAAAAAGCAGAAGACGCATTCTGCATCATATTTATCGATTTAACTACCGTATATCTGCTATATAATCACTTCGAAATGGCAGATGTGGTTTGTATTTTCTTATCCTCTCTGGGGTCACGGGCGTGCTGGAGCCTATCCCAGCTATCTTATCAAGAAAATCTTTGAAATCTTTGTCCTCTGACCTTTAAATGGTTTCTACGTGGCAGTTGAAAAGTTAGATAACATGTTGGAGTATTGAAGTGCTTGGTGGTATTAAAACTCTTTTTTGCACAATTTGCACAAAACCACGCTTATCAAGGCGATCATCCGGTGGGTTTTCTTTCTTTTTTTTTTTAAATGAAATTTGCCTCCCATCAGTCCTAGCAATGAGCCAAGTCCTCCATTTTGGTAGCTAAGCTGTGACTTGTGCGTCAGTGTAATCGCACTGACAAAGGTTCCACGTTTGGAACACAAAATGTGATTAAAATCTGTTAATCTTTTTGACTATTTAATTTTTTGTAATTAATTAATCAGAATTAATGTGTTGAAGTCCCACCCCTAGTTATTTCTCTCTGTGTTCAGAGGTTTTACGTAGGATTTTAAAACATTTAGGTGGAATCCTTAGCTTGATGCAAGTTGATCTACACTATTTTGTCCAATTCAACTACAATGCTTGCTCATTTCAGCTTGTGATGTTATGCATGGGGCTATCAGGAACTAATACCGCTAGACGCCTCATACAGTATATTGGTACCTATAGCTTCCTTTGTGTCAAGCACAATTAACTGTGCAAGCATGGATGTGGATTGACTGTCCAAGTTGCCAAGCCACAATTCAAGGGGCAGCACTCTGTTTTGGAAGTGAATGGACTGCCTTCTTTCAGTTTTATGAATAGTTACATATTTCTATTAGATTCTGTTGTCAGGTGCACAAGTACGTCTCAGAAGGGAGGATCAGGGAGGTTTGGTCATGAAACAGCACTCATACTAAGGATTCACTGCTTGTCAAAGAGTTAGCAGTAGCTATTTGGGATAACCTTGGCCAACAGGAGTCTGACGGAGATAGTGTGCCCCACCACTAACACTTTCAGATAGCCTCTGACTCCATTTAAACTGCATTCACTTAAAGGTATGTGGATACTCTTGACTACTGCATTATTACAGCCTACTGCAGTGAAAAATACTTCTCCATTGGTCGATGCTTGAAATACTACTCTACTGACGTTGCAAGGAGACAGTTTCCCTCAATCACTTAGTGATTTCAGTGGAAAAGTATGGAATTTGAATTAATAACCCGCCTCTCGCCCGAAGATAGCTGGGATAGGCTCCAGCAGGCCTGCGGCCCTAGTGAGGATAAGCGGTACAGAAAATGGATGGATGGATGGAAATTTCCAGGTCTGGAAAAGTATGGAAAATGGAAACTATTATAGTATGGAAACATAGTCATCTTTCCAAACAAAAACAATTTTCTAAAAAAAAAAAACAAAACTGTTATATATTTACTAGACTTTACAACAATTTTATCGGCCTGATTGATATCGGCCGATAATTAGCATTTTATGCTGATCGGCTTTAATGTCATAATTCGCCGATCCGATCAACCGCAGAAGACATTTACTCCGCGTCGCCATCCTGCACAGTATATTAGAATCAAAAAGCTAGTTTAATTTTAGCCTTGTCGTGTGTCTTTTGACATAGTGCTGTAAATATCTGACGGGCAATAAAGTTATTAAAAAAAAAAAAAAAAAACACATCGGCGGTGTGGAACAGATGACACGTCTGAGACAGACAACACGTAATGCCCGGATCAGACAACAAGACAAATTTGCTCTTTCACGATTGCACTGTCAGACTACTGCAATAAAATCTTCATTAGGCTTTATCTTGTCAACTCAAATGCGACCGGATACACTCGTTACCGTGGCGACAACAACAAGAGTGGATTATAAGGACTAAATGGTGAAAAACGTGTGTTGGTGGTCACCGGTGCTCAGGACAGGAGAGGACGTTCGTTTAAGGCTTGCTTGACTTATGTTCACGTACCTTTAATACGGTACGGCTCGCAAGCAGGCAACAAAAACATTATGTAGCCTAGCAAGCTAGTGCTAGCCCTAACGGTTGTACGTAAACATGCCGCCATTCTGTCGAATCATGCTCTAAAGTTTCGGTGTGGGTGAAGTAATTTAATTACAATAAAGTAATTTAATTACAGTAAGTTCGCACCCATTATTTCTGTCACGTTGTAATGTTGGTTTGACCAGACTGATTAGAATACACGGTCTGACGAGAGCAGATTTTTCCAACCTTTATGGCACCAAGGAACATATTTTACAATTGTAAAATCTCACTGCACACCAACAAACAAACATGTCACAAAAAGTGGATACATTAATTAAAGTGGATACATTAATTAGTGTTTGTACTTCCTGCCATCTAATAGAAGACCATTCATTTGTTCTGTTTGTCACTATGCCTCACTGGCATAAATAGATGAACAAAGATACATTATTTATTGTAAATATAATTTTTTAAGCAATTAAGTACACAAGTATATATAGTAAATGAACAGGTCATTTAAATAGACACATTGCTCCATCTTGTGATCGGATCAGTGATCGGTTATCGTTTTTTTAAACTCGCTGATCGGCCCCTGATCGTGTAAAGCCTATAATGTATACAGATAGACCCTTTCCAAAAAAATTTAATATCATGGAAAAGTTAATTTATTTCCAGAATTCCATTCAAAAAGTTAAACTTTCATAGATTATAGATTCAGGGCCCACAGTTTCAATTTCAAGTATTTATTTGTTATTTGTTGCATTATTTGGGCTTTCAGCTCATAAAACCCACAAAATCAGGAATTCAAAAAGTTAGAATATTGTGAAGAAAGCAGTCCAATTTTTGCAGGCCATAAATGTTTTCAACTGAGTGTCAGACACGAATCACCTACTAAACTCAAGGCACTTGCACAGGTTTCCTCAGGTTTCATTCAATTTCTTCAGTTTGGTTCAATTGTTTCAGTTGGATTCAATATGGGGAAGACTGCAGACTTGACAACTGGGCAGAAGACCATCATTGATACTCTCCATAGGATGGGTAAGCCACAAAGGTTCATAGCTAAGGAGGCCGGCTGGTCACAGAGTGCTGTGTCCAAGCATATCAATGGAAAGTCTAGCGGAAGGACAAAATGTGGCAGGAGAAGATGCACCAGCAAAAGTGGGCTTCAGCGGATTATCAAACAGAGAAGATTTAAGAATCTAGCAGAGATCCAGAAAGAGTGGAATGAGAGGGGAGTCACAGCTTCAAAAAATACCACATTCAGATGCATCCAGGAGCTGGGCTACAACTATCGGGTTCCTCGGGTCAAGCCACTTCTGAGCCTGAGCCAACGTAGGAAGCGTCTCAACTGGGCCAAGGAGAAGAAGGACTGGACTGTTGGCCAATGGTCCAAGGTCCTCTTTTCCGATGAAAGTAAAGTGTACCTTTCATTCGGGAATCAAGGTCCAAAGGTTTGGAGGAAGACGAGTGAAGAACAGAACCCAAGCTGCTCGATGTCCAGTGTGAAATATCCACAGTCAGTCATGATTTGGGGTGCAATGTCCAGTAAATCCAAGATCACAGTCTACCAGAATGTTTTAGAGGACTTCAGAATTCCTTCTGCTGAGGATCTGTATGGAGATGCAGATTTCATCTTCCAGCAGGATCTGACCCCTGCCCATACCGCCAGAAGCACCAAAACCTGGTTTATGCCCATGCCATTACAGTGCTTGAATGGCCAGTCAACTCGTCGGATCTAAACCCCATTGAGAATCGATGGGGTCTTATCAAGAGGAAAATGAGGGGTACCAGACCCAAAAACAAAAAAGAACTGACAGCAAGCATCAAGGAAATCTGGGCTTCCATAACTCCCAGGCGATGCCACAGGCTGATTGCCTCAATACCACGGCGCATCGCGGCAGTGATTAAAGCAAAAGGATTCCCAACCAAGTATTGAAGATTAACATGTTTAACACGTTTTGAAAATACCATATTTTGATTGATTTAATGTGACCCTAATTTCTTTTTTTTTCTTCAACAAAAACTGAGAATTCAAATTTTTTTGAATTCCTGATTTCGTGGGTTTTATGAGCTGCAAGCCCTAATGATGTAAAAATAAACAAATAAATACTTGAAATTGTTTAAATTGTGGGCCCTGAATCTATAATTTATGAAAGTTTAACTTTTTGAATGGAATTATGGAAATAAATAAACCTTTCCATGATAAAGGGTCTGTGTATATATATACCTGTATATATGTGTGTATATATATATATATATATATATATATATATATATATATATATATATATATATATATATATATATACTGTAGATTGATTAGTTTTTTATTAAGCCGCTTGGAAGCGCAGCTACGTTTGCGTAAGAGCGCATACTATTTATACCATGGTCTTGATGAATACTCAATTCTAATTCCATCGGTGTACATTATCAGCTGATATAATATGTACCCTTCTAACATCTCAAGTACTTCCTATCAAATCATCATTACATTGCTCCAAATTAATGCACAGCACCCTTAGCCATTAGATTTTACGAGCAAATATAGCAACCTGACACAGTCAGATTTCTCTGATAAGTAAACGTAAAGTACTTTGCAAACAGAAATTAGCAAATTTAAAACAATAATGAGTGATTAATCATTTACTTTATTTGGTGATTACAACACCTTGGATGACTGGGATGCTGCTGAGAAATTGAGTGAAAAAAATGAAGAGACAGAAGCAGCACAAAGAGTCAATGCTGTAAGAGTTCACTCAACCCACAGAGGAGAAGGATGAAATCAATGCAAAGAAAACAAAATAAGCGATTAAAATGCTGAGACACTTTCTGACACAAAAACTGACAAATACGAACTTAAAACTGCTGTGGATGTTTTGAATGACACCCTGCTACAATTTTATGCCTCCGTCAAGTCAAATGTGTAATAATAAAAACTGATTTTATCGTCATATCTGGTAATTTGACACTGTCAAAATATATTTTCTGGATTACTGAATAGCTTTTACATTTCCTTAGAAAGTTATGGTATTGGAATGACTCTTCATAGTCAAGCCCTCAGGCATAGCAGGGGGAAAAAAACATCTATTTATTCAAATGTCACAAAGTATTTGAAATTTGGGTGTGGAAAAAGTAGGGAATTTTGAAAACTCTAATGTGGAGGAACCCTGACTTTTACCATCTTGCGTTGACTGGGGCAGAGTAGGTTAATTATAACTCAAATTCAGACAAGGTCCGTCTTTGTCTGATTTTGTGTTAGAATGACATCTCTTGTCGTGTAGCCCCTGCTTTACGCAATCTGAGTCTTTGAGCACAATAAAATCTGTCCATCTGTCTTTCCATCAACAGTGATAATGTAATTTTAATTAAGCTATAATACACTAATGCAGTTTTTTTTTAATCATCGTTACTTTAATAAAAGCATCAAAACAATTGTAACTACCGTGTTAAATAGAGGACTGACCTCTATCTTGATAAATTATGTGATGTTTACATTGATCAAAAAAAGTTACAAGTAGTTAAAAACATTTCTTCCGCAGACCAGCTCTGATAGCAAGCTGCCATGTTTTCAAGTGCATAAACGATGACATCACGCGTAGCGTCAGAGAAATTCCCAGCATGCTCAGCATCCTTGTCAACAAAAAAAAACACTTACTGAATAACTTTAAAACCTAACCCATTAAAACATTTCTTAAAAAAATAACATCACTTAAATAAATAAAAATAAATTAGTAATAAAATGTAAAATCAAGGCATGGTACACGACTGGTTATCACATCTGCCTCACAGTTCTGAGGTTGTGGTTTCAAATCCTCCCACATTCCGAAAACATGCATGGTAGGTTAAATGAAGACTCTAAATTGTCCGTAGGTGTAAAAGTGAGTATGAATGGTTGTTTGTTTATATGTGCCCTGCAATTGGCTGGCGACGGGTTTAGGCTATACCCTGCCTCTTGCCCAAAGTCAGCTGGGATAGGCTATAACACACCTGCGACCCAAGTTAGGATAAGTGCTTCAGAAAATGGATGGATAGAGGGATAAAGTTTGTCTGTCATTTCTTTTGTATAATTTTAAAAGATGTTAAGAAAACATTTTCAAATAACAGCAAAGCATCACAACAGGGATGTGCGTGCTTGTGCAGTAAGCTGGCATTGCCATTCTTTTGGTTATGTTTGTTGGCGAAGTCCTTGGTGTATGTTTGTACCTGTATATGCTGCGTTAGCTTAGGCGACATTCACACTGGAGGCCAATTCTGATTATTTTGCCCAGTGTGACATGTATATGATTTTTTTTTTCATGTCAAAGTAAACAGTACAATTTCAATAGTTTTCAAATCTGACCCGGGCTTCCTTAGTAATAAATGAATAAATAATAAATAAATGGGCTAATTATCCAAATGCAACAGCAGTATGGACGATCAGGTCACGCTCATCAAACCAATGTCTTCAAAAGGCAAAACAGTTTCAACAAAACTGACGCACGAAAAGCAATGGCGGATGAAGGAGCAGAAAACAGTCATTGCTGAAAATAGTTACAAAATACACTCATTGTGTATTTGTCTTTTTCAGCTTCCTACAAAGAGTGGCTCCAGGACAAAATAATGGACAATGCAGCAGTGGTTGCTCGAGTCGGGAAATGCGGATGGTACATCATGGAAAAGATTATCATCATAAACTAAAAAATGGACGCTCAGTCAGAGGTTTGCAACCTCTCAGTGTCCCCCGTGCCATGTAAAACCCCTACGATATGTTAATTGTTATTTAATGCTGTTATTTTTAATGTTGTTGTATTAGTTTTGTTTGATAAATTTAATCTGCTTTGTTCATCTGCCTTGTTAAATAACGTACTGAAGTAATACTACCTAATTGTTGCCAGATATGTGTTATAAGTATTAATAAATGTGTAGCCTTAATAGGATTATTTTTTTAAATAAATAATTGTTGTCATGGACAAGTGCAATAGTCTCCAAGTAGTTCAAAAATGCTTTTTTTGTGTTTATATTACTATCAAGATGGGATGTTGGTCAATGCTGGTCGACAGATAACTATACCAGTTGGGCATTCTGGTCTTGCAGGTGTCACCAGCTACCAGCAGGCTGGAGCCCTGCTGGTAGTTGGTGACCAGCAAGGCCAAGACCAGCACCAAAACTCAACAAAAACAGCATATGCTGGTTTTGCTGTTTTTCACCTATGCTGGTCTATGCTGAAAAATTTTCCTCCCTGTTATAAGCAAAGTATTTCCCTGTATCTGTTTCCTACAGGAAAAGGTACCAGGCAACTTCCTGTTCGATATCTTAGCAACCAGTGCCAAATGTGGCCAAGCTTGCGAGGGCCGCCATCTTGCGTGCTTTCCACGTGGAAGGCACCGTGAAAACCAAGGGCAGTGTGTAACCTGTAAGAGCAATTATATTTTCACTAGAACAAAACAAAATCTGAGTAGGCACAGAAGTCTCAACAAAAAACAAATAATCTAATACAGCAAGACAAGACAGCTAGGAAGCACGCAAGGAGATGATTGGTTGGCACACAAGGAGAATAGAGAATACAACCAATGTCCAGTGCAATGTCAGAGAAACAGAAAGGAAAGCACACAAAAGAAGGAAAATTATTCAAAACATTGTCAACAGTCTGTCCACATCATCCCCAAAAGAGAAGTATAAACTGGCTCCATGTGTGAACTCTCCTTGAGTGAAGGCTTCACTACTTCCACATTTTTCCACTTTTTTCACAGAGCACAGCTTCCTCCTGGTTGCATTCTCCCAGGGAGGATGATGTTGCAGCCTCACTGCTTCAGTAGTTGAATCATTTATCTCTCTTGCTCTGGGATGTGAATTGCAGCAGACTGAAGCTGTGCTATGGAATCTGTCTCCAACAATGCACAGTGCCAAAGGTCTGAAGCATGTGTGTGTCTATGTGTGAGTGTGTGTGCTTTCTCCCTTGGACAAGGACATCATGCCACTCTCTTTCACCCAACCCCCACCCATCATCTTGTACTGGTTTTCCAGAGCCACCCTCAGCTCAGTTAGGATTGATGGGTTCGCTGGATGCACCATTAGGAGACAAGCACTGATTTCTAAACAAAGAGATGGGAGGAAACGCATGATGGCAATGATCATTGTAGCTTGTGCAGTGATTGGTTAATATACAGATTGTGTGGAGAGGTCAGTGACGATACACCAATTTATTTCTTACACAGCATATAGTTTTTCCTCTTAGATACAGGACACACAAACGTACGGTCACGCAAATGTCATGGAAAACTGTCCAAGACTTAAGACAAAATGCATGTTTGTCATAGTATGTGCATACTCTCCATTTATTTATTTTAACTTTAATTCCTCAAACAGTGGAGCGGGCATTTTTAATTCATTATTCAATGCAGAAAGTACCAGGGGTCTTTTTTACAAATGCAAGTGTGGTTACACTCGCTACTGTACGCTGATTGGTTGATGGAAAATTGTTTCTTCAATGTTAAAAATGGGAAAGGAAAGTTTAGGCGCCTCACAGAAGGCAAGTGAAAAGGCTGTAGTGAAGTCATTCCAGTCTGTACAGCTGCAGGGCTGTAAGACCACACTGATTTGTACTTTGTTTCATATTGTTGCTGTCGGGGGAAATCCTCACATCTTCAAAATCAATACTTTTTCCATCCATCCATCCATTTGAAAAATAATAATCTCTCAAATTTTAGGGGTGCTAGGATTCAATTTACGGCTGTTGAGAACTCCCCCCAAAATGTCCAAGAAACGCCTATGAATCTCGTTTTTCTCCGGGTCCTCTGACTTCTTCCCACATTCCAGAAACATGCATCAGTTTTACTGAAGATTAAGTTCTTCCTCGGTGTGAATGTGTTTTTGCGCCGTGTTATTGACTGGTGACCATTATGTATCCCACCTTTTGCCCATAGTTAGCTTGGATATGCTCCAGGAGTCAAGAGAAATGTGAAATACCCACCACCCACCCTATTACTATGGTTACCAGGTCCCTGACTGGCAACCATTATCCCTGTACCGTGTTCGTGTGTGGTGGGGTTTCGTGCATTAGAGGGAGACTAGTGGGGGTGACCGTCACCGTCACCCCTACTCAGGCCAACCCGC
The DNA here is from genome assembly GCF_024500385.1 of Phyllopteryx taeniolatus. Lineage (NCBI taxonomy): Eukaryota > Metazoa > Chordata > Actinopteri > Syngnathiformes > Syngnathidae > Phyllopteryx > Phyllopteryx taeniolatus. The sequence goes on along the minus strand of NC_084502.1, from coordinate 24,318,095 downwards.
TCCCCAAAGGATGTGCGAATGTATCTGGTGCATTAATTGTACTTTTCTATTTCTGTACTCACACCTTTCGTCAGTGCCCCAAATCCTGGCATACTGCTTGAGGACTAACCAACAGAGCCAACTTATTTGTCGTTTTTGTGTAGTGTGTATCCCCCATACCTATTGAGCATGTGCTCACCTCAGGCAGTGCTGACAGCAATAACTTGACTCTATTTAATCGGCACAATGTTAAGACACCGTTGAATACAAACAGATGTGACCCTTTGGCTCAGAGGTGTGTTGATTTGGAGTTTCCACGCCCAAGTGACAAACCATTCACTAGTGATGTAACAAATTATACCGAGGCTTCGAAGGGTGTGTCGAGAACTCCAGGAAGTAATTCATGAAGTCACCGATGATGTATGAAGACTTGCTGTTTTGAGAAGTGGTTCACATGTTGGTGTGTTCTTCCGCCATCGGGCCAAATCTCACTTGTTGTGTCACACACACAGCTATACTTCCTTCACATAGTACCTTGCTCAAGGGCACCTCAACAGTACTCAGGAAGCAGACGAGCATCTTTCCAGCAATGAGTTGCTTTTTTGTTTTTTTGTCAGAAACAGATCTTGAGCTGTGACTCTCCAATGCCAAACCTCAAGTCCTTGCAGACCATGACTGCCCAAGTTGACAAAGAACCATTTTAAAGCTTGCATACAGCCATCTGTGAATTAGAGCATATATGTCAAACTCAGGCCCGGGGCCAAATTTGCCCCATGATGTAATTATATTTGGCCCGCAAGACCATATCAAATGTGCATTTGAGCTAGCCCGCCAGTATATAGCACATGTGCCACTAATATTGCAAATCCCAGAATGCTTTGCTAGTGTGTTGGCCCATCAGTCTAGACCGGCGAGCGCCCCTTCCCTTTCTGTTCAGAATCAGAATCATCTTTATTTGCCAAGTATGTCCAAAAAAACACACAAGGAATTTGTCTCCGGTAGTTGGAGCCGCTCTAGTACGACAACAGACAGTCAGTTGACAGAGAACACTTTTGAGACATAAAGACATTGACAAAAAACAGTCACTGAGCAATAAAGGGTTAATAGTTATCTGGTAATCTGTTGCTGCTATGCTACCAGTCTCCTCAGGCAAATTTACACTTCCCCTTCCCAAAAATGGCCAAATGAAAGATGGAAAACAGTTAACTTCCAAGACAAGGTGGGAGGCAGATCATCTGTACACTAAAGTAAAAGACAGACCTGTTTGTCGTGTGCGGAGCAACGTGGCTATAACAAAGAATATAACATAATTGAATTCATGTTTTTTTTAAATGCCCTTTATCAACTCCTAGGCAGGGACTGTGAATGGTTTGAAGTTTGGCTTTTTGGGGTTGTTTTGTTGTTGGCCTTTGAAAAAAGATTTACATCAAAAAGAAAGGTAGTTGATAAATAGAAGATAGAGAGACAGAAGAATTCATCCATCCATCCATTTTCTGAGCCGCTTCTCCTCACTAGGGTCGCGGGCGAGAAGAATTCATGTTATCTATTTAAATACAAAACAACAAACAAATACCACTGATGTCTTTTATCGCAAATTTGATTTCTCATGTGTTTATAATATTACAATTTGTTTATTCCAGATTCAGTGTTTAAGCAATATTTAAGTTTATTGTCATATGATAAACTTTAACGCTACATTTCTGCAGAGAAGGGAAAGATGCACATCGCAGTGATTTTTCATTAAATATTGAGTTTAGCCCGTGACGTTGTCCCAGTTTTTAATTTTGGCCTACCGTGAATTTGAGTTTGACACCCCTGTGTTAGAGCCTCCTGGTTATTGTCAGCTCAAAATTAAGCTGGAAATCATATTCCTTTGATTGCATTTAAAAATTGCACTAATCTGTTTTCATTTGATGTAGCCTAATGGAAAATAAACATTTGTGATTAAATCATACTGTATTTGTTTGTCAACCAAAATGATAACTGAAAAACATTGTTTATTTTGTCATGCATTTGTATTATTGATTAAAATGTGATTATTACAATGCAAAATAAGCCTTGAATATTTTTTTTTTCCAATTGAGTCCCACCACAAATTCAAATGATCAAAGTCAAATTCAAACGAGGCCCAACCCTAGATATAAGTTGCAGTACACCATCTTGCATACATTGTAAACCCAGATTTGTACTGAAATTAAACAGACGAGTATATATAATTTAAATGTATCTAATTTGTTGACATTACTTGTTAATTGAGATGAAACTGAACTTTTTCATGTGCTTTCTTATTGGAATTGTGTTTTAAGTCCAATCAACAGTTTTTACTCAAACCAACTGATTTTGTATTACTAATTTACCAAAAATGCATTTGAGTAAATTGTACTTTTTGTAATTATGTGTTTGAGCTTAAACGATGCAGGTACTGTACATTGGCCACGCAAAAGTCTAGTTTAAGCCAGTTTTGACAACGTGGCATCAATCAATGAGATCGGATTTTGAATTTTGTGAGACGAAGCACACTCTTAGACATTCCTATGAACTACTTTTTTACCACATACTGCACCTTACAGGGAAATATTTCAAAGTGATTGTACAGTAATGGTGGTCCTGTACCGAATGGTGCCCCGTGCGGTGCCTCGCAGGTTACCTGAGTTAATAAACGCTACTTGTCCGGGTTTACAGTGTAGCATTGCATGGGAAAAAAAGTTACATTCAGCTGGCCAGGATAAAACAATATAATAAAAATATGAATGTAAAGAGAATCTCATCTAAGTTGCTAATGAGATTCAATACATCAACTTTAACATTTTACTGGTTTTAGTCTATGGTAGGTAAAATAATAGAAACAATTGTCAGTATGATGCAGTGCAGTTCCACACCACCGCAAACTATAACCAGAGCAATAAACCTTCAGTACCACTTTTGAATATTTTAACGATTTGTTTTTTTCATACAGTTCTTTTATGGCATCTTATTATATTGTACAGTACATTCTTTATATACCTACCTGGTTTCAAACAAAGACTGTTTTGACAGCAGCATAGCTTTGCAACAACTTTGATTCTTATAACAAAACAGAGCGAGAGAAGCTGCAGAATCTTTTTTTTTTTTTTTAAATGGACATTGTGGTTACAAAGACGACAGCACACAAGCCAAACCGCATTTAAATACAGAGTGGGGGTTGCTTGAGCGGATGATGGTGCTGTTTTTAGTTTTGACAGGATCTGCCAAAAGCTATCAGCTCAGTTGTACCTCTTTACTTGATTAGAAGGAGGCTGCGCTGTGATCTGAGAGATGTGAAATAGAACAATCAGCAGAATCAGAAAGCAGAAAGTGGCGGGCTTATTTTTAGGTTTCCGCTGGCAGGTTTGGAGGGACAGTGTTTGGTGATAGGTCTTAAGAACATCACCCATTGTTTCCCTCAGTTATTCAGTCATTCCAAAATCAGGAGTTCTGCCTCAGTTGAAATTGGGATTTCTTCACAGTTTTTCTTTTTTCTTTTTCTTTTTTTTTTTGCGTCCCCTTGAGGAAGGAAAAAAAACCAAACACTTGTTGCTGATAGCACAATGCACCACAACTTGCACACAAGCATTGAGAGAAATTCTCAAGTTGTCTCTCCTCTGCACTGATATCTTCTTGTGACATTTCTGTTGGACACATATTTCCTGCCAACTCGTTGAAGCAAAGTGGGATATCTGAAAGATACTCATTGAGAGATGCTATTAAAACAAATATAATGAGCGCAAGCATGGTTAATAGACTCCCCATCAGCTTTGTTATTTATCATATATGTGCTGCCTTTGGTAGAGGAAGACTGTTCAGGGGATCACATTTTACGTCCTTTGTTGGATTCCAGTTTGACATATGTTTCCACTTTAGTGTGTGTGGTTTCAGAGTCTTGCAGTTGGACTCACACCAGCTCGTGGTGCTCAGTGTAATCATTCCTGGGGGAGAGATCACTGAGGTTGAGAGCAAACCCAAGGTCTGTTGGAAGGCCTGACAAAATCCCAAGTGACACCGAACAGGAAATCTTTCGCTGAACTACTAACAGCAGAACATGAACCTTGATGCCATTGCAGCATTTTGTAGTGATTATTTCCAGAATGTTGGGCGCTACTATGGCTACAAAGGGTACGGACCTGTACTCTATATTCACATCCATCTTCAGTAGGGAGCCCTGGTATCCAATTCTTATGTTTGCATAGGGCATGGTAAAGTATATATACTTTATCAACTGCAAGAGCATTTGGTCCAGCCCACCACCAACAAATAATTCTGCAGATAAACTGTTATAGAAAACTCAAAAACATAAAACCCACAAAGTTCTAAAAATATAGTAAGATTTGTTTCAATTGTTGCATCATATTTTTCATATATAATAGCACATCTGGCTCACAGGTCTGAGGTCCTGGATTCAAATCCGGCCTCACCTGTGTGGAGTTTGCATGTTCTCCCCGTGCCTGCGTGGGTTTTCTCAGGGTACTCCGGTTTCCTCCCACATCCCAAAAACATGCATGGTAGGTTAATTGAAGACTCTAAATTGCCCGTAGATGTGAATGTGAGTGCGAATGGTTGTTTGTCCATATGTGCCCTGCGATTGGCTGGCAACCAGTTCAAGGTGTATCCCGCCTCCCGCCCAAAGTCAGCTGACATAGGCGCCAGCAGACCCGCAACCTTAGTGAGGATAAGCGTTACTGAAAAATGGATGGATGGATGGCTGAATAAGACTGCTGAGGATTTAGGAAAAAGGTTCCCCTCCCTTGGTATTAACTTCACTTCATGGTAAAGTAATTAGGTGTTCTCATGTTAGGCTTCTGATATGGCATTAACTACATGCAGCGGAGCATAAAAAACAATTAGTTGCTTAATTTATCGTTGAGTGTTTGATGAGTGTGTGAAATTGATTGCTGATGAATTGGATCTTAAGGCCAGGGAAACAACTGATAGCTCAGTTTTTACTGTGATGCTGTTTTGTTTTGTTTTTTTCAACTCAGGCTCCACTGTTTACCTTTCAGTTGCTTAACCAATAGACAGAACCTTCTATCCAATCTCTATCCAAGTATTTATTTCTTTTAATTTCTAAACAGCTTCTTCTTCTCCCATTGGGAGTCACCACAGTGAACCACCTTCTTAGCATAAAAATTGTTGTTCATTTGGGCTTTGGACCAGTACTGGAGATTTTTGCCACTAAAGATCTGACATGTTGGGATGTTAAGTCTTCCATGCAGTCCAAGAGCTCATTTACTGTCTTCCAATTTTAACCACAGAAAATACAATCGTAAAGATATTTATTAATTTGTGTGTGAATGAGGCATCAGTGGAAAGCACTTTCAGTGTGGTTGATGTGGAAAAGTGCCATGGAAAACTCGCCCATTTACTTACCCCCCCCACCCACATATCTGGCAAATAAGCATTGTGTTAAGATAAACAGATATGGGATTCTGAGCAGTATATTTCCTAAATGAGGCAAATGGACGGCAAACCATCCCGTTTATCAACATGAGTTCGACCATCAGTGTCTCAGCAATACTAAAGAAATATCTTGCAGAAATGGTAAATTACTTGTTTCAGCTGTTAGCTTTGTGACGAACTGCAATGCAAAAGCTAAAACAGAGAAAACAGTTGAGGAAGAGAAGCAACTAACAAGGCAATGAATCCAGTGCTTTAATTGTTTGTTTGTTGACATATGAATATCAACAAGGTTTCTAATTAACATCCTACGAGTGCTAAGAATGGCACAACTGTAGTACACAAAGATTTCATCTCTTTAGGATTCTTGAAAAGCAGAGCTCCACGTTGTAAGAAATCAAAATTGAATAAAAAGAAGAAAGATCAATAATAGAATCATGTTAGAAGATAACATGTCGTTTTGGTCTTTATATCTATCTTGCACAGGTAAGTCCAGAAGTGATGTTGAAGGGGTACAGTCGTGCCTAAGTGAATCAAACTATATCATAGTTGATTGGTCACCATTAGAGTGAGCTGAACCATACAGTTCTACTGCCTCTTAGTGATGTCTTCAATTGTATTCTTCCTGACCCTTACAAGGGGGGGTCATTCCAAAAAAACAAAACAAAAAATCACCCAACTTGAAAAATGGAATACCGAATAATAATTCCCTTTCATTTTCAACTGAGTGTGAAATGTTGCACGTATATTTACAGAGAATTTCAATGCTTCTTTTTAGTGACATGCAATATTTGTACTATGTGCCAATTCACACACTGCAGTTCAAAAGAATAGTTCCAGTGTTATCTTGGGCAAGTTCAGCTGACATATGAAAAAAATGTTAAAACTCTGACCCTGTGCTCTCTTTTTAGACCAAAGCCAATGACTGACTCTGGGTTTTATCTCTGATAATTCGTTTCTCTTTGCCATGACGCCTAATGTGAATTTGAGCTCTTTAGAGAAAGAGCACAGATACGGTTTGACCAGAGTGGAGAGCTCACCTTCAAATGACATGAAAGTCTCATCCGTCACCAGTATATTGCATTATTGCTTTTATGTCCATCACCCACCTCGTTGTCATTCTCTTCATAACCCCTTTTACTTGTGTTCTATCAGCTCTCATCATAACCTCCCTCCACATCTTTAGATAACCAGCCCCTTCCTACGTCCTTTCCTCTATCTGGGTTGTCTGCTGCGAGGCTGGCCTGCTGATAGATTTTACGCTATCTGCTTGAGAAGACAGGATGCTGTAGCCTGCACTCTGCACTCCTCTTTCTCTGTTTCAACATCCTTTCCGTGCATAAAAAGCCTACTGGATGTGAATGGCAGCTGAGACTAATAGAGCATGCCAGCATGACTCAATTAATGTGAGGATAGCAACAGAATGAGTTTTGTTAAAACAATCAGGACTTTTTTTTCCATAGTTGACATTTAAGGCCAATAATTATTCCAGCCACACTGTTCTTTTGAGCAAGCAGCATAAGACTTGATGTGAAATTACTGTGTTTATGTGTGCTTGCAGGTCTTTAATCTGTTTCTATGACAACAGAGAAGGCTTTGGCAGAGGAAATGGAGGGTGACTCCAGGGGAACCAATCAGGTGGGTGTACTGGGGAAGTCGCAGCAACTCATTTTACTCAGGCATCTCAATCATTCTGCCCACCTCGACGAAGCATCTTTAGATCGTACTGCAGTGCTTCAACCAATTGGACAATTAATCATGTAGTGTGACCAGCAAACGCATCTCAATAAGAATAGTAGGACAAAGAGACAATCTGACTTTCTCTGTCCAGGTTCCAGAGGACCACCGTGATGCGGATGAAAGCTCGGACAAGACTCCTAGCAAGGCTTCCAAATCTCCCCAGAAGAGCAACAAGAGGCCCAAGACCGTCCCTGTTAAAGTCAGTTTGCTTGACGGCTCCGACTACGAGACTGCCGTTGAGGTGCGCTGTTCTATTCTGTGGCCAATGATCCATTCACATGGTAGACTGTAATTACGTGTTGGAGTGAAGCAAGAGTTTTCGGAGTTGCACTTATTCACCCTGTCATTTGTTGACATCTGAACCATTAATAAAATGGACCAGACTATTGCAGGTGACCCCAGTGGTGACCAATTCGATGAGCATGAAGAGCCAAAAGAACATTCTACGTTTTTCTGAGTTTAATTGGAACATGTTCACTTCACATCACATCAGTCATCCTTCTCAATATTAAATGACGCTCCATTTTGAAGCAGAGAAGTCTGGCATAGTAAACCTATCCTAATCCGATAATTGTTTGTACTTTGCTTTATGTTTTTCACGACGCCGTCTTTGTGGTTCCCACAGTGGTGATGGCAGGCAGCTAACTGGCTAATGGAAATACAAGTGATGTCAGAGCTTGGGCTGATATGCCTGAAAATGTACTAATCACACTGAGAGAAAAATCTGTTTTCTTTGGAAATGTTTAACTGTCAACTGTTTGTTGACCCATACATACTGCTTAAATGCACTATGGGTCTCTTTCTCTCTCTCTCTCTTGCTCTCTCTCTCTCTCTCTCTCTCTCTCTCTCTCTATATATATATATATATATATATCACTATATATATATATATAGAGAGAGAGAGAGAGAGAGATATATCTATATATATATCGAGAGAGAGAGAGAGAGATAGCTATATATATATCTATATATATCTCTCTCTATATATATATATATAGCGATATATATATATATAGAGTGCGAGAGAGAGAGAGAGAGAGAGAGCGAGAAAGAGAGAGAGCGAGAAAGAGACTATTTACTATTAACTGTTTACAACACTATTGCAATGTCTCACTCCCATCATCCCTATATATATATATATATATATATATATATATATATATATAGAGAGAGAGAGAGAGAGAGAGAGAGAGAGAGAGAGAGAGAGAGAGAGAGAAAAGACTATTTACTATTAACTATTTACTATTAAGTATTTACAACACTATTGCAATATCTCACTCCCATCATCCCATAGTGAATTTAAGCAGTATGTATGGGTCAACAAACAGTTGACAGTTAAACATTTCCAAAGAAAACAGATTTTTCTCTCAGTGTGATTAGTACAGTAGCCGACTGGTTAGAGCGTCTGCCTCACAGTTCTGAGGACTGGGGTTCAATCCCCGGCTCCGCCTGTGTGGAGTTTGCGTGTTCTCCCTGTGCCTGCGTGGGTTTTCTCCAGGCACTCCGGTTTCCTCCCACATCCCAAAAACATGCGTGGTAGGTTAATTGACAACTCTAAATTGCCCGTAGGTGTGAATGTGAGTGTGAATGGTTGTTTGTTTCTATGTGCCCTGCGATTGGCTGGCAACCAGTTCATGGTGTACCCCGCCTCCTGCCCGATGATAGCTGGGATAGGCTCCAGCACGCCCGCGACCCTAGTGAGGAGAAACGGCTCAGAAAATGGATATATATATATATATATATATATATATATATATATATATATATATATATATATATATATATATATATCTTATATATATCCTAACCCTAACCCTAAGCCTACGCGCAAATAATTTTGAGACGTAATTCTCCCCATAGGAGTCCTAAAGCCTTAGAACTGGCTTTGTAACCATCTCTGTTCTTGAATTTCTTTTGATCGTGGCATTTTGTTGCAGCTTTTTGAGATTTTTTGGTCAATTTCATTTTGTCAGACAGGTTCTATTCAAGTGATTTCTTGATTGAAAAGGATTGGACAAGGTAATCAGGATTGGCTGTGGTCAGAAAAATGAAAAATTTTAATAGCCACAATTCATGATTTCATGACAATGGGGGCAATTACTTAATTAAGGCCCGGTACCTTTGAATAATCCCCAACCTCCAATAAATAAAAGCACCATTTAAAAACTGCATTTTATGTTTACTTGGGTTATCTTTGTCTCATGTTTACATTTGTTTGATGATCTTAAACATTAAATTGGAGAAACGATACAAAAAAAAGTTTACACTCTCTCTACAGTATACTGTATTTTCAGTACATACATACATGCATACATGTATGCATGAATGCATCCATACATCCATACATGCATACATACCAGTACATACAGTACAAAGCACATTACACACACAATTACAACCTAGACGAATTAGTAGTAATGAGTAATTCTTGTGCTGTACTTCTCAAAAATAACATCTGTATATTTCTTTTAAACCTCTGTTATGTTTATGCATTGTTTTAGGTAATTTTATAATTTCACCCCATCCATCACTTGCCGCCTGCTCACATGCGCGCACATCCTTCATGCCACCTGGCCCACGACATAAGAGGTATTTGCACTTTGACAAGAAATCCATACAGGGCATTTGACAGATGAGCATGTTGATGATGTTTGACCGGAGAGAAAATAGAATGTGAGGGCGAGAAAGGGGGAGGAAACAATAAAGATAGGCAGGTGGAGGAGGTGCAGAGACATACAGTATAGTAGTAGAAGTGAGTCACTGTTCAGACACAATGATGAATGCTGTAAAGTCCCAATTGTAATTCCAGTCATAGAGTGCACTGAGCAAGCAGCTTTGAAGCTAAAAACACAGAAGAGAAGTCTCATTGAGGTTTGCTTGGTAAATAGGATATTGATCGAGCCACACAATTAAAGCAGGGATTCCATTACCTTTGTACTGGGTTCAAGCTTCCACAGGAACTATTTTTTGTTGTTGTTTTCAAATTAGTCATAGATTTCACAATGTTTTTTTTTTTTTATCTTATCATTTTGAGCCAATTATTGTACCTGTGTTTGATTGAGGAGAACTTTGGTTGAACTTTTCTTTTCAGCTCATGAAATGCTCGACTGGTTAACCACATGTCAGTGTTAGTGTTTCACGATGCTGTTTTAGATGTCCCTTCTATGTCCGGTGGGTTTTGGGCCTGAAACATGTATTACCATAGAAACAACCAAAAACAATGCAAAATTGGTTACTTCAGATCAGTTTAAAAATGTATTTCTATTCTATTTATTTCAAACAAATTAGAAAGAAGGTGGGAAAAATAAGCCACTTTATTCACATGCGTTTTCAGTCTCCACGCTTATTTCATTTCACAAAAAAAGTGCTCTCTGAACGCATGTACCATTAAGGGTCAGATTGTTACAAGTAACATTTTAGAGTAGTTTATTTTTTTCTTAAAAAAAGGCATCAAAGCCACGTTGATGGGACACTGCTGATTTACTGCTGTTGCCATGGCGACCCGGTATCCTCTTAGTTTAGTCGTCTGTATGTAATGCTGGTGGATCAGCCAGGACACACCTTATGCGTTAAGCACATGTTGTCGCTGTTAAGTGATCCGAAAATGTTTACTTGATTTTTTTTCCTTTAATTTAATACTGTAGAATTTAGGTTTTTTTCATTACATGTTCATTTAAATAGGTATACAACCACAGACGATTGAGGAAAAAATCTCTAATGTACAGCATCACAACATTTGTCGCTAATGCAAATTTCCAATGCCTGTCCCTAGAAGATATTTTTGAACAGTCATTAAAAAAATTATTGAAATATAGTCACAATAGAAATACAGGTACTGTATACATATTTAAAAACAAAAGGACACAAACACATGCACCATTCCCCCACTGTACCTCTATGTGCCTGAGTCTTAGTTAGCCATTTTGTCAATTTAGATTTAAAAAGTTCATGATTTTGTATTGCTTCTAGTTGAGTGGGCAGCTCATTCCATGTCTTTTGCTCCCCGAACTGTAAAAGATATAGGATATTTTGCAGTTCCCTGCAGCTGTATTTCTTGAGCCCTACAAGTTTTTACTTCAGTAGTAGGTGCGAGAACATATTTTGGAACTGCTGTTCTGTTTTTTTTTTAAATAATAACTGACTTTTGCATTTAGCACGAGTTAATAGTGCTGTAATACTGACTCCTCGGCTAGAGCGGCATATTTATTCATTCATTAATCTTCCGTACCGCTTATCCTCACTAGGGTCGCAGACATACTGGAGCATATCCCAGCTGACTCCAGGCAAGAACTGGTTGCCAGCCAATCGCAGGGCACATATAAACAAACAACCATTTGCCCTCGCATTCACACCTACGGGCAGTTTAGAGTCTTCAATTTACCTACCATGCATGTTTTTGGGATGTGGGAGGAAACCGGAGTACCCGGAGAAAACCCACGCAGGCACGGTGAGAATATGCAAACTCCACACAGGCGGGGCTGGGTTTTAATCCGGGTCCTCAGAACTGTGAGGCAGACGTGCTAACCAGTCGTCACCGTGCCCTGCATATTTACTGCTGTCAAATTGTCGCTTCAAAATAATGACATTTTATAACTGCTGGGTGAACCCAAGAGCCCATATCTTCTTCACTGCTGCTTTGATTCAAAATATAAGACACACATTTTCAGCTTCTTTTTCATTGTGTTCACTGCTTTAGTCTTTTCGTACCAATGAGAGACGGATGGAGTGGGAGAGGGCACAAGGGACCAAGTACTTCTGTTTCTATGGTAACAGCTGCTTGGTTGCTTTGTCACCATAGGAGCTGGATTGCCCAAGGAGATGCATTTGCGTGTGTGTGTGCGTATGTGTGTGTGTGTGTGTGTGTGTGTGTGCACCCAACAGAGCGCCTGTTTTCACCCCCCAAGGGATGCAGTAATAGAAGGTGTGGCCTGTTGTTTCGCCACTGATGTGTGTTTCCTCCCTTGGACCCATACAGCGTCAGTCTTCCCACAAAACAGGGGGCTGTCATTGCTTGGGACTTTTATGGTTTTAAGCATTGGTTTTTACTCCTTTGTGTTGTGAGATGTCAACGATGACTAAAAATCTGTAAATGACAATCTTATATTTATATTAACGTATTGACAAACAACCCTTCGACAAAGTGGGCACCATCTTATATTTTTTATGGGTGTTACTGTTACCTAGTGGATATTTCACAGACTGTTTACTCCCTTTTTATTTTATTTTTTGCCATAAGTTAATCATATTTAGCCAGTTGCATCTGCATTGCGTCACCTACCCACTCACTGTGTGTTATTGTACAGTTATTTATAGCTATGTGTGTGTGTGTTTGATAGAAATTTGCCAAAGGCCAAACACTGCTGGACATGGTGTGTGGCCATCTGAACCTACTGGAGAGGGACTACTTTGGCTTGACGTTCCACGACCCCGACAACGCCAAGGTCTCGCCATCACATTCATGCACAATTTTGGAAAGATTTGTAAAGACTTGCCTAGCGCGTTTCCCTCACGATCAATAGGTTCTGCATTCGAATCTTGATTCTGTTTGCTCCGGCTTCCTCCCACATTCCAAAAATATCCAATTTAGGTTAATTGAAGACTTTAAATTATCCAAAAGTGTGAAGGTGAGTGTTAACGGTTGTCTTTCTCACTATGTGCCCTGCAATTAAATAACCAACAGTCTGGGTGTGCCCCACCTCTCGCCCAAAGTCAGCTGGGATAAGCTGCAGCTCACCCACAACCCAGAACAGAGGGTAGAAAATTCAGTATATGAATTTTAGGACTATGCAATACTGCAATTTGTGTGCGCTTATAAATGATTTGTTGTTGCTGTAAATTATGTTTTTCTGGAGTAGTTAACTGAATAAACAAAAAATGATTTGTTTGTTTGTTGTTAATCAGTCAATGCTGTGAAACACAGGCCCTCACCCTAAACCAGGGCTTTCCAAACCCATCCATCCATCCGTCCATCCATCCGTCCATCCATCCATCCATCCAGCCAGCCAGCCAGCCGGCCCATTTCCTGTCACGTTTGTCCTCATTTGGGTTGCAGTTAACCTGGAGCCTATCCGAGCTGATTTTGAGCGAGACGCAAGGTATACCCTTGACTGGTCACCAGTCAATCGCAGGGCACATACTGTATAGACAAACAACCAATCTTATTTGTCACTCACATTCATACTTATGGTCTCAAATTAACCTAACATGCATATTTTTGGAATGTGGGAGGAAGCTGGACTACCCGGAGAAAACCCACGCAAGACCACGGAGAACCTGAAATTTGAACTAAATCTAGTGTAATGAGGCAGTGCTTGAGATTGCAATATATTTTTGTGACAGCAAATATTGGTACGTGTACTAAGATGTTAACATGATTGATTATGCATGGCATATTCTATAAAATAGAGATAGAGTTCATGGAAAGACCCTGATCCAAATCCGATCTCGATTAGAACAAGATCAATAGTCAGGTTCGTGCTGTCCATGTAAACTTTCAATCAAGTTGTTTTTTCTTTAACACAATTTAAAGTGATTAACAACCTAAAGTAAATTATGTAGACTTCAGACTTAACTCTTTAAAATAACGTGCTCGGACTCTACAGAGACCAATAAAAGCTGACGGTGACATTAAACAGAACAAGCTGCATTCAACTAGCCTTCATAGCACCAATATTGATGCTTCCTGTTAATTATAGAGACCATTTTTTGCACTTCAACTAGGGAAGGTATAGGCAGTCAGCAAGGAGCAGCACTTAATAAAGCTCTTGAAAATAAGGCTGTGAAGGATTATGCTGAGGTCAAATCTCTCAAAAAGGCATTGTCTCTTTTTTTCCATTTTTATTAGCATTGGATGGATCCTTCCAAGGAGATTAAAAAGCAAATTCGGGGTAAGTGCACAAGACAGAGACTATATGTACACATTCTGTGTGTGTGTGTGTGTGTGAGTGTGTGAGTGCGTTAGTGCGTGTGCGTGTGTGTGGGTGCGTGAGTGCGTGTGTGTGTGCGCGTGTGCCCGTGTGTGTGTGTGTAATATCTGACTTATACTTCATTATCAAACAACACAGACTTACTGGCAAAGAAAACAAAGGACTGATAGGAAGATGAGGGGTGACAGGGTCAATTCACTTAAGTGGAGGTGAACAGAGGGCTAAGCATGCAATGCTGATGTCTCAACAAGTGTTAAAGTTCTGTTCAGTTTATATTAGGGATGGGCATTTATGTATAATCGGGATGTTTATACTGTAAATGTTCTGAACTCGTTTCCCAGCCAATTTCCATGTTCCATGCGTGGAGGAGGTGTGCCCTAGTGGATGTCTGTGTAGATCTACTGCAACTCAGCTTCCGGTAGCTGACTTCATGTTGTTCTTCAAGTGAACCGTTGATTACTTAGAGTAGGCAATTTGAACCAGGCTTGAACCCACTTGACACCTTGGGCTGTATTTTCCTGACTAGCACAAATCCTGTGCTGCGCTTGGCGTAACTCTGCAGGGAGTCAGGCTGGACCCGGTTTTGGTAATTTCGTGGACTGCTACACCCTCAGCGCATTTAAAATGGAACGTCTGCGCCCATGTGGCATCACCACTGTGGACTTCAATACTGCCCAATCGAAGCGGCTTATTTCCTTGCCTTTAAAAGCGCCGCAAATAGTCTTTCATGGAGATGTCTCTATATGCAGAAGAGGACTCACAAACCTTCCGTGACTGCCGCATTAAATGGAAATGCTTTGTCCACTTATCAAATACAAAATGAGCTGGTGAAATTTGCTGGCAAGTTAAATATGTCTGTGGACCTCATTGATTTGATCTATATCCCCTCCAACCATTGTTCATTCTTTCCCCACGCTGCCTCGACCCCCATAGCTGCGTGCCAGCCAGTACATGGGATGATTTAAAAAATGTTAAATCCATCCATCCATTTTCTACCACTTATGCGAGGTCGGGTCGCAGGGGCAGTAGCTTTAGCAGGGACGCCCAGACTTCCCTCTCCCCAGCCACTTCATCCAGCTCTTCCGGGGGGATCCCGAGGCGTTCCCAGGCCAGCCGAAAGACATAGTCTCTCCAGCTTGTCCTGGGTCGTCCCCGGGGTCTCCTCCCGGTGGGACATGCCCGGAACTCCTCACCAGGGAGGCGTCTGGGAGGCATCCGAATCAGATGCCCCAGCCACCTCATCTGGATCCTCTCGATTAGGAGGAGCAGCGACTGTAGTCTGAGATCCTCCCGGATGACCGAGCTTCTCACCCTATCTCTAAGGGAGAGCCCAGACACTCTGCGGAGGAAACTCATTTTGGCCGCTTGTATTCGGGATCTTGTTCTTTCACGACCCACAGCTCATGACCATAGGTGAGGGTAGGAACGTAGATCGACCGGTAAATCGAGAGCTTCGCCTTTCAGCTTAGCTCCTTCTTTACCACAATGGACCGATACAAAGTCTGCATCACTGCAGACGCTACACCGATCCGCCTGTCGATCTCCCGTTCCATTTTTCCCTCACTCGTGAACAAGACCCCAAGATACTTGAACTCCATCACTTGGGGCAGGATCTCATCCCCGACCTAGAGCGGGCACACCACCCTTTTCCGACTGAGGACCATGGTCTCAGATTTGGAAGTGCTGATTCTCATCCCAGCCGCTACACATTCGGCTGTGAACTACTCCAGTGAGAGTTGGAGATCACGGCTTGATGAACCCTACAGAACCACATCATCTGCAAAAAGCAGAGATGCAATACTGAGGCCACCAAACCGGAGCCCCTGCGCTGCGCCTTGAAATTCTGTCCATAAAAATTCTGAACACAATCGGTGACAAAGGGCAGCCTTGGCAGAGGCCAACCCTCACCGGGAACAAGTCCGACTTACTGTCGGATATGTGGACCAAACTCTGACTCCGGTCGTACAGGGATCGAACAGCCCGTATCAGGAGGTTCGGCACCCCATACTCCCGAAGCACCCCCTACAGGAATTCCCGAGGGACACGGTCGAACGCCTTCTCCAAGTCCACAAAACACATGTAGACCGGTTGGACAAACTCCCGTGCACCCTCGAGGACCCTGCCGAGGGTGTAGAGCTGGTCCACTGTTCCACGGCCAGGACGAAAACCACACTGCTCCTCCTGAATCTGAGCTTCGATTTCCCGACGGACCCTCCTCTCCAGCACCCCTGAATAGACCTTACCAGGGAGGCTGAGGAGTGTGATCCCTCTGTAGTTGGAACACACCCTCTGGTCCCCCTTCTTAAAAAGGGGTACCACCACCCCAGTCTGCCAATCCAGAGGCCCCTGTCCCCGATGTCCACGCGATGTTGCAGAGGCGTGTCAACCAGGACAGCCCCACAACATCCAGAGCCTTTTGGAACCCCATCCCCACTCTACACAGTGTTGATGGTGCACTGCTTTCCTCTCCTGGGACGCCGGATGGTGGACTTTTTCCATGGCCTCACCGAACTCCTCCCATGCCCGGGTTTTTGCTTCAGTGACCACCAAAGCTCCATTCCGCTTGGCCAGCCGGTACCCATCAGCTACTTCAGGAGTCCCACAGGCCAAAAAAGCCCGTTAGGACTCCTTCTTCAGCTTGACGGCATCCCTCACCGTTGGTGTCCACCAACGGGTTCGGGGATTGCCGCCAAGACAGGCACCATGTGTGCAGGCCCGGCCACCAGGCGCTCGCCTTCGAGCCCCACCTCCAGGCCTGGCTCCAGAGGGGGGCCCTGGTGACCCGCGTCCAGGCAAGGGAAAACCAAGTCCATCGTTTATCGTCATCATAAGGGGTCTAATAATAATAATAATAATAATGCATTCAATTAATAGATTTCTACAATGATTTAGGGGGTGGATTCCCACTGTTCACATAGTTAAGTATTGATTACATTTGACATCGACCACCACACAAGTACGCGGACGTCAGAATATGTATGTCTGCGCCCCAAACAAATTCACAAAAATCGTGTAACACCAACTGCGCCAAGATTTAGACTTTAGGTACGAGCAGCCATGGTTAATCCAATTGCTCCTTGCATCAGTTATTTATGATAACCACGAACTTGCACAGTAGAAATAGACAGAATGACTAGAAATAATCCACAGTCAAAAAAAGTCCCACCACACTCAGTCAGACATAGTTAATGACATTCATCAATGAGATGACACTGATTATGTTAAAGATTACTCACAATAATTATTAACACTGATTTAATGAGATAGAGAACAGTTGAATATCAATATGCAAGACCATTTCTACAAATCCTGCAAGTGTTTACAGACATTTTTTCAAATGATCACTTCTGATACATCCATCCATTTTCTATACCGCTTCTCCCCACTAGGGTTGCGGGTATACTGGAACCTATCCCAGCTAACTGCGGGAGAGAGGCGGGGGTACACCCTGAACTGGTCGCCAGCCAATTGCAGGGCACATATAAACAAAAAATCATTCACACTCACATTCACACCTACAGGCAGTTTAAAGTCTTCAATTAACCTACCATGCATGTTTTTTGGATGTGGGAGGAAACTGGAGTACCCGGAGAAAACCCACACAGGCACGGGGAGAACATGCCAACTCCACACAGGCGAGGCCGGATTTGAACCCAGGTCCTCTGTGAGGCAGATGTGCTAACCAGTCGTCCAACGTGCCGCCACTTCTAATACATTCCTAGGAAATCACTATATCACATCTCCGGCGAGTTATTTTTAGAACGCCCTCTATGTTGGTGACCCCCGGCCAAGTGGATATGGCCTTAATCAATTATTATATGCATTCTTAGTTTCCAGCGTTCTCCAGCATATACCTAAATAAATGTATTATACAGTATTGGCCTCGCCTAACAAGGCCCAAACAGAAGGGATAATTGGTCCACAGTTAGCCATTCAGTCTTGAACTGAACAGTAGTGCTTTTTGGAAATTGTCTCTGCTGCATTTAAAAAATTGAAAAAACGATTTGCTAATCTGTTCACAGTTGGCTCCTGGATTTTGGGATTCTCTGTTAAATTCTACCCTCCAGATCCATCAGTACTCATTGAGGACATCACCAGGTGGGTCTGAATTCTACAGCACGTCTTTTATGGCTAAGTCCATTAATAATAGTTGAGTAGGACAGTTGCACAAGATAGTTTAAGACTGTACAGTACATGGAAAGGATGATCATCTCACATTGTGGAACCACATCTACTGAAAAATATTAACATAAATTAAAAACGCGGCACGGTGGCCGACTGGTTAGAGCGTCAGCCTCACAGTTCTGAGGACCCGGGTTCAATCCCTGGCCCCGCCTGTGTGGAGTTTGCATGTTCTCCCCGTACCTGCGTGGGTTTTCTCCGGGCACTCCGGTTTCCTCCCACATCCCAAAAACATGCTTTAATTGGAGACTCTAAATTGCCCGTAGGCATGACTGTGAGTGCGAATGGTTGTTTGTTTCTATGTGCCCTGCGATTGGCTGTTCAGGGTGTACCCCGCCTACTGCCCGATGATAGCTGGGATAGGCTCCAGCACGCCCGCGACCCTAGTGAGGAGAAGCGGCTCAGAAAATGGATGGATGGATAAATTAAAAACATAGACAAAACCTAATCTTCCAATGATCTTAGTTGATCTTGAATCCAATTCTCTTCAGATGAGGACAGTCAAATGAATGATCGAGCCAAAGCTTGATTGAGACATTTCCTCTGTTGGTGTTTCACGGTGACCAGCGCATGATTTTTGGGTTCTGCAAAGCAGAGGTTTTAGGATTTGAATTGGTTTCAGAGAGGTGTTACTTGTTTCAATCCAATTCTGCAGAGATAATTTACAATATTTTGGATCACACAACTTGCAGAAATATTTACATTGCTGTTTTAATGTACAGCAGCATGTGTGGCTAAATTTCACATTCTCTGTAACACTTTCTAATTGCACAGTTAAGCATATTTGGTGTTTAAAACTGACCGTACATGCTTAATTAATCATGTGCAACTCGAAATATGTGCTGAAGTAATTAAACAATTTTTGAATGAAACACGGTCAATATATTGTACAATTAAATTTTGAAACAATACAGTGTTGTCATCTACAGTGAAAACTTGAAAGTCAAATGCCTGTGAAGTCATACGACTTTAAATCGGACCAAAATTTCCTGGAAAAATATGTCACAGAATAGGTTGAACCACTGTCATTAGACCTCTACATATCTCACAGGACTTGAGCTCAGTGACCATCTAAATCAACTGCACACGTTTTTCTTGCTCTTAGTTTTATTGTGTCTGTGATGATAAGCATATGGGAAATGGAACTTGGAGAGCAGTGCATGCACATCTCTGCCCTGGCTACTTAGTACAAACTTTGACAATAAGTCATCAATAGTAGCCCCACCCCCCCCCACCTCTGCAAAAAAAAAAATCCAGCATCAACCAGCAAGGCTTTTTTTCTGACGTAAGCTGGCGCATGCTGGTTTGTGCTGGTCAGATGTTGGTGCTACTGGTGAACCAGCATGGAAATGCCGGTCAAGTTAGTGGACCAGCATAGGATGTTGGTAGACCAGCATGGGATGTTCGTGGACAGGCATGGAATCTTGGTGGATCAACATCTCCTGCTGGTGGACCAGCACGATATGTTGGTGGACCAGTACGGGATGCTGGTGGGATGTATCGTGGAACAGTATGGGTTGCTGGGAAAGTCGATTTAGCAGCACAGTTGTTCCCATGTTACTGAATGGGTCCGCATTACCATCATGGTCAACTAATTGGGTCATCTTAATGGTTTGAGATTTTGATGGGGCAATCCCTACCATAAGAGCACATCTCACAGGTCGACCTATGAGTGCTCTCCAGAGAAGGGGCGTAGCACGAAATCCTTGGCCGCCATACATAAGACTCTTGAAGGGTTCCCCCACCACACCTAAAATTCACTTTCACTGCGCCCTGTACACACACTGTAGTCTATCCTTTTCTTGTTTTATGATGTTTCGTGACTTGTATTTTAAAAGCTTGGGCATAAGCACACACTTTTTTCAAAGTGAAGTCTCAATAGAAAGGAATGTAGTGGAGGAGTGGGAACGTCGCGGGACTCCCTCATCAAGATGGCGGCCACTGCATGTCGCTCCAAATTGCTCTCGAATGACAACAGATATCTGTGTATAAAAACAAACAGCGAAACCAAAAGTGTGTAAACAAAAACCGCAAGTACATTATACAGATATTTTCCTTTAAACTTAAAATAAATCGGCATTATCCACACAACTTGCAATCACTTTTAAAACGTATTTTTTAGTCCAACCTATGAACCTTTTACTTTAGCGCCTGTAAATAATACCTTTCGACCGATCCACACTCCAGTCCGGTAGGTAGCGGTAATGCGTCTGACGCTAGTTTGCCAACTGCCAATCAGACTCAAGAAGGAGAATTCGAATCTGTTTCCGGTCCAAAGCTGCCAGCTGCGCGCCAAAGCGCCACTTTTCAAGGAGGATTCAAACGGTAAGCCATTTTATTGAAATACGCGGCCGTTTTTTCGTCTCGAAAAAAAATAGTTAATTAGGTTAACTGCACTCACTCGCTATTGTGATAAGCTAACGTTAAACCTAAAATTGTCATTTTTTTGTCATACAAAAGATTACTGCTGGGGTTAGTCTGCTAGCTTGTTTCCTCCGTGCTGTTAATATGGGAAGCTAATGTCTTAAACTTAAAACTTGCATGGCCTTCTTATCAAATAAGATAGCTCAGCTATCATTAGCTGCTAGCGCGAACTAGCAAGCTTTAGGGTATTTTATTATCCAGGTTTTGTTTTTTTTTGGCTGCATGTCTAATTTTTTGACTAATGCAATTTGTACTCTGGAGCAATTTATATTCTGAAAAATACAGTACTATACTATGTAAACTCTATTTTCCAGACTATAAGTCACACTTTTTAACTGGTCCTTTCGACTTATAGTCAGGTGTGACTTTTTTTTTATCCTCTTCATGATGTATTTTTTTGTCTGGTATAAAATTGTCGACTGGTTAGCACATCTCACAGTTCTGAGGACTGGGGTTCAAATCCTGGCCTCACCTGTGTGGAGTTTGCATGTTCTCCCCGTGCATGTGTGGGCTTTCTCCGGGTACTCCAGTTTCCTCCCACATCCCAAAAACATGCGTGGTAGGTTGATTGAAGACTCTAAATTGCCCTTGGTGTGAATGTGAGTGCGAATTGTTGTTTGTTTCTATGTGCCCTGCGATTGGCTGGCGACCGGTTCGAGGTGTACCCCCCTCCCACCCGAAGATAGCTGGGATAGGCTCCAGCAGCCCGCGACCCTAGTGAGGATAAGCTGTAAAGAAGATGGATGGATGGATGACTTATACTGTGGAGTGGTCCGGAAAGTACATTACGTGTTTGTGAATGTGCGGATATGTATTAACGCCCTGTGTGTCTCAGATGATCCCATGCCCAGAGGCGCTCAAGCCTAGGCAGCAGAAGACATCCTTAACAAGTACCAAACGTCTGACAAGGTTTGTGTGTTGCCTTTAGCTGTTCGATTTATCATTCCCCCCCCTCAATATATCGTTTTTGGGGTCATATCTGTTTTTTTTCTCAGTATATTTAAAAAATTAAAATAAAATTAACCTCAGTGCCTTCCGTAGCTTCTGATGAGATACTTGAACTCCTCAACTCTCTCATTCCTGACCTGGAGATGCAATACTGAGGCCATCAAACCGGACCCCCTCTACGTCTCGGCTGGGCCTACAACTTCTGTCCATAAAATTTATGAACAGAATCGGTGACAAAGGGCAGCCTTGGTGGAGTTCAACCCTCTGGAGTTCAACCCTAACATTCATGGATTATATCTTAATTCATCGGTTAGGGTTAGCGGACGACACTTGTCGTACAGGGACTAAACAGCCCGTATCAGGTCGGCCGGTACCCCATACTCCCGAAGCACCCCCCACAGGATTCCCTGAGGGACATGGTCGAACGCCTTCTCCAAGTCCACAAAAGACATGTAGACTGGTTGGGCAAACTCCCATGCACCTCACACCCACCCGGCCGCACCCCCGACCACAATCACACCTCTGACTTCTGCGTTAACCATCCATGAACAGGATGTGAGACGCATCTTCAAACAACAAAAGATTAACAAAGAAAGCGGCAGGCCCAGACCATGTTTCCCCATCCTGCCTCAAAGTCTGCGCGGACCAGCTCGCTCCAGTCTTCACACAGATCTTCAATAGATCTCTGGAACTGTGCGAAGTACCATCCTGTTTCAAACGCTCCACCATCATTCCAGTCCCTAAGAAACCTGCAATCTCGGGTCTAAATGACTACAGGCCTGTCGCCTTGACATCTGTGGTCATGAAGTCCTTTGAACGTCTCGTGCTGGACCACCTCAAGAGTGCCACAGGTCCCCTGCTGGACCCCCTGCAGTTTGCCTACCAAGCGAACAGGTCTGCGGATGATGTAGTCAATATGGGACTGCACTTCATCCTAGAACACCTCGACAGTGCAGGGACCTACGCGGGGATCCTGTTCGTGGACTTCAGCTCAGCGTTCAACACCATCATCATCCCTGAACTCCTTTCATCCAAGCTTCTCCAGCTCAGCGTCTCACCTGCCATCTGCCAGTGGATTTACAGCTTTCTGACGGGCAGGACACAGCAGGTCAGGCTGGGGGAGGCCACCTGATCCACACGCAGCATCAGCACTGGGGCTCCCCAAGGTTGTGTCCTCTCTCCACTGCTCTTCTCTCTCTACACGAATGACTGCACCTCAGCGCACCCGACTGTCAAACTCCTGAAGTTTGCAGATGACACCACTGTAATCTGCCTCATCAAGGACGGTGACGAGTCTGCATATCGACAGGGAGTGGAGCGGCTGGAGCTGTGGTGCGGCCTACACAACCTGGAGCTGAACAGGCTCAAGACTGTAGAGATGATCGTGGACTTCAGGAGGCATCCTTCGCCACAGCTGCCCCTCACGTTGTCCAGCTGCCTAGTGTCAACCGTCGAGACCTTCAAGTTCCTGGGAATTACAGTCTCTCAGGACCTGAAGTGGGCGACCAACATCAACTGCGTCCTCAAAAAGGCCCAGCAGAGGATGTACTTCCTGCGGCTTCTGGGAAACATGGCTTGCCACCGGAGCTGCTGAGGCAGTTCTAGACAGCGGTCATCAAATCAGTCCTGTGTTCTTCCATCACAGTCTGGTTTGGTGCTGCTACAAAAAAGGACAAACTCCGACTGCAACGGACAATCAAAACTGCTGAAAGGATTGTCGGTACCCCCCTATCCACCCTTGAGGACTAGTACGCTGCCAGAACTAAGACAAGAGCGGGCAAAATCCTCAGACCCTCCGCATCCCGGTCACCAGCTCTTCTAGCTCCTTCCCTCAGGTAGGCGCTATCGATCAATGCAAACTAGAACTAGCAGACATTCCAACAGCTTCTTCCCACTTGCGATCAACTTCTTAAACACCTAACTTACAATTCCAATACAACATGCTGGCAATTTTTTGACTTGAGTTCGTTGTCACATTTCTGTCGGGCCAATTATATATTACTCGTGCACTCACTGTAGTAGTCTCACCACGCTGCACTATTTGCATATCTGTTGTTGACCAATACTGGCCACTCATGCCAGAGTAGCATCTGCTCCATTTGCACACTGACTGAGGAGTATCTGCAACATTTGCACAATCAACATTGTGCCAGATTATCGTACTACTCGCTTGAAGTCTCGGCGCCTTTTGCACAATGGTCATTGCACCGGACTATTGCAATATTAGTCATTCGAACGGCTCTAAGTGCTAAAGGACTGCATCTTTTTGCACAATTGTCCAAAAATTTTTTTTACCGGCATTACCAGAGCAACTAGCAAACCTTTATTGCTCAGTGGCGTTTTTTATTTTTTTTGTCAATGTCTTTATGTCTCAAAAGTGTTCTCTGTCAATTGACTGTCTGTTGTCGTACTAGAGCGGCTCCAACTACCGGAGACAAATTCCTTGTGTGTTTTTTGGACATACTTGGCAAATAAAGATGATTCTGATTCTGACCCTTGACGACCCTACCGAGGGTGTAGAGCTGGTCCACTTTTCCACGGCAAGGATGAAAACCACACTGCTGCTCCTGAATCTGAGATTCGACTTCCTGACGGAGCCTCCAGTACAATTTCAAATGTTTTAAATTCTGACCCAGGCTTCTTCAGTAATAAATAAATAAATAAATCTGATAAGTATCCAATGCAAATGCACTATGGACGATGAGGTCATGCTCATGCGACATGTCATCAAAAGGCAAAACAGTCACAATTGTTCATCAAAACTGATGCGAGAAAAGCAATGGCGTACAGAGGAGCAGAAAACAGTGTTGACAATACTTTTTTTTTTTTTTGAAAGCCTTGCACTCATTGTGTATTTGTCTTTTTCAGCTTCCTCCAAAGAGTGGCTTGAGAAGAAAATCCTGGACAAGGTACCGGTGGATGCTCGAGTTGGGAAGTGCCCATGTTAATCACGCAAAAGATGATGAACATAAACCAAAAATTGAACTCTCAGTCAGAGGTTCGCAACCTCTCAATGCTCCCCTGTGCCATGTAAAACCATTACAATATTGTAATTGTTATTGAATGATGTTATTTGTGTTATGCTATTAGGTTTATTTGATACATTTTATCTGCCTTGTTAAATAAAGTACTAAAGTAAAACACATAAAAAACAGCATATGCTGGTTTTTGCTTGTTTTCACCTATGCTGGTCTATGCTGGGTTTTTTAGCATACCTGTGTGCTGGCCAGTGGGGTGATTTAAGAAATCAAAATGGGGTGATAATAATAATTATGCATTCAATGAACTGGTTTCTACAATGATTCATAGGGTTTGATGTTCACGTGCTTGAAATAGGTCTGATCCACCCCACACGTCCGTGAGCTTTTGTATCAACTCTATATGTCCACTCTGCAGGGGTGGAGCTACGTGATGGCCAGGAGTGGCCGTGACCACCCAGACAGAAATTCAACCACTCTGGCGGCCAGTGTGTTTTTCAACGTGGAAAAGTTTGATCAGCAATTCCAAATCATCATATTTAATAAAAAATAATGTTGAGAGATAACTTTTTGTTGTTGTTACCAAACCCCTTATTTCAGTAACTTGAACAAAAGTTGAACAAACTATTATCCCTGACTTCTGATTTAAAAGCTAGTTATCCATCAATTTGCGTATATGTAGTACTACGATGAGGGAATGAAACATATGGTCTATTGTAGTGGTATTAGATTACACTTGAGCACGGCATGGTTTCAGCACATTCGGCGGACACGCCCACAGCACTTAGGAAGTAAGGCTTGATTTTTTTTTTTTTTTTTTTTTTTTTTTTACGATTCTAAAGCCTCATTTTACATGGTGTTTTTAATCATTCCAATTTGGCAGGGTTGTTAATAACACTTCTTTTGATTACTTGATTGTAAATTACTTGAGTTAGGCAATCCTCTGTGATGTAGCAAAAAAACTAAACGTTATTCTTGTAATCTTATGTCTAACTTTGAAAATATATAACCTTTTAAGTTGAAGGTGTTCTGTTTCTATATGTACCTTGCAAGTGACTATCGACCAGTCCAGGGTGTGGTTTTCCTTTCGCCCAGTCACATTGGATGATTCCAGGTACATGGGTCAAGCTCACCCATGACCCTGAATTGGATAAGAGATAAAGAACATGGAGGGATGGATGGAATTGAGAGTTGTCCGCTGGCCCTATAATAAAGTGAATCCTCTTTCTCTGTAGTTTATTCAGCATTGATTAAATGTAAATAGAATACCTGCAGCAGGAGCAATTCAGGTTTGGAATTTATGGAGGCTCTAACCTCATCTGTGTGTTTGTTTGTGCATGCATGTGTGCATGTTCAATCAAGTGCATACCATAAATCTAATATGCAATCCATATGTAGAGTTCTGCACCAATCCAAAAACATCAAATGAGTGTGTGTGATCCAGAGGCGTGAAGGGTAAAGATCAGATCAGCTTGTTTGTGGCCACCAATCATGTAGGCCCAAGTAAGAACAACTTTTTGCCATAAAACCACAAGACTCCAAATTCCAAATTCTACATTTGATTGATGGAGCAGAAAACAGTCAGTGTTGAAATGTATTTAATTTATTTTTTGTGTGTGTTTTTGTTTTCAGAATTGAATCAAAACAGAACAAGACTGAAATGATGAGTATCCGAATGATTAGTCATAATAAATGATAAACTGCTTAAATGACTGGTTATTCAAAAAGGGAATAAGTGACATTTCTGAAATGCTCTAACACCATGCTGCTTGAATTACCGACAGTGTTTATAAAAGATAGTTTTTTCCAAGTTTCCCAGTGAGCACATTGGTTATTTGAACACACAGGAAATCTCACTGGAGTTGTTTCAAACCCAAAGCAAAGGTTGGTTGTAACTTTTGGCATGATTGGTGGATATATTTATGATTTTTTTTCCCCTGAGCTGAAAGGTTTCTTGTCACCAAGACAATCAGTATGAATTACTGTGAAATTGTTTTTGGACAGGCATTTTATTAAAAACTTCACAGACAAATCAACCACTAGCTGTAAGTTCTATAAAAGTGTTCCGTTATACTGTACCATGGGATCTAATTAATTTTATTGAAACCAGTTACTTGTGTTTTTTCGTTTGCTGCACAAGGAATCAGCAATTGTCTTTGAGGCAATTTGTATGGGGCTGAACACCAATGTTTGCAATAGTCCATGCATAACAATTTGGTTTTTATTTACAACCCCAATTCCAATGAAGTTGGGACATTGTCCATCCATCCATCCATTTTCTGAGCCGCTTCTCCTCACTAGGGTCGCGGGCGTGCTGGAGCCTATCCCAGCTGTCATCGGGCAGGAGGCGGGGTACACCCTGAACTGGTTGCCAGCCAATCGCAGGGCACATAGAAACTAACAACCATTCGCACTCACAGTCATGCCTACGGGCAATTTAGAGTCTCCAATTAATGCATGTTTTTGGGATGTGGGAGGAAACCGGAGTGCCCGGAGAAAACCCACGCAGGCACGGGGAGAACATGCAAACTCCACACAGGCGGGGACGGGGATTGAACCCCGCACCTCAGAACTGTGAGGCTGACGCTCTAACCAGTCGGCCACCGTGCCGCCGTTGGGACATTGTGTTAAACATAAATAAAAAGAGAATACAATGATTTGCAAATCATGTTCAACCTATATTTAATTGAATACACTACAAAGACAATATATTTATTGTTCAAACTGATAAACTTTGTTGTTTTTAGCAAATCATTAACCTACAATTTTATGGCTGCAACACGTTCCAAAAAAGCTGGGACAGGTGGCAAAAAAAGACTGAGAAGGTTGAGGAATGAAGTCCCTGATGGTGTAGTGGTACACTCGCCTGACTTTGGTGCAGGCAGCGTGGGTTCAGTTCCCACTCAGTGACGGTGTGAATGTGAGTACGAATGGTTGTCTGTGTCTATATGTGCCCTGCGACTGACTGGCAACCAGTTCAGGGTGTAGTCCGCCTTTCGCCCGAAGTCAGCTGGGATAGGCTCCAGCGTCCCTCGACCCTAACCAGGATAAGCGGTGTTGAAAATGGATGGATGGAGGGTTGAGGAATGCTCATCAAACACCTGTTTGGAACATTCCACAGGTGAACAGGCTAATTGGGAACAGGTGGTTACCATGATTTGGTATAAAAGGAGCTTTCCTGAATTGCTAAGTCAATCACAAGCAAAGATGGGGCGAGGTTCACCTCTTTGTGAACAAGTGCGTTAGAAAACAGTTGAGCAGTTTAAGAACAATGTTCCTCAACGTACAATTGCAAGGAATTTGGGGATTTCATCATCTACGGTCCATAATATCATCAAAAGGTTCAGAGAATCTGGAGAAATCACTGCATGTAAGCAGCAAGGCCGAAAACCAACATTGAATGCCCGTGACCTTCGATCCCTCAGTCGGCACTGCATCAAAAACTGACAACAATGTGTAAAGGATATCACTACATTGGCTCAGGAACACTTCAGAAAACCAATGTCGGTAAATACAGTTCGGCGCTACATCCGTAAGTGAAACTTGAAACTCTACTATGCAAAGCAAAAGCCATTTCTCAACAACACCCAGAAATGCCACCGGCTTCTCAGAGCCCGAGCTCACCTAAGATGGACTGATGCAAAGTGAAAAGTGTTCTGTGGTCCGACGAGTCCACATTTCAAATTGTTTTTAGAAATTGTGGACGTCGTGTCCTCCGGGCCAAAGAGGAAAAGAACCATCTGGACTGTTATGGACGCAAAGTTCAAAAGCCAGCATCTGTGATGGTATGGGGCTGTGTTAGTGCCAATGGCATGGGTAACTTACACATCTGTGAAGGCACCATTAATGCTGAACGGTACATACAGGTTTTGGAGAAATCCATCCAAGCAACGTCTTTTTCATGGATGCCCCTGCTTATTTCAGCGAGACAATGCCAAACCACATTCTGCACGTGTTACAACAGCGTGGCTTCGTAGTAAAAGAGTGCTCCACTGCTTCCACATTACAGGGAACCTTTCATTGCTAAGTGACTCTCTGTACTGTGTTTCTAACAAATGGCTGTTCAATACCAGATACAAATTCCTTGTGTGTTTTTGACATACTCTTGAAGGGCTCGTCTTCAGCAGACCAACCAGACAGTCTTGCAGCTCTTTATTCTTTATTTCAAAACCAGGGTGATTCATATCACAGAATCAGGAAAAATAATTTAATGGAGAAACAACAAATGAAATTATAATAACAACAACTATGGGGCGCCATTTGTAAAGCGGCTCACACTGAAAATAACAGCAACATTTTGTCATATTGAGGTTCCAAACAGTTTAAAAAAATTGTATGAATTTTCGAGAGTTTAGAATAACATTTGAATATTTGTCAACTTTATAGTTAAATCCAAAGGTTAAATGTTAATTTAAATCTCAAATCTAAAATATAAATATATATTTAAATGTTTTATATATATATATATATACGCCCAAAGATAGCTGGGATAGGCTCCAGCAGCCCGCGACCTGAGTGAGGATAACCTGTAAAGAAAATGGATGGATATATATATATATATATATTTATATATATATTTTTTAATATTTTTTCATCGATACCCTCTCACTTATTAGCAAATTCCTTGTAATGTCTCAATAAGCAATCGCAAATTCCTCATACAAACACCAATGATTTACATCATGATGCCAATAGAAACCGGAGGAACCCCATGCAGGCACAAGGAGAACATGCAAACTCCAAACAGGCGAGCCCAGATTTGAGCCCAGGCCCCAAGAACTGTGAGGCAGATGTGCTAACAAAGATTTGTATGTACAGATTTTCTAAAAACATTTCATCTCTCTTTTCTCCTCTTCCTTTTTTGGACTTCTTTGTCTTAAATTTCTCTTTTTTTAATCTATATATTTATGTATGGTTTATGCAAAAGCATGTATTAAAGAAAGCTACAATATGCATTTTTGTCATGTCTTGAGAGGTATTATTTCTGTGCATGCAAGTGTGATTATCTATCCATGCCCTTTGTGACCCTAAAAAAAAAAAAAATATACAACTGGAAGTTTTTATCACACTTTCCTCATTGGCATTACTTGTGGTTGCATCACACATCCCACAAATATCAATTTATTAAGTTAGCAAAAAAAAGTTAATCCTTTTAGCTTCAGTCTAAAGTCTCCCGAGATTTGCTACAATGACAGTAAAGGATGATGTGTAGCGCCAGTTTTATTTGTGACGTCACGCTAGAATAAAAAAAGACTAAACCTAACAGGTGTTCGTATGTTTTACTCTTCAGGTATTACCTGTGCCTGCAGTTGAGGGATGACATCCTGTCTGGCCGTCTGCCCTGTTCTTTTGTTACGCACGCCCTCCTGGGCTCCTACACTGTTCAAGCTGAACTGGGTGACTATGAGCCTGAGGAACATGGGCCGGACTATGTCGCTGACTTTCGCTTTGCACCTAACCAGACACGGGAGCTGGAAGAAAGGGTGATGGAGCTGCATCGTAACTATAGGTCGGCACACAAATTTACCTAATTGCCAGTGATACTTTGTAGGGTATGGAAGATACTTTTTTTTTTTTTAACCTGTCCTGTTGAGCTGCATGGGCTTGCAGGCTTGCAGAATGGTGGATCTGTAGGCCTTTTGTGCTGGAACAGTTTTGCTGCGCAACAGGGGAGTTTGAAATACTCCCTCTGCTTATTTTTTAAAATGTTTTTATTATTCAGATGGTTATTGAAAATTCAGCCAGACAGAGAGAGGGACAGAGTGGACAAGGGGAATATGGGTGCGAACCACAGCAGAACAATTGTTAGACAGTCTAGATATTTGAGCACAAGTAACGTTACAACAGTCAAATCGCGTTCTTATTTGTGGATAGGGGAGGGGGCACCCAGTGAGGTCATGCAATAACTAACCAAGAGAACAAGATGAGAGAGGACAGAAAAGGGCAGGACAGGAGAGGATGTGGGAAATGAGCAAGGCAGTGCTACTGACAAGTGGTGCGGTGGGATTCTTTTTTTAGTGTCTAAACACCTCTAAGAACCTGTGAGTTGATATTTTAGTATAACCTCTGTTGTTATTAGTGGTCCCAGCACGAGTAATTAAAGCCTATTGCGTGTCTATGGAATTTATTAGTGAATGAACACCATATCACATGCATGTTAGTCAGCTGGTGTACCGAGTTGCTCAGCTGGCACATTGAAGAAGGGTGGGCCTGGCCCCCTCCATCCACAAGGGGGGGCCAAGCCAGCAAGCCCATCCAGAAGGGGAACCCAACCAGGGGGACGCCACCGACCCCCCAAGACCCAGGGACGTCCCGAGCCCAACCGAAGCACCCTGACCAGTCCCAAAGGGAGGGGTACGGGCATACTTATGCATACTTATATTGCATAACGTGTGATCTATGGACTACTTTCAACTGGATTAGCTATAAATTGCTTTTTTTTTTGTCACTGAGAATGTATTTCTACAGATGTGTGCCCAGTAATCAATGTCAGTAGACATTGAGAGGTATTTTTCCCATTTTGCTGTTGGTGAGTGTATTGAATTAGTACTTGAGATTAATTGTGTACTTTTGAAAGGAGTTTTTTTGTTTTGTGGGAGTAGTTCTACTATTTTCTGAACAAAAAAGGGTAGTTCTAAAGGATTCACGTGTGTTGAGAATCTTTTTAGGATTGTTGTTCTTTATAGTATTGAAGGAAGTTACCACCTCTAATATGAAATTCTTGGAATAAGCTTTCATGTGACATGAATGCATTTTTTTTTTAATAGGTGATGTAGGCGGTCAATTCCACATTGTTCCCTTGTGCTGCAGTAAAGGGGTATTTTGTTAATCGCAAAATCGGGATCGTGCCAGATTGGGCAGGAATGATATGGTGCTGACCGAGATTGCGTGGTTTCTAGACCTTTCCACCAAGCCGATAAAGTGGATGCAATAATCGGACTCTTAAAACATTTGTGGCATTGGAGAATTGTGCTGATAAATGGGAGGTTTGGTGCTATTGCAGTCTATCTGTTCTCGTTCCAGCCAAGATTGTTGTTCAACATTTGGATGTAACCATTTCATGAGGCACTGTATTTGGCTAGCTAAGTAATAGTATTTGAAATTGGGTGCGTCAAGTCCCCCTTCTGTTTTACCTTTCGGAAGGGTAGCTAGGGTAATTATATTTTTGTTATTTTTCGAGTAAAATTTTCAAATGGCGAAGTCCAGCATTTGGAACCATTTTATTGTGAGTTTGAAAAGGATGGTTGAAAATGAATAGTTAATTTGTGGTAACGTTTTCATTTTTACTGTAGCTATACGCCCTAAAAGTGAGATAAGTAGGCTGTTCCAACGTTTTAAATCATCACCATTTTTTTCCAATAGAGGTACGTGATTTAAATTATTTAACTCTGTATGTTTTGCTGATATATTAATGCCTAGATATTTTATAGTCCCTGTCGGAATAGGAATGTTTGGATTTTGGTCTGCAAGATTTCATGAGTTAGTTGTTATAGGGAATATTATTGATTTTGACCAATTGATAGCATATTCTGGTAATTGTGAAAATGTCTTAATGAGGTTAAAAACTGTTGGAATTGATGCCTTGGGTTCTGCATAAAGATTGATTTTGATTTTTGATTCAATGATGTGTCATTTGTGATTATCGCACCATAGGGGAATGAGTCCAGCAGAGGCCGAAGTGAGTTTTCTAGAAAATGCCAAGAAGCTCTCAATGTATGGTGTGGACCTTCATCACGCTAAGGTACAGAGACAAACTATTAGGGCTGTTACATGTACAGTACATGTAGCAGCATACTCTTAATACAGGGATTTTTCCACGCACTGTTGCCCATGCTGATTAGGATTCTGAGGGGATTGACATAATGCTGGGTGTCAGCGCCAACGGTCTGCTCATTTACCGAGACCGTCTAAGGATCAACCGCTTTGCCTGGCCAAAGATCCTCAAGATCTCCTACAAGAGGAGCAACTTTTACATCAAGATTCGTCCTGGAGAGGTAGATAAAAACAACCCTTTGGATGTCTTTTTGCGAGATGTTTGGATAACAAGGTTAGATTTCAATTTTTCATTTAAAGGCCCAGTGAACAGACCAAAAAATGTCTGCCAAATTTGAATTAATTAAAAAAGCCACAAGTATATAAAATAAGACTGCCAAATCCTGAAAAAGAGAGCCCACCCTCCAGTTGCAGGATTGTGTGGTCATGTCTACTGAGTCCACTCCGCGGAATCTTCAGCTGTCAATCACATAGGCGTCTGTGGCTCTTTGTGGCTCACACAGCCACACGCATCCACTTTGTCGATTAAACAGTTAACTTTCCCTGATACATCGCTGTTATGTGGATGCATATATGATACAAAACCTAGTGAGGCGGTAACTTATTGGACGAGCCGACGCCGTACTGCCAAGCTCGCTGCCTCATAAGCTTGCTACCCAGTTAGCTCGTTATCTCGTGAGCTAGCGCAAACTTATTTTTCCCGAAAGTGTCTCATTTGTGAGGGGCTTGTCTGGGGAGCTGTGGCAATTTGGAGGGGCCCCAACACCAGTGCGCCGGATCGTGGTAGGGTGCTCTAGCCACTGGTGGGCTGGCGTGGTGCGGGGAGCCGTTCCGTTTACCTGCTGCCTCGCTATCCGCCACATGTGGGGGCACACAACAGAGACACTGTGGCCCAAATAAGACATAACACTTCAGGGAATATGTATTTTTTTGGGTAGTAGGCATAGCTTGATGGACCATTGTACACTGTAGTGGTAGAAAAATGTCATGTTATTGTCATGAACATGCATGCATGCACACCAAATTTGTTCTCTGCATTTAACCCATCACAGTGAACAGATACACAAGTTAGTGGAACACACTGGAGCAGGGGGCAGCTGAAGCGCCCAGGGAGCATTTCGGGGTATCAGTGTCTTGCTCAAGGACACCACAGCCGTGAGTCCGGGAGATGTTGGCAGATGGTCCATTCGGGGTCTTGAACCAAGGTCACCCACGGTGGCAGGCGATGATCTTAACCATTTGACCACGGCTGCCCAAAAAAGAAAAAGAGTTTAATCCAATATGTCGGCAATCTGGTGCTATATTCTCAGTCTGCACATTTTCAGCACTTATCTTCAAACATATTTAATATATTTAGAAAAAAAACATGAACATGACTTTACTGGGTCTTGAATGGTTTCCCTGCTGGCAGCACATTGAAAGACAGGATAGCACGTCTGTCCCAGCATCATGTTTTCCACATGCTCGTTTGGCTTTTGTCAGGGGTGAATGTGAGTGTGAGTGGTTGTTTGTCTATTGCGTGCCCTCCGATTGACTGGTGAGCAGTCCATGGTGAACCCTGCCTTTCGTCAGGATAAGCTTCAGTTATAGAACATGTCCGGATGGTTGGAATAATGGAGTATGATCCATTATTTTGCCAAAGGTATTCGCACACATACTGCACCTTGACTCACATATAAATCTAAGTGACATCCCATTCCTAATCCATAGGGTTCAATATGACGTTGGTCCACCCTTTGCAGCTACACTATAACAGCTTCAACTCTTCTGGGAAGGCTGTCCACAAGGTTTGGAAGTGTGTTTATTGGAATTCTTTACCATTCTTCCAGAAGCGCATTTGTGAGGTCACACACTGATGTTAGACGGGAAGGCCTGGCTGTCAGTCTCTGCTCTAATTTATCACAAAGGGGTTGTATCGGGTTGAGATCAGGACTCTGTGCAGGCCATTCAAGTTCATCCACACCAGACTCTGTCATCATGTCTTTATAGACCTTGCTTCATTTTGGAAGAGGGAGGAACTAGCTCAAAACTGTTCCCACAAAGTTGGAAGCATGGACTTGTCCAAAATCTCTTGGTATGCTGAAACAGTCAGAGTTCCTTTCACCGGAGCTAAGGGGCTCAGCCCAGCTCCTGAAAAAAAGCCCACACCATAATCCCCCCTCCACCAAACCTTACACTTGCCACAATGCAGTCAGACAAGTACCATTCTCCCGGCAACCGCCAAACCATCTGAGTGCCAGATGGAGAAGTCGTCATTCGTCATTCTAGAGAACCCATCTCCACTGCTCTATAGTCCAGTGGCGGCGTGCTTTACACCACTGCATCTGACGGTTTGTATTGCACTTGGTGATGTATGCCTTGGATGAAGCTGCTCGGCCCTGGAAACCCATTCCACGTAGCTCTCTGCACACTGTTCTTGAGCTAATCTGAAGGCCACAGGAAGTTTGGAGGTCTGTAGCGATTGACTTGGCAGAAAATTGGCGATCTCTTCGCACTATTGCGCCTCGCATCTGCTGACCCCACTTGGTCAGTTGACATGGCCTACCGCTTCGTGGCTGAGTTGCTGTTGTTCACAAACGCTTCCACGCTCATACAATACCGCTGACAGTCAACTGTGGAATATTTAGGAGCAAGAAAATTTCATGACTGGACAAGTTGCACAGGTGGCACCCTATCACAGTTCCACGCTGGAATTCACTTAGCTCCGGAGGGTGACCCATTCTTTCACAAATATTTGTAAAAACAGTCTGCATGCCTCTGTGTGTGATTTTATACACCTGTGGCCATGGAATTGATTGGAACACCTGATTCCGATTATTTGGATGGGGGAGCAGAAACCTTTGGCAATTTAGTGTATGATGACCAAAGAAGTGCCAAAATCAAAGATGATATCTTTGAAATAAAATGTATTTTTTTCTTTTTCCCCTTTTTGAATTTCCTGTCACACTATTAGCCAGTTACGGATCTATAATTATTATATATAACTAACCAAGGATGATAGCTGTGACACAGTTGCTTCCTGTTGGCTTTTTTTCAGTCTAAAAGCAAAGCAAATTTATTTATATTGTACATTTCATACACAAGATAACTCCATGTGCTTTAGCTGATTAAAAGCATTAAACAATAAAGGAAGAAAAAAAACCTCAAAAACATTTAAAGACATAAAAATAAATAAAAATAAAAATAGTGTACAGTGGAAGAAAGATCATTAAAAAGTGGAAATGCTCTATAAATCATGAGGAAAAAAAGAATAGTTTTTTAACCTGGACTTAAAGACATTGACACTTGGGGCTGACTTCAATTCTATTTTCAATTTATTAGATTTGCATGCAGCATAGCACCTAAAAGCTGCTTCGCCATGTTTGCTTTGGAGTCTGTTTCCAGTTATCAGATCTGAGTTGGCAGATCTCAGACCCCTACTGGGTTTATATGCCATTAGCATTTCGTTCATGTATTCAGGGCCTAAACCATTTAGTGATTTATAGACCAGTAGCAGAACTTTAAAATCTATTCTAAAGCTGACTGACTGACTGGGAGCCAGTGTAGACACTTTAGAATTGGTGTAATATGTTCTAAAGTCTTAGTTCTGGTCATAACCCGAAGTGCCGCATTCTGAATGATCTGCAGCTGTTTAATGCTCTTTTGGGGCAGTCCCTAACAATAGTCAAGTCTACTTGAGATAAAATCATGGATGAGCTTCTCCTGGTCTGCTTGGCACATGCAAGGCTTCATACTCTCGATATGTTCTTCAGATGGTAGAAGGCAGTTTTAGTAATTGATTTTATATGACTGTTGAAAGTCAGGTCAGAATCTATCAGTACACCAAGGTTTTGGACTTGGTCTGTGGTGTTTAAAGAATGTGACTCCAGGTATTTACTAACAGCAATCCTCTTCAAGTCTACTTCAATAATGACATTCTGTTTTATCTTCAGTCTACATCCTTAAGGGCATTTATAATGTTTAATGCCCATTATATTAATATTTCTTGATATCATCATAGTGAATATCATGCCATCTTGTGAATTTTCTTCCAATACTGTATATCCTCAGGTCAGTGGTAATTTTCCTGGACAGTCAGGGTTCTGTTTTGTGATAGGACTGTCAGTGTGTTGATTAAAGACCTATGATATTGCTAATAACCTATTGATTGGACAGATGCTACATCTGTTCACATCACTGAACATCTGTTGCAGTGAATGTTTATTTGTAGGTTGGTTGGAGTTGTACCATACGTGTCAACAAAGAAAATATGTTTGAGGGAACAGAAAATATATTGATTCTTCCATTGCTCTGGAGTGAACACAGCTCACCCTCACACTGTGTCTTCGTCTTTCCCCGCACTTGCTCCTCTCACCCTTGTTTTCTTTTTTCCAACCTCCACAATCCATCACTCTTTCCCTATCACGGCTCAGTATGAACAGTTTGAGAGCACCATTGGCTTCAAGTTGCCCAACCATCGGGCCTCGAAGCGACTGTGGAAGGTTTGCATTGAGCACCACACCTTCTTCAGGTAGGACTTGGTCACTCACCTATTCTGCACTGTAGCATGGAACAATACAGGTTTTGTAGAGATGGGCCTGATCATAGATTATTAAATCATTTAAATGGTTAAGAGTCCTGCTGATTGTGTGGAATCGATTGTTGATTAATTGTGTCTAGAAGCAACTGAAGCAAAACAGAGTGTACTATGACTATAACAAGCAGAGGTGCTGTTGATTCAGTCTCAAACCATACCTTTAGCTGCTCCGTCTACTCTTTAAAATATATTGATTGGTTCATTCATGGTTTGATTGGCCACAATCAAAAGACAAATCTTGACAATATGGATTAGGGAGCTAATTGTATCCTCTGAAATCCAGGACTAAAAGATGGACATCCACTTCTTTATTCTCTCCTTATTTTCAACATTATATATGAACCGCTTTTACAGGTTGGTTTCTCCAGAGCCGCCTCCAAAGGGCTTCCTGGTGATTGGGTCCAAATTCCGCTACAGTGGGCGAACTCAAGCCCAAACCAGACAGGCCAGTGCTCTGATTGACAGGCCCGGCCCTCTGTTTGACCGCTCTGTTAGCAAGAGGTACCTGCTGTCCCGAAGTATTGACGGCGGTAAGTATGCAAATTAGTTCTCAATTCCTCCAGAGTGTACCCATGTTTTTATTGTCTTGTGAAGAAAATAATCTACTGTATCTTGGGTTGGCTTTATCCTTGCCCTTAAATAGGGTTCAAAAGTTGTAAGAGACTACTTTGCATGTAATTGCTGTACTGGCATTTTCGGTGGTGCACCTATCACCTATAGGTAGGCTATTTAAAAGGAAAACTGCATCTGTATCTTGGAGAACTTTAAATTTCTTACAACTGCAATGATATAAACCACACCAATGAGAAAAGTAATTTGTGACAAAGTATAGAAATGTATCAAAAAGATCAACCAAATTGCTCATGTTTGTGAGACAGAGTTCACAGGTCTCAGAAACAATGCCCCTTTGGTGAGTGTAAAAATTCCAGCTGCAGTGCACCACACAGCATGGTCAGAGAACCGGCAGGAGCAGGAATTTTGAAAGATGTGCACTAAAGGAATAAATACACCCTCCCACTCCTAATTCCTTTCTTTCACAGAATATCTAGCATGAATGCCTTCAAATCCAGATTCATTCAATGCCAAATAGATTTTTGTTATGTGTGATTATTAAAACTAAAGACTGCATTTTTTTTTACCTCCACTGCCACCAAACCAGCTTCAGCTTTAGGTAACAGTATGGACCAGTTGTCTCAGCGAAGCTCGAGTGAACGAACACAGTTCATGTCCAGAGAAGACCTGGACCAAGAAGGCAGCCTGGACCTAGACCATGATCACTACCACTATCCGTACCAGGACCAAGACCAGGGTCATGACACTGACGAGGACTTAGAGCTGAACCGGGGTCCAGAACACATTCATGGTGCAAGCAGCTCAACATGCAGCAAAACTTTGGAACTCAAGGTACACGGCGAGGGGAGACGTTAACATTGCTTCTCTGGCATTGATGAGTGACTGCTGATCAAAATGGATGAAACATGTACATTTCATTTGATACAATACCCACAGTCTTGTACTGAGCCACATCCTTGACTTTAACAAACATAAAAAAGGATAAAATAATCATATCTCCACTTCACCTTCCTTTGCTTTTGACATTGGTATTCACAATGCCTTCTTTCCCAATCGTTTCACCCAATTGCCCCCGTTTTCAGCTTCTCTCAAGACATTTAAGACTTGCTCCTTAATCTCCTTATATATATATTTTTTAAAGCCTGTAAACCGTTTCTAGCCTGCCGCTGCTCTAATGCCATCATTCCCTCTCGCTAACCACCCCCTTTCCTCTTCTCTGACCTTTTTTTGCCCTCCGGCTTGTGCTGTCCTGCAGGCTGAGGAAGCAGCCTCGCCTGTAGACTCAAAACCAGAGGTATTTTGGCCACTTTGTGTGCGTGTGGTTGGAGTTGTTGGTCTAGTACCGCACCTCGTGTAAACTCCCTGTGTCCCTGTTATGATTGTTTATCCCAGAAATGAATGTTATTTTTATTCAGCAGGTGATTTTGCAGAATTCCAATGCTGATAGTATATTGTGACTCAATTAATTGTTATCAGATGAATGGACAGAAAATGAAAATGCCTGCAAATAGTTAATGTTCAATTCCGATTATGTCTGTAAATAAGATTCTATGCACTGCAAGAAACCTCACCTCAAGTAGTGCTGTATGGTGGTTTTGACCTCCAAATATTTTTTTCCCCCAAAATGTTTTGTCTGTTTTTGATTTTTTACAACTTTGGCAAAGTTTCAGTCTTAAGGTCCCACTATGGATATATTGACAGACAGCCAATACACATACTTTAAATCAGAATTCTCAAGGATGCTAGGCATCCTAACTTTTGCTGCTTTGAAAAGAATGGCAAAAAAATAATTCAATGCATTTAACACATAAAAACGTATATAAAAGTACATTTCAGTGGTTATCAACCTTTTTACGCCAAGTACTGCCTAAAAAATACTTAGCTCTCAAAAGTGCCACAATCATGACCAATATGAAAATACAGTAGAATAGCAGGTCAATGTGTTAATCAAATTGAGACAGAGGTTTTATTCCAAAAAAGTATGAAAAAAAACAAGATTTAAACTTATTATTGTTAGCCACTGTAAGTTTATGCACAGTTTGAACATTAACACTGCGCTTAAGTATAAGAAAATGAAAACAAGTACATAACTAATGATTTAATTAAAATGTGTTACACAGAAGAGTAAAAAACCAAACCTAATTAAAAGTTTAAAAACAAACAGTTAAAATTAATTAATTAAAATAATTAATCAAAACAGTTCAAAATTAAATGCAAATGTATTGTACTAAAAAGTGAAATACAACTGATCAGCACTCAGGCAGTGATTCTTTTGCGGATCACGACACGGAGCCAGCATACCACTCTTTGAGAATCACTGTTGTAGAGACCAGGTGCATACATTCAATTATATTAAAGGGACTAATTAATCAATAGAAATTGATGGCCATCAATTACTGCTGATTTTCCCTAATTGACTAATCTCTTGATGCTCCACTTTCCAACAGCTAAGCGTTAAATATGATAATATTTGATCATCAACATTAATTTTAATTGAACCCACTACACAAGACACACTTATTTAAAATGCCTCATGCACTCAGTGATGCACAGATACAATCATTTATCATGTGGTTAAGTAGACCTCACTGCTCATGTTGTCTGGTAATTAGTACATTAATATTCAATTGGCCAATCTTGGAAAGCATTGCTTGATGACAGTGTGAATGTTTGAGTGCTTCCCTTTTTTTTCCCTAAGCTTTTGCATCTTTGCATGAAAATTAACCAAACTAATGAAATAAAATCACACCATCTTCTGCTTTGCTTAAAACGCCTCATCTCACTTGGCTCACTCCCCACTCGGACAAGGATCTGGCCTCGGCTCGGCCCAAGCAGGAGGTATTGGCCTGTCTTGTTTACTTTGACGTCCATCACTTACTCTCGTGCAAGAACACAACATGAAAACAGTCTATTTTTACTTCAGTGTACAATATTCACAAATACATGTAAAGTATGTCAAACAGCTTATTTTACTGTTGCTACTGACTCATATTTTGAGCTTCTGGTACTCAATCCTCCAAGATGATGACATTCTCCCTCACAGAGTAATGTCTATCAGAGACTACTCTTTGGGAGTAGAAAAAGTGGAGTGGCCTGCGAACAGTCCTGACCACTTGTAGGATTGGCTTGGTCATGCTAGAATGACCAACACAACCAAAATGACTGACTTGTGATGACTCCCGGTTGAGGAGTGAAATACCATCCCAAAGCAATGTGAGACCAAGATGGTGACCAGCTTGAGGAGGAGGTACAGTTCTATGCTGTTGGTGCTGTGTATGCTACTGAGGCTCTTTGAATGTTCATCAAATGAATACATAGGAAAACTGCCAATGTCATATATATTTTAATGTGACAATATGAGATTTCATTCATCCAACCCACCAAAGAATAGACAGTCAACAGCAACAACAAAATAAGGTGTTTGGTATAGGCAGTGATGATGTGTCCCATTTTACATGGGCACAATGCACATACTCAGCTGTGCTGCTCATCCCACAAATGCATGTTCCTTGAAAAGAGGCTTCCTATTGGTGTAACATTATTGCGAGAAGCATTTTTTGAACTGTCTAACAGAGGAACACCTGCTTCCAAACATTTTGTTCAATGTTTAACTGCAGGTTTGTTAATGTTGTGACGAGATACTATAAACAAAGCCAAAAGAGACCAGTGTAATGTAGCATGGGGAGAAGTATTAATGCCTGAGAGAGTACAACGAGATCCTGTTTAATTTGGACCTTTATTGAAGATGACATATCTGGAAAGTATCTATTTTTATTGGTGTTTGTAACTCTGCCTTGACCTCCACTGTGTCATCAGCAGTTCTTAGACAAGCCAGAAGATGTTCTACAGAAACACCAGGCTAGCATCAATGAGCTGAAAAGGGCTTTGAGGCAGCCCAATAGTAAGATGACACAGCGGGAGAAACGTGCTGGCTCTGCTACTTCTCTTGGAGGAACCCCAGAGCGGAAACCAGTAAGAATGAGATTTGATTCCTGGGTAATGACATCGTTATTTTCCCTTTGTCTGATCTGTTTGGCTTGGCCAGATGTCTCGTAATGTCTTGTGCAGCCATTCCAAATTTTACTTTCTGAGATGGAACAAAAAAGTGAGAAAAACAGATCTTGACGTATGAGAGAGGAATGACATGATTTGCATTTCCTCTTTGACTTGTCTTGAAAAATCCATTTTAGTGTTTCATACGGTAACATCGGATTGTCACGCTAGGCTAACGAAACTGTTTACTCTATGTCAACATAGGCGACTGGTGAAGCCAAACTGATTGACAAGCAGGATGCTAATGGAGGAGCGCTGGATTGTGACTCTAATGTGGCTAGAGCCACATTGACGGTCACACCTTGGGCAATGGAAAATGGGGGAACGTGGAACTCTCCAACCGGGATATCTCCTAAAAACAATTTAAGAGCAATAGGGCTAACAGTTAGAAGCTCCATCGATGCTCCTTTAACCACTAACAATGGAAATGATTCTGTATTAACAAGGAGTTACATTCATGAAAATGGATTCAGCTCCTCTAAGGAAAAACAAAGGAACGGAACACAGAGCAGAGATGTGAAGCTTTGCCAATATGAGCAAAACATGCCTCAAGCACTAACAAAGAACTTTAAAACGGTCTCAAAGGGAGAAGGAGGCAGAGCGTCGAGTGACACACAGAAAATCGAGGGCCCGACTCTTCAAGATTTGCCGAACGATATCAGCAAAACTTTGAACTCTGAACATTCTGAAGTCAGCAAAGTAGTTCCTCTCAAGCCACAGAGATCAAAAAAATCTTTGACTAAAGATACCATAGTTTGTGTGCAGTCT
Source organism: Phyllopteryx taeniolatus (assembly GCF_024500385.1). NCBI lineage: Eukaryota > Metazoa > Chordata > Actinopteri > Syngnathiformes > Syngnathidae > Phyllopteryx > Phyllopteryx taeniolatus. The sequence goes on along the minus strand of NC_084502.1, from coordinate 24,275,766 downwards.
CCAAACCAGTCTGCGTGGAGCATTGTTGGGGATGCAGCATTGATACAATCAGAAGGTGGATCCGGTGAAGCAACAAGGAGAGTGGGGGATGATAATAGACTGCACTCTTCCACAGATAGAGTCAGTGATAACTCAGCAGCTAGAAAATACCACAGCGGTGCTGGTCCATCACATCATCATCAACAAGAACAACAACAACAACAACAGTACTTTAGAGAATTCAGGGAGGCAGGAAATTCAATGACTAGTGGCGAGCAACAGGAAGATGCTCAAAATAATGCAGACTTGAACGCAGAGAGACTCCTGTCTAGGTTTCCAACAGTTCCCCCACGAACACTTCCTCTGAAAAAGCAATGGTCAAGAGACCGCCACAGCAACACCGACTGCAGCCACATCCACTACAGAACCAACCATGACACCACCAAGAGGAAGCAAGCGGTAAACCACCCATGCGTCCTGCCAAAATCTGTCTGTCCATCATGGGGAAGTAAAACATTGCATGAGCTTGACGCAATGACTTGCAAATCTTTGCCATCTGAAAAGTAAACCGAAAATCACACGCTCATTCTTCAGAACTCATGTGATTGAGAAAGCAAAAGCCATTGATCGACTTAACTCTTGTCCACGGTCCAGCGAGCTTTTTGCTTTCCTTTTGTTGCCCTCTGCAAAGCTTGACATCTGCTTGGCCATTTCAGAACGTCACGGACCTTTACATTAAGGTCTCCTTTTTCCTTTCAACATCCTCACATGAATAAGGTGGCCGCTGTTGCAAGGAGCGCAAGGCCTTTTCCAACCATTATTTCGTCAAAATCAGTTAGTAAGTGGCTAAGAACGGCTCTGAGACTAAATGTCCTGCCTTGGCACCTCTGTAGCAACATTAGACAATCCAAAAACATCAATTAGACACAGTCAGAGGCTGCAGAGCTGCCAAATCTTTCAGGGTTCAGGCATTCATACATCCCATTTCCAAATGAATACCTTTCACCTGAAAATTGTTTTTGTTTTTTTGTTTTTTAAAGTGCAGTTTTCGAGTGCATGGCATTACAGTTAATTTTAAAGTGAAATACAGCATGCTTCTGACTAAAGCTTTAGTTAGGAATTCTGTTGTTTGTTTTTCAGCCTGAGTAAGAAACCCTAATGGATGACTTGTCATGCATTACATTGAGAACTTCAACTGTCAAAACTAATGTTTGAGTTCATTTTTCTAATGAAATCCCATTATTTGGATACCATTAGGTACAATGTCATCTCAGTAAATTTTAAGATTTGATTCATTATTGGCTTTCTAATAATGTACATTTGTGCTTTGTTTGTTCTTCTGTAGGAGACACCTTCGACACCTGCCATTCATGAGGAACCTCTCAGCGATTCCGTGGTGAGTAATCACTCAGCATCATACTGGATGGTGTTTCTATTACAGGGGTACCATGAAGTTGTGTTAACTGTGTTTTAAAACTGCATTTCAATTTTATTTGGGAGATTTATTTCCGGAGTCCAAGCTGGCGTCATCATAAAATCTTTAGAAACTGTACAGGCAATATAATTTAAGCATTTTAACATCTTATATTATTATGTTAGTCTGTGTAGATTCTCAATCATCATCTACAAAGGTTGAATGAAGGCAACTGGACTGTTCTTGTTTGTTGAAGACGTTTCACCTTTAATCCAAATGTTTTATTCAGTTCTAAAGTTTCTTAAGACTCCACCCCTAAAGTTTTAGAACTGAAGGAGCCTTCTATGTTAAAGATGCAAAATCTTTAACAGACAAGAACAGTCCGGTTGCCTTGATTTTATTTTTGCGGATTATTGCATAAGAAACAATTAAATATTCTTTAAACACTTGAACTGTAATGAAGGTGGGCTAATTTCATTGGCGGTGCTGGTGCATGTCACACATCTCATTCTTTAACATTGTCAGACAAGTATGAAATAAAATCAACCATTGAATGTAAAACATAAAGCACTCTACCGTTCGATCACAGCTGACAAGCTTATGAAAGCTAACCAGTCAGCGGGTAGAAGCTAGTGGGAGAAGCTAATGTAGCGGTCTACATCTTCACTTAGTCCTTCCTATCAAACAGCACAAAGAAATGTGACTCAAATGTGCAACACCAGTCACAGAAAGTCCTTTGTTAAGAAAATAATGTCAATACCGACTAAGAGTCATATCAATCCAGCCGTAATAGAACAAAAACAGAATGCTATCAAAATAAAACTGGTAACCGCGCTGAACATCGCTTAACAGAACCAACACTTAAGTTTAAGCATCAACATGACTACTGAACTGCTTCTGATCATTTTAATAATTGTAACCAATTTTTTATTAATGTACTGTATTTTTTTTAAATTTCTTCTCAGTAACACTTAGATCATTGAATGTAAAGTATAATACAAATAAAACATATTATTATCCATCCATCCATTTTCTGAGCCGCTTCTCCTCACTAGGGTCGCGGGCGTGCTAGAGCCTATCCCAGCTATCATCGGGCAGGAGGCGGGGTACACCCTGAACTGGTTGCCAGCCAATCGCAGGGCACATAGAAACAAACAACCATTCACACTCACAGTCATGCCTACGGGCAATTTAGAGTCTCCAATTAATGCATGTTTTTGGGATGTGGGAGGAAACCGGAGTGCCCGGAGAAAACCCACGCAGGCACGGGGAGAACATGCAAACTCCACACAGGCGGGAACGGGGATTGAACCTGGGTCCTCAGCACTGTGAGGCTGACGCTGTAACCAGTCGTCCACCGTGCCGCCCGTATTATTATTATTATTATTATTATTATTATTATTATTATTATTATTATTATTATTATTATTATTATTATTATTATTATTATTATTATTATCATCAGTCATTGATGGTGTAGTGGTACACTCGCCTGACTTTGGTGCGGGCAGCGTGGGTTCAGTTCCCACTCAGTGACGGTGTGAATGCGGGTGCGAATGGTTGTCTGTGTCTATATGTGCCCCGCGACTGACTGGCGACCAGTTCAGGGTGTAGTCCGCTTTTCGCCCGAACTCTGCTGGGATAGGCTCCAGCGCCCCGCGACCCTAACCAGGATAAGCGGTGTTGAAAATGGATGGATGGATTATTATTATTATTATTACGGGTGATCATCTCAGACAGTCATGACACCGAAACACTTGCTAATTTCATGCTAATTTTTCCGAGCTTCTCATTTTCTTGCCTTCTTCATCATCCAATTTCGAAAAAGTGTCAGAAAAAGTCACACAAATTTAAAGAAAAAGAAAAATCACACTCAGTTAATCATTTAATGCTGGCTAAAATGAGATCTGCCGGCACGAAGGACATCTGCCTCACAGTTCTGGGGACCGGGGTTCAAATCCCGTCCCCGCCTGTATGGAGTTTGCATATTCTCCCCGTGCCTGGGTGGGTTTTTTTCCGGGCACTCCGGTTTCCTTCCACATCCCAAAAACATGCGTGGTAGGTTGAATGAAGACTCTAAATTCCCCGTAGGTGTGAATGTGAGTGCAAATGTTTGTTTGTTTATATGTGCCCTGCGATTGGCTGGCGACCGATTCAGGGTGTACCCCGCCTCCCGCCCGACGATAGCTGAGATAGGCTCCAGCAACCCGCGACCCTAGTAAGGTTAAGCGTAAAGAAAATTGATGGATGGATGAATGGATGGATGGAAATGAGATCTAATTAAGTGCATAAAGTTGTGTTTTTAAGATTGAAAAACTCGAATGCTATTCGAAGTATTTCACCTGAAATTTTTTTTTATATTTTGACAATAAATACATACGTTTACAGGAATAACAGTAACTGTCAAGTAATTACAATTACATACAAGTAATATAATAACAACAAATGTTTTATATGCCCTAATATTATAACAGGAATAGATAGCAAATGATGTGTGTTTGTGAAACTTATACTAAAGCATAAATTCATCCACAGTCTTCACCTAAGAACAGGTATACTTTATGCTCAGAGGTTAGGCTAGTAGTTAGGCTGGTTATTTCTCAACTGATATCATAGATCCTCTCTTGTAGCGGGAGCCTTGGGAGCGACGTCTGGGGTCAGTGTCCGAGGACGATCAAGACCACGAGATCTTGTACTTGAAGGAAACCCACTTGGGCATCGAGCGCAAATGTTCCAGTATCACAGTCAGCTCCACTTCCAGCCTGGAGGCCGAGGTTGACTTCACCGTCCTCACCGACCTGCACACGGGGATGGAGGAGTTCTCCCGGGGCATGTCCGAGCTGGGCGAGCGGGACTTGTCGCCTGACGGGGGTCTGCGGTTCGGGATTGACTTCCTGCAGCAGCAAGGGCCCTCAGAGTTATGGCCTCCTTTGGTGTCTGCGCCTCCTGTGTCTGGAGGCGCGAGCAGCAGTCCTCCAGCTAAGCACATCCAAGCTGAAGAAGTCCGGACAGAACCCAAGCGGAATGATGTACAGGTACATCACAAGTGTTCTTCTGGTTCTTTTGGGTTTGGTCAGGCTATTAGCTATTTTTGGACTGGTATTTCCTTTAAATCAGTGATTCTGAACTGGTGGGTTGGTACCCAAAATTACAGACCCTTTCCAAAAAAAATTTATATCATGGAAAGGTTTATTTCCCATAATTCCATTCAAAAAGTTAAGCTTTCATAGGTTATAGATTCAGGGCCCACAATTTAAATAATTTCAAGTATTTATTTGTTTACTTTTAAATAATTTGGGCTTCCAGCTCATAAAACCCACAAAATCAGGAATTCCAAAAAATTGAATCCTGTGAAGAAATCAGCCCAAATTTTGCAGGCCATAAATGTTTTAACCTGAGTGTCACACACTAATCATCTACTAAACTCAAAGCACCCGCACAGGTTTCCTCAAGTGTCATGAAATTTCTTCAGTTTGGTTCAATTGTCTCAGTTGGGTTCAATATGGGGAAGATTGCAGACTTGACAACTGGCCAGGAGACCATCACTGATACCCTCCATAGGATGGGTAAGCCACAAAAGTTCATAGCTAAGGAGGCTGGCTGTCCACAGAGTGCTGTGTCCAAGCATATCAATGGAAAGTCTAGTGGAAGGTCAAAATGTGGCAGGCGAAGATGCACCAGCAAAAGAGATGACCATGGGCTTCAGCGGATTATCAAATAGAAAAGATTCAAGAATCTAGCAGAGATCCAGAAAGAGTGGAACGAGGTGGAAGTCACAGCTTCAAAAACCACCACATTCAGACGCGTCCGGGAGATGAGCTACAACTGCTTCCTGGTTACTCGGGACAAGCCACTTCTAATTCTGAGCCAATGTAGGAAGCGTCTCAACTGGGCCAAGGAGAAGAAGGAGTGGACTGTCGGCCAGTGGTCCTGTTTTCCGATGAAAGGAAAGTGTGCCTTTCTTTCGGGAATTAAGGGATTGGACGAAGACGGGTAAAGAACAGAACTCAAGCTGCTTGGGGTCCAGTGTGAAATATCCACAGTCAGTCATGATTTGGGGTGCAATGTCCAGTGCAGGTGTTGGTAAACTCTGCTTTCTTAAATCCAAGGTCACAGCAACAGTGTACCAGAATGTTTTTGAGGACTTCATGATTACTTCTGCTAAGGATCTGTATAATGCAGATTTCATCTTCCAGCAGGACCTGGCCCCTGCCCATACCGCCAGAACCTAGTTTGATGCCCATGCCATCACAGTGCTTGACTGACCATCCAACTCGCCAGATCTAAACCCCATTGAGAATCTATGGGGTATTATCAAAAGGAAATTAGGTGTACCAGATCCATTAAAATTTTTTGAATTCCTGATTTTGTGGGTTGTATGAGCTGGAAGCCCAAATTATGTAAACATAAAGAAATACTTGAAATTGTTGAACTTGTGGTGCCTCAATGTATAAACTATGAAAGTTCAACTTTTTGAATGGAATTATGGAGATAAATAAACTTTTCCATGATATAAAATTTTTTTGGTAAGGGTCTGTGGGTATCGGACATGAAAAATATGAGGTAAGGGACTTTTCTAGAAAGAAGAGATCAGTGCCAAAATATAATTGAAAATGTGTGGCTGTATTTGCACAATTCTATCCGCTCATTCATCTCTTCATCGCTCCATCGCTTATCCTCACTAGGGTTGCGGTTGTGCTGGAGCCTATCCCAGCTGACTCCAGGCAAGAAGCTGGGTACACTCTGGACTGTAGCCAGCCAATTGCAGTATTTTGTGCAAATGTAATATTTAATTTTATTTTCTGAAATTAGCGACCATCAGAAAATGCCAGCCTTGTGACAACAATTGCAACAATGGTTTCAACCATATCGATGATTGCTGATTAAATAAAATGAAAAATTAGTGGTGTTATGAAAATAGAATTAATAAAAAACAGAATCAGAATACTTGAAATATGCATTAGCACATTAGCATGTTAGCACTAAATGCTAACATTATTACCACACAAAGCACATCAGACAGCGGACAAAACAAATCATCAATTAATTTGAGTAACAAATCAATGCATCACATTACTACTTTAATGATAAAAGATCAGCATCAAAACCGGTCAAAAATAAATACAACAGGAGGTACGTTTTCATCGCTCTTAGTTAATTTCAGTTGCTAAGCCTAAAGTGCTCATTACTGCCAACTTTAGGACTGGAGTGGAACAGTATTACCCGGAAGAAAATAACTTTTGGCTATGGTGAAGGACAAATGGTATTATGAAATGACACTTTCACGAACATGCTATTTTTGCTGGATCTTTGCCAATTAGTCATCATAGTCACCTGTCACTCAATATTAACTGGACAGACCAAAACAGGTATGAGTAAATAAATACCTGTAAATAGACAGCAAAATAGTAAAAAGCACACATGCCTTACAGTTCTGAGGTTTGGAGTTTAGATTTGTCTGCGGCCTTCCTGTGTGCATTGTTCACTCTGTGTTTCCCTGAGTTTTCTGCGGGTACCGATACTCCAGTTTCATCATACATTCCAAAAACATACATGTTAGGTTCATCAAATATTCTAACTTGTTCATTGGTGTCAATGTGAGTGTAAATAGTTTTTTTATTTAGACGCGGCTGCGATGGGCCGGCCAGCAGTCCATGGTGTACCCTGCCTCTTGCCCAAAGTTAGCTGGGATAGGTTCCATCTTACCCACATCCCCAATGAGGACAAGCAATAGGCCTAGATAAAAAATAATTGGATCAATATATTAAGGTGATATTTGCAAAAACTGAGGTGTGATTAACATGTACTTGTGGCTTCCGTGATCTGTTTTTTTTGTACGGCAGCAACAATTTTGCCTTGTGTTTTCCTCTCAAGCCTGTAGTGCCTAAAAAGCCCAAGAGGTCGATACCAGTGTCATCTTCAGTGGACAGGGAGCAGCCACACAGGGAAGCCAGTCGGGTCACCAGCGCCGCGCCTCTGAGTCGGGAAGCCAGTGATGTCATCGCCGCAGTGAGGAAGACAGACGTCAGGACGGAGACCCAGCCTAATGGGTCAGAGGTCACGACGACCATAGTGGAGTTCACAGATCAGGTTGGTTCAGAACTGTGTTTTGGTGAATGATATTGTAGATCAGGAACAATTCGTAGCATTCCGCATAGCAGGTGCAGCCGCAATGCACCATGGGACTGGCTAATAGTGTTTTTAATGGTCCTTAAACCTCCTTACCCTTTTGTATTGCTCGGACACTAAAAAAAACCAAATCTAATTTATTAGAGTCTAGGGCTGCAGAGTGCACTAGTGGTTAGCACGTCTGCCTCACAGTTCTGAGGTTGGGTGTTTGAATCTCGGCTCCGGCGTTCATGTGCTCACGATCTCCCCGTGCTTGTGTGGGATTTTTCCAGGTACTCCAGCTTCCTCCCAAATTCACAAAACATGCATTCTTTCATTCGTTTATTGAAGACTGCACATCGGTGTGAATTTATTTGTCTGTTCCCTGCGTTTGGCTGGCGACCATTCCAGGGTCTACTCCACCTCTCGCCCATTAAGCTGGGATAGGCTGGGATAAGCGTTTTTGGAAATGGATGAATGGACCATGAAAGCTTTTGTAATTAATTGATCATATTTCAGTTAAATACAAATATTTGACACAGTAAGCAATGTTTTTCAATTAAAATTGATGAGTGGAATTAAATGTGTTTTTTATGTAGGATACCTTAATATAGCATCACCAGTTGTCAAATGCTTAGTTACTTTTTTGATTATCAAGAAGCCATACTTTGGTCATGAGTCATGATTATTGCAGTAAATGAATGTGTTCTTTATCAAAATGTCATCCATTATCCATTTTCTATAGCGCCTCATTACTGCCGCCAGTGAGCTGGCGCCTAACCCGATCCCAACTGACTTCGGGCAAGAGGCAGGGTTACACCCTGGACCGGACACCAGCTACTGTAATCCTAGGGCCCATATAGACAAACAACCATTCACGCTCGCATTCACAACCATGAACAATTAATTATTCTATGAACCTAACATGCATGAGAGGAAGCAGAAGTACCCACATAAAATCCACACAAGCACAGGGAGAACGTGCAAAGAGATTTAAACCCCACCCTCAAAACTGTGAGGTAGACGTGCTAACCTTACGTCATTATGCTACCCTTATTATTACTCCATGTCATAATAAATACAGGCGCAGCCCTATCAAGTTGCAGGAAAACACACGTCGGATTAGAGAATATTACTAGAATTTTTAGCCACCGCAACAGAAAACAACAGGAGCGATACTACAATATTTTCACATTATGGCAATACATATATTTTAGCAAGTTTAAGTCCTGAGGAGGAAGCAAATTTCTAATTTGGGTCTTGAACCTAATCTTGTTGTTGCAGGATCACGGTATGACTGGCCTGAGCGAGGTGTCTTACTCCACAAGACAGAGCGTGTCCCCTGTGAGTATGAACAGCAGACCTCCAAATCCATCTAATCAGATCCATTACAAGAGTTCCAAACTGTATTAATAATCGATCATTTTCAACAAGATTTTATTTAACTTTGATGATGAAATTGTATGTTAGGACCTGATTGTTGTTTGAAGACATATATTACACATACAGGATCAAACACAAGCACGCACGCACGCACACACATGCACATCACACAAGTCATGGTAACTGACACACTCTGCAGTCGAGTGGTACGGCAAGCAGTGGCTCATTTGCATGTGATTGGACAGCCAACCCTAAAACTGTGAAAGCCAGCTTAAGGTCCACGTACTAGTACGCTCATTGTCCATACTTGTAAAACAATTCAGCGCATTGTAGAATGACTGTGTCTTACTAGTGCCACTTTTGACCTATTAGTATGCAAATATACCTTACTTGTGTATTAATTTTAATTAATTTGTGTAAGTGTCCTTTTCAAATCTGCAGTAAAAGGTGTTCAAGTCGTCGGCTAGTCGTTTATTGTTCTCAGCTTGGGGGGATGGTCGCTTGTAATTGGTTAGCGATTGGAATGCATGCCAGACTGATTTAGAGTCATTAGCGGTAAACTGTTTTTCTAACTTTACTGCATAGTTTCTCTTTGCAATGTTAACTTCTTCAGTCAGCTGGTTTCTAACGCGATTATACATGGCCCTATCTCCACTTCGATATGCATCCTCTTTAGCCTGGCGAAGTTGCTTAAGTTTGGCAGTGAACCAAGGCTTGTTGTTATTGAACGTGCGAAATGACTTTGTTGGTACACACACCTCTTCACAGAAACTGATATAGGACGTGACAGTGTCCGTATATTCATCCAGGCTGCCAGCTGAATTTTCAAAGACACTCCAGTCTGTGCAGTCCAGACAGCTTTGAAGTTCTATCTTTGCTTCGTTGGTCCACTGTTTTCACCATAGGCTTCGCACATTTAAGTTCTTGCCTCTGTCTTGGTGTAGCGTATATGAGGGTTAAATAAAAATGTAAGTAATTTGGAAAAAGATTAAGTCGTAAGCGACGCCTGCATTACTTCCGGTTAAGCGTAATTTTAAGTTTCAGCATTATAAATCAAGCTATTTCGTCTCATGAAGGGGCACCACGTCACTTTTTCTATGTATAAAATTTAGGGAAAGTGACGAGAAACCTTTTTATCAGTCTCGTAATTTGAAGGTTGCTACATGAATTAGAAAAGAGTTCTCGATAACCAGAGGTCTTTTTGTCGGACCCAAACACACAGAAATGATACAAGTAGTGAATTTTCTAACAGGGGAATCTACAGGGAAACAATGTAGAAAAACAGAACAAAACAAAGGACAGACGAACACTGGCAAAGGAGACTGACTTGTGATGCTGGGAGTGAGCATGGGGTGACAATTAGTTCTTGTTAGTTTCAACCCAAATATACACTAATCTGTACTTTTAGTAGACCGCAAGTTGGATTTACGTGTGTCGAACACAATTTAGGCAGGCTGGTCTACCTTCCGAATGTTTGGCCGGTCCGGTCCACACAGGGGAACAGGTGGATTTGGCGGGAAAGGAGGAAGGAAAAAAAAAAGAGCAGGAAAACAAAATGTTCCCAGGCAGGACGGCCGGACCACGTATGTCGCTGTTGGTCGAACGAAGAGCCCACAACAAAGGGGGCTCCGGCCTTTATGGCCAGCCGCCAAGGGGGTGCCCTCCCGACCCCCCCTTTCCTAGCTAGTGCTCCATCCATTGTCCCAGCCAGGAGGAGCAAGTGTCACTGAACACAGCAGGAAAGAGAAGTCTTTGTTGGTGAGCATCTTCAGGCTGGCTGGGGGTCCATCCATCCATTTTCTGAGCCGCTTCTCGTCACTAGGGTCGCGGGCGTGCTGGAGCCTATCCCAGCTGTCATCGGGCAGGAGGCGGGGTACACCCTGAACTGGTTGCCAGCCAATTGCAGGGCACATAGGAACAAACAACCATTCGCACTCACAGTCATGCCTAAGGGAAATTTAGAGTCTCCAATTCATGCATGTTTTTGGGATGTGGGAGGAAACCGGAGTGCCCGGAGAAAACCCACGCAGGCACGGGGAGAACATGCAAACTCCACACAGGTGGGGCCGGGGATTGAACCCGGGTCCTCAGAACTGTGAGGCTGACGCTCTAACCAGTCGGCCACCGTGCCGCAGGCTGGCTGGGGGTGGAAGTTAATTAATTTAGCGTCCGGGTGAGGAACCAGATGTCTGTGTCTCAGCTTTGATGCTACTTGGGACTGGTTTGTAATTCATTTAGCGTCCCTGTACGAAGTTAAATCTGGCATCCCCGTGGTCATCAGTCTCGGCAGGGGAGCAGAGACAGTGATGCAGCTCGGTCTGGAGTTTGGGGGTCATGATGCCATCGGACGAGAGCGTGTCCGTTACATTGGTATTAAGTGAATTAAGCAGTGATCAGACGAGCCCAGAGCTGCACAAGGTATGGCACGGTATGCGTTATTTAGTGCAGTATAGCAGTGGTCTAAAATTTTATTTTCCCTGGTAGGACAGTCGATGATGTGCAGCTTGTATTTAGGGAATTCGTGGTTGAGTTTAGCTTTGTTAAAGTCCCCGAGAATAATGAGGGGTGAGTCTGGGTGTTTTTTTTCAATTTCGTTTACTTGTTCAGCGAGCGTTATCAGTGCGGCATTCGTGTTACCTTGAGGTGGAATGTAAACACTGACGAGAATGAAAAATGCAAATTCACGCGGCGAGTAGAATGGCTTACAGTTAAAAAACAGCGACTCTAAATGCGGTCTGCAGTGTGTGCTGAGCTCTGTGACTTCAGTACAGCATTTTTCGTTGATATAGAAGCATATCCCGCCGCCTTTTGTTTTCCCCGATAACTCCATGACGTAGTCTTCCCGGTGAAGATCGTAGCCCAGAAGCATGACGGCGCCATCGGGGACAGCCTCACAAAGCCAAGTCACCGTAAAGCACAGGGCGGCGGAACGTACAAAGTCTTTACTGGTCTTTGTCAGAACATGAAGCTCGTCCATTTTGTTGGTTTGGGAGCGTAGATTCGCGAGGTGGATCGACGGAAACACCAATCTGTATCCTCTCTTGTGGAGCTTCACTTGGATGCCGGCGCACTTCCCCCTTCGTCGCCTATGTCTCCATGTGCCATAGACCGCAGATTGATATTTTGATATCCAGCTTAAGGTTGTACTAGTAGACCAATAGTGGCTACTTTACTCGTATGACACAGCCATTGTACTATTTTGCCCTAGTCATTCTACTAGTGAGCTGCATTGTCTTACTAGTGAGGATAAAGTGTGTGCTAGTACACGGACCTTAAGATGGATATTGAGGATACAGAATAAACAGCTTTCCAGAGTGGCAAGTGGGCGAACATCTACAGCAAGTACAATTGCTTTCCCCCACAGGTGCATATGGGCAGTCTTGGAAGAGAGACGACAGGGTCTCCCATCCTCGTCACCGAAAATGTTACATCGGCGACCACACAGGTTACCAAGGTAGACATTAAAAATGGACAAAGCACATTAAATCATATATTGTGGAATGTGCTGTTTAACTTGAGGACACACAGTGGTGTGTTGTATTTTTGTGTGTGTAATGCCCATATATGTACTGCAGACGGTGAAAGGGGGCTACTCAGAGACCAGAATTGAAAAGAGAATCATCATCACAGGAGACGATGATGTGGACCAGGAACAGGTAAACTGCACACTTCCATCCAAACAAGGTCACACTGGATCTTTGCTGCCATCATTGAGCTGAGTGACGTGATCGTTCAAGACAGCCGATGCGCGGCTGTGACTCTTTCTCTCTGATCTGGCAGGCTCTGGCCATTGCAATCCAAGAGGCCAAGCAGCAGCATCCTGACATGCAGGTGACCAAGGCGGTGGTTGTCAGGGAAACAGAATCATCCACTGAGGTACGTCATGCATCAGCGGTAACTGTGTGTGTGTGTGGTTCAAATCAACAGACGTAAACTTGCATATGTTGGTTACATCTGTTGGACATCGTCACCTCCTTCAAATAAATCAAAAGCATGGTAGTTTCTGCAGTTGCGTAAATGCCGATGGGAAAATGTTAACCATTTAGTAGACAACAGACAGGAGAAGCACTTTTCACAATAATGGGAGATAAAATTTAATACAAACTTGCATGCAAGGACAGTTCAAATACAATCTGATGGCTGGTCTGGGAAGTGTCTGACAGTTTTTCCTTAGGCGAGGTCATGTACTGTATATATTTCGCTAATAAATAAATGATCCCTATTCACGGAAAATATGCGATCTAATTTAAAGGTGACATATTTGGGAAATTAAGTTTTTATTGTTTGTATACAAATGATTGGGTCTGGAGTGGCTGCCTACCCGTCGAATGTGAAATTACACAACTATGTAAATCTTAAATAACCTGCCTACTTTTGCAAATATGAGCAAGCAGCCATGCACTTCCACCTAATTTACATAATAACCACCTCCACACTGAGGTTCTCGGCCAATGACATTGCAACTAGGCTGGACGAAGTTCCAGAGTGAAAAAAAACCACTTTGACGCAGCAGCCAAAGCACTATCATAGCAAAGCCAAAAGGTAAGCAGAGCTGCAGTGTTGGCACGGATTACCATCAGCTAATAATGAGGGATGGCTCGCTGCATGAGAAAGATCCCCCACTACAGATTCAAATGCACAATGGTAACAAATATGCTGTATAACTAATCTATAATTGTAGACCCTTGGGGTATTTTGATGAAAGCAAGGCACAGACATGGTTTGAAGACACCTCACAACCGTTTTGAATGGCGAAAAAATGCATACAGTAATACCTTGAACTGCGTATTATATTAGTTCAGTGACTGAGCTCGTAACTCACGTGCAACCTTAAACTAAGGGCAGCCATCTTGCGGTGGTGTATCTGAAGCTTGCTTGTACCTCAAATGTTGGCTAACAACACAAAAAAATGAAAAACATTGACAGAGCGCTGGTTCGGTATTTGGAAAATGTGTACCAGGTACCACAATACAGGTACATTTCAATGAATTAGAATAGTATCAAACGTTTAATTGAGTTAGGTTCAGTTAGGTTTAGTTCAACTCAAAAAGTGAACCTCATATTATAGAGATGCACGACACACACTCCGATATTAATCAGAATCAGAATCAGAATCATCTTTATTTGCCAAGTATGTCCAAAACACACAAGGAATTTGTCTCCGGTAGTTGGAGCCGCTCTAGTACAACAGACAGTCAATTTACAGAACACTTTGGAGACATAAAGACATTAACAAAAAACAACAACAAACAACAATTGTGCAAAAAGATGCAGAGTCCTCAGTTCGAATGGCTAATATCGCAATAGTCTGGTGCAATGACCATTGTTCAAAGGGCACTGAGACTTCAAGGAGTGTATGCGGTTTAAAGTGACGAGTAGTGCGATAATCTGGGACAATGGTTGTGCAAATGTTACAGATACTCCTCAATCAGTGTGCAAATGGAGCAGATACTACTCTGGCATGAGTGGCCACTATATGCAAATAGTGCAGCACGGCGAGACAACTACAGTGAGTGCACGAGTAATACATAATACAGAAATGTGACAACGAACTCAAGTCAAAAAATTGCCAGCTTGTTGTAATGGAATTGTAAGTTAGCTGTTCAAGAAGTTGATTGCAAGAGGGAAGAAGCTGTTGGAATGTCTACTAGTTCTAGTTTGCATTGATCGGTAGCGCCTACCTGAGGGAAGGAGCTGGAAGAGCTGGTGACCAGGGTGGGGAGGGTCCGAGAGGATTTTGCACGCCCTTGTCTTAGTTCTGGCAGCGTGCAAGTCCTCAAGGGTGGGTAGGGGGGTACCGACAATCCTTTCAGCAGTTTTGATTGTCCGTTGCAGTCGGAGTTTGTCCTTTTTTGTAGCAGCAAAATAATAAAAACAAAAGTGTTTTCCGAATCTACAGTATATAATGTACGAGGACTGAAAGAAATTGACTTTTCCACCATATTCTAATTTATTGAAATGCACCTGTATGTACAATCACAAGCTAGCGCTAATACAATTTCAGAGGTGTCCTGGCAGGTCCGCCAATATTATCTACTGCTAATGCCAGTGATCTAAGGCAACTGTGGCAACAACAGGTATGCTAGTTTAGTTGTTTGGAAGTCACGCCATTATATAGTGTTGCTTTAAAATGACTCCTCCATTCTGTTCCCCCTACAGTCGTGATTTCCTGACATGAGAAGCTGTCACGTTTCATCCCAGATGACAGCCGTCCCCCCGAAAGAAAAACAGAACTCTTTTTGAATCTAATGTCTTCTGTTCTTATTTCTGTTGAAACATTTCTTCATTCTTGTGACACAGAATGCACACAGAAAAAAAGGGGGGGAAAGAAAAGATTGGTGGATATCTTGCTCTAGAAGAAGCCAACAATGTTCCCTTTTTCAAAGGGATTTTGTTCATTTTTGTGCTATGGTGGCACCCTTGTCCACACTGTCATTTTACAAAAGGGACTAAGAAATGGTTATGTAGTAGTAGAACGCCTAGTTCACAAACTCCTGCCGTGTATGCTTCTTAATTAGTAATGCATTTAATAACTTACAATGACTACTGAAATGGACAATTACATTAGTTTATGTCTGATGAGGATAGACTTGAATAGAAAAGAACAACACCGCCCTCTGGTGGTGTGTTCAAGACCCGACGTCTGAGTTGAGTTTTAGGGATTGTACTGTAGTAGTAGTGTATGAATGTGAGTTGCTACAACGTGATGAATTGTACATTTCAACAATTTCTGCCTTTGGGTCGAGAAATCATGAGTTGCTAATACACTTCCTATCCAAATAGTAGTCCAGCATGTTTAAAAAGGGCCCAGTTCCTCACCTCCTTTCCCAGCCTCACAAGCTCAACTGCATATTTGTGTAGTGAATAGATTTATTAAGCTCATCACTGGGTTTTCGAGATCATGTTTCCATGGCAATGTCTTTGCATTATTGGGCTTTAATTGAGAAATGCATTGAAGCCACCGTGAATGGTAATGATTGCAGATTGTAATGACAGAAACAACAAAGGCCAAGTTGTGATGTATAAAAAGAGGAAATTTAACTTCCTGACGGGAAATGAAAAATGCGCACCGAAATAAGGTGCAGACTTGCCCAGGGTACGCAAAAATGATATACTGTATACTTCCCACCACAACAGACCCTGCCCTGTATGTTTTTACAAGTAATGTGCTTCATAAAAATACACATTTTTCTCCCCTCCAGAATGAAAAACAGAGTATACTCTGTTGCAGTTCCACTTTTTATGTATGCTTCATTCAGATCAGTGCTATTTATCTTGCAATGTGCAGCAATCTGATTTGAATTTATTTCGACATTGCAGACATGCCATGTGCCACTTATCAGTTAGATGGGATGAAGTTTGTGAAACGTTTTTTGTATCAACTAGAAATGTAATTACTGAAGTGCCAGAGTGTTGACAAGATTTCAGGACTTGTGTCCTTATTTGCAGAACTTGTGCAAAGGTTGTATTATGTGATTGATGAGAATTGTTATATACGTTTTTTTTGTTGTTGTTGTTTTTTGTTTTTTTTAACTCAAGAGGTAAGAGACATTTCCATGTGTAGTGTAGCTCAGTTGTTTCATGTGAATGGAACGGAAGATGAACGAAACAAAACAAAGCAGTCATGTACCTTCATTGTAGTTGTAGCTCCTGTATCTGGTGCGAGGTCATTGAAGATGTGACGTGGTTGCCATGGTCTCACAGGACACTAGAGGGCAGAAAGAGAGCCTTGCATCAGCACTGCGTAGCTTGCCTTTACCGTCAATCATCTTGGAGATTCCTGTACACGTGACAGAAACGTGCCTGTCCTACCCGAGAGCAGCTGCAGATGCCGTGGACCTTTGAACTTCACTTGAGCCCTAATCGTGGCCCTGTGCACTCCTCCTCCTCATTCTGCAGCTTCAACTCTACTGCAGTGCTTCTCCGTCAAATCGTGCCGTGTCTTTGCTGTACATTGTACTTGCATTCCTCTCAAACAAATAAACAACAAGAGAAAAACTTGGCTGTCCCTTTTCTAATGATGCGTAGTCACTGTAGAGCGGTGCCTTGAGATACGAGCTGAATTTGTTCCGTGACCACAATCGTAACGCTATACACGTATCTCAAATTATCTTCCCTCGCTGAAATGAATGGGAGTGCCATTCATCTTTTCCAGCCGCACTTAAAACAACAACAACAATTTTTGTAATATGTTTTTTAATAGGGAAAATAGGACTCTATACTTTATGAAAACAAAGTCATAAGATCATTAAATAGAATGTAAAGAATTAACCAGTTTGTACATCAGGATTTAATAATTCGATCCTGTATAAATGCACAACCTACTTCCGCATTCGGCAAACCAGGTAAAAGCACTTCCTCCTCCCTCGGGTGAATGGGGAAGGAGACGGTTTCAAACCACCTGTTGGAACTTTAAACATCGACGTCTTTTTATCAACAAAAGATGTCACCGCAGAGCCACCAAAGATGACAATAGACGAAGTTTAGACTTCATTCAAGTTTACGGCTCATATTTGTATAGATAAATGATATGTATGTATTTAACTTTTGTTTGACAACACCAGCCATAAAGAAATCAATTTTAACAAGTTCGGCTTCAAACGATCATAGTATCAATCCAAGTTATGCTCATTAGCATGGTATACAAAGGAAGTCAGCTATTCCGTGTTCCACGCTGGTCATTCATTATGACGCACCTTGCAGTGTGCCTCCATTGGCCACCGGGGGCAGTATAATGCAGTCCTACAGACACAAACTAAAAAGCGTCACGACTACTCAGTGACTCAGTAATGTACAATAATATAATATTTTATGGCCATGAGCATTGTTACACCGTCTGTCTACATGTATTGCTCCACCATTTGAGTTCAAACATCCGTTGCTTAAAGGGTTAACAGGCCAAGACTATCGATGCTAATTGTTAGGCCGTCTACAGCGTTTTACATGATATGTTAGCATTAAGCTAGCGGGTTATTCCTTAAGCAAAGTTGTTTGGTTGTTTTGAATGCAATGTGTAAATCTGTTTTATGTTTCGTTTGAAAATCCACTTCAACTGGGACTGGCAGTGGAAAGCTTGAAGCGTCATTTTTGAAGAATTGTTGACTATCTGCCAAATTTCTGATTGTTGTGGAGTTGAGTTTGCAGATATGGCCCCCTACATCATTTTAGCTGGCCTGTGAAGGCTTTCCACAATTCTTCTTCGAAACTTGCCATAAAAGTATGATAAATTGATCAAATATGTTGGGGTGATAATTACCATTCCCACACAACATATTTAAGTGACAGAGGGGGCCGCACACTCCAGTCACACGCCTATTCTGTAAACGAACAGTGCAGCTCAGTTTCTGGCTAGCAAACATCATGGCTAGCCATGTTTAAAAAAATAACTCACATACAAAGCCAACTACCAATAACATTTAAATCTCTCCCAGTGTCTTCAGATGGAGCCAAAGCAATAAAAAATTTTTAGAGCATAATAATTTACTTGTCTGTATCTTTCATCGAAAAGAAAACACTTAAGGTGTTTATCATTCCTTTTAAATGTCATTAAATATGTTCCTGCGTATACAAAACATTAGCATTTTTTTTCTTCTTTCCCCTAACTTTGCCCAATGTGAACCGAACCGAATCATCATTTTTGGTGTACAGTTACACTCTGATTATCCATTAATGTGTTTTCACAGTTATAAATGGCTGCCTGAAGACAATTATAAGCACGAGATTAGACACTCATGCTGTACAGCAATGGTGGGCAACTTTTTTTCTATTTTTAGAATTGCATGGTTGGGTGAATCAAAGGTTCTCATGGCCGGTATACGAAACACCCGCCATAGGTTTGCTATAGTATTTTTTGGGGGTGGGAAATGCGATTCAAAATTACATTCCTGATCATGTAAATGCATCGCCCAAGGCTATATATTAAAATATGATCACTGACTCAAAACAATACTGCATATGTACAAACCACCTCCAATTACATTCAGAAATGGCACAAAACACACCACTTCCTTGTGATTAAATTGCAATTTAAAGTTGTTATAATACGAAACAGGATAATAATTAAATAAATATATTAAATATAAAAAATAAAATAAAATAAGACAAGTGTCAAAATATACACAGACAACTGAAAAAATACTTTCCCTTTGAGAAAAAGTGGTGTACCAAAGAAATACAAATAAATATTAAAATAAAATACATTATAAAACAGGTCTACAGATTACATGAATCAGGACTAGAGATTGATCACATGGCCTGTTGGATGTTGTGGGAAAAGAAATACAGAGTATCATTAAAATACACATTTTGGGGATATTTGGAAAATGTTCATTTCTATTAATTATGTTTTAAGCAAACGTCCAAAAATTATTGCACATTCATGCAGGACTCTCCAATTAGTCTAGTTCAAGAAGAGATTTCTTTACATTTGAAGGTCCTGTGCAGAGAAAAGAGTTGAAGGTCTTGAACGCAGCTTCAAGACAGTTCTGGCTATATAAAGAACAGGACAGCATCGCTTACATTTTGAGACCATTGTCATTAGTTAAGAAGCAGCAACTAAGGAGGAAAATGGCATCATGTTTATTAAAAGCTTGTTGAACCATCCAAACATCTGGCAAATTTGCCAATCCCAATCCGATAACAGCAAATGACAAATAATCCATCCTCTCGAAGTAAATCAGAAAGATCAGTTTCTCACGATGAAAGACAGGGGAAAGGTGTATTGTTTGAGCCCACATTACCCCAAAGTACGCAGAACATACATACAACGTGGAAAAACGAGGGAGTATAAATGAACGGAAATGTTGACTCATCACAACAGCACAGATCCTAATTAGAAGACTTAAGGCTCAATTGGGACCTGAGGATTCCATACATCGAGTGTACAACTCTCAGCGTGCCACCATTATGCACTTGGTGAGGAGGAAACATGGATGAGGAAGGTAAGACATTGATTCACCAGCGCTCACAACATCAGCAGGTTTGGCCTTGTCATGTCTATGAATCACAACTTTGGTTACAGTCTGTTTTATGGCTGATGGGATGCAGACTGAAAACATAAAAGCATCAATAAGATCCAGGTAAAGTCACAGAGGTCCCAAATTGGAGTTAATCGCAAAGCAAAGCAATAGGCTCACTTGTTTCGCCCGGAATCAGCAACTATTCTTTTTTTTTTGTGTGTGTTCCAACACACAGTCTACATGGAGCAAGAGGAATTTTGTCTTCAACAGCGCTTAACTAGAACGTCACTTGTTTCTGCATTTCTTATAAAAGCGCTTCTTGTCCCCATACGGCAGAAGGAAAATTTGGGAAAAGTCCACGAGTACACAACCTCCAATCCATGACACTATCCATATATTAGAAGTGCGGAAACAACAACAACAACAAAAAAAAACATCCAGAAAGACTGCAGGTCAATTCCTGTCACATAAGCGCCACTTCTTAAAGGACCAGTTCCTTTAAATAACTTCTTAACAAGGGATGAAGTGCTTTCTTCACGAGGCAATCTTCGCAGCTAGAAGAGAACAAATGCCACAGCCAGGTGGGAAGCAGGTGAAAATGAAGACAAGGATCCCTGGCCTCTCGCCTTTGCCCTGCTCATTCTCTTGATGTTAGACTGCAGCGCTGACTTCCTGCAAACGTTGGTCATAGCACGGTCCTGGCTGTGAGGATGAGCACGGCAAGGTTGGCCACAGGAAGTGATGAAGACACTGAGGCCCCCGTGGCGATGGAGCCTTAAAAAGAAAAAAAACACAAACACATATAGGATGGAACATTTGTCCACTCAACATTAGGGGCACCTCCACATCAAATAAATCTAATACAGGAGTTATAACAAGAGATGTTCAAAGATAAAAATACTTCAGTTTTGATTGACACTATCAGAGGTTTTGTTTAGTTTGCTGGTTGGAGTTTACATCAAACTGAGAGTTCTTACTAAAAGTTTGCCCCTTGTAGATAAATAACATGATAAAACTTTTAGAAACAGCTCTAAATATGATGTAGTACAGTCCTTAGGGTAGCAAAATACCATGAATTTTCATAGTTGGAAAGTTTCCATGAGAATTAATTGGACTTAATGGTAATAAATTAGGAATTTACAGAATTGAAGTTTGGCTCGTAATACCAAACTTAAATGTTGCTGGGAATGGGAGGAACATTTTTTTGCATCATTCATATTTTAAAACAACCAGATTTCATGCTATTTGATTTCTCAATTAAATACACGTAGCGCACTGCTTAATGCACTACTGCACACCCTAGTGAGGATAAGCAGTACGGAAAATGGATGGATGGATTTTGCATGGATGTCTACTAATGACAAAACAAAAGGTTATTGACGCTTTAGTATACCTTTTCAAAATTACCCAGCTGAATTTCCAAAGGACATTTACAAGAAATCCCGGCACAGTGGACGACTGGTTAGCACATCTCCCTCACAGTTTTGGGGACTGGGGTTCAAATCCCGGCCCCGCCTGTGTGGAGTTTGCATGTTCTCCCCGTGCCTGCGTGGGTTTTGGCCGGGCACTCCGGTTTCCTCCCACATCCCAAAAACATGCGTGGTCGGTTGATTGAAGACTCTAAAATTGCCCGTCGGCGTGAATGTGTGTCCGAATGGTTGTTTGTTTCTATGTGCCCTGCGATTGGCTGGCAACCAGTTCAGGGTGTACCCCGCCTTCTGCCCGATGATAGCTGGGATAGGCTCCAGCACGCCCGCAACCCTAGTGAGGATAAGCGGTAAAGAAAATGGATGCATGGATGAATCCCAACCGGACTACGCCTCCCTGATAAATGGGAGTGAGCATTATTATGTTTTTAAAATTTGAAAAATAATAATAATAATACATTCAGCCCTTCCCCTTGTACTGGATGTTATTTGATGGTGCAAGTATTAGAAAGCCTATAGATGCAAATTGTTACTTGAGCCACTGGGTGTCACTAGTGTGACACGCACAATTCTTGAGCACCCAGACATTAAAGAGTTACAGTTGCAAAAAAAAAAAAAAAAAAAAAAAGTTCAAAAGCAATAACGCTCTCCAAGTAAAGCCCATTATTTACACAGCGTCTTTCGATGCAAGTTCTCAATCTGCAAATAATATTTCTACTGCTGGATGTTGACATGTAACGAGATGAACTTGATTCCACTCCTTACTTACTGTATATTATCTTAAAGAGCATTTTGTTTTGCGAAACAGTTAAAGATACCTGGGATACCCGAATTTTCTTTGGAATCAATACAGCGTTCATCATTAACCTGACTAGATAGGATGCAGTCAAATCAAAAACCTGACCCCTGGACCTCTTCTCTCTGCAACATTCCAAACTGATCCACTTTTAAGGTCTCTTGTCATGTTTTGTTTAAAAAAAAAAAAAAGAATCTGTCAAGCATCCATTACAGATCAACAGCCACACACACTGCAAAGCTCTCTTAGGCGCACTTAACATTTGTACTTCTCACTACACACTCAGATCTCATGTTTCCAGTTAAAGGATTACAAGAGAAGCACGAAAACAGCAACAGTGACAGGAAATGTTCTGTTAGCATGTTTTACGTATCATGTATCGGGTCACTGTCCAACCTGCTATTTTGGGGATTGTAATCTGCTGACTGCTGATGCCCTCCCCGCCTTCGCTGAAAGGTTTAATCTGGATGACGTAGTCCTCGTTGACCGGCAGTGACAACTCTAAGGATGTGGTGTTTGTCTCCACCACACTGGGGCGGCTGTGTTTGTCCTGGCTGTACATCACCTATTGGACGAACACAATATCAGTTTGCTTCCTGCACAATGAAACATAGAGACACAGGAGAAGGTTATAGTGATGATCACTGGAAACTTTGTCAGGCACACCTGCAAAACCTTTATTGGGTCATATTTGACATGAGAAAAATGTCTAGACACACCTCCAAACAAAAATTGCACAAATTGTTTATACAGTAGGCTGAAATAATGATAATCTAGTAGTCTCAATTTACTCACAAATTCGCTTAGTGTAAAATCTGGGGCTGGTTATTTGAACACAATACTATTACGAAAAATTCACAGATCCATGTCGTATGTACGCTTTCTGTAACACCTTAAAATGTCAAATGATGCCGCCAAATCCCTCCCTAAACAGGAAAGTAGTACAGTTTGGTGTCTAGAAAGTATGTACAAGTGATTCATCTCGACAGAGAGACAAGCATTGTACCGTATGTCAGGGAGGAGATAGGTTTAAACTGGGTTCTTCTTTGTGTCTTTGTCTTTGTGCATTTGCCTGCACAGGTGGACTTCTGGTGCGTTTAAAAAAAAAAAAAAAAAAAATCGCTAATTTATTTTAAAGGGTTTTGGGCTACTAGCTTATCGTATATTTAGAGTGTAAACTATTAATATCCGCAATTGTAAAATAAATTTAGTGGGTCATCAATAAGTCACATTTTTTTCTATTCACAGGGATTACTGTATTTTGTTGTATGAATGGTAACTGGTGGATGCACAGCTGCACTGTACATTCTGCCATCTAGTGGACGAGCATTAAACAATTCTGCCTGTCACTATATACCACTGGCATAGATAGATGAACATACACATTATATGTAGTAACTAGACTTTACACCGATCTGATCGGCCTGATCGGTATCGGCCGATAATTAGCATTTTATGCTGATCGGCTTTAATGTCATAATTCGCCGATCCGATCAATGACGTCATTGATCGGCTCTGCAAAAGACATTTACTCCGCGTCGCCATCATCTACAGTATATTTGAATCCAAAAGATAGTTTATTTTTAGCCTTGTCGCGTGTCTTTTGACGTAGTACTGTAAATATCTGACCACTGCTGTCGGCGGTGTGGGACAGACAACACGTCTGAGACAGACACGTTTTGGTGTGTGTGACGTAATTTAATTACAATAAAGTAATTTAATTACAGTAAAGTAATTTAAACTCACTGATCGGCCCCAAAAATCCTGATCCTGTAAAGCCAAGTAGTAACTAATCTTCAAACTGATTAAGTGACATTGGACAATTTCTCACAGCTCACCTGATGATCTCTCATGGCACACTAAGGTGCCGCAGTACACTGGTTTGGAATTGCTTGTCTAATGTGGTTCAATACAAGAGCTGTGTCCAAAAACACGCCCCTTACAAAGATGAAGCAATTTTGTCAGAGAGGTAGTCATTGAAAATGTTATTAAAGGTGCCATGCCATTTTTTTTTCATCATCTTTGATGTCCTTTTATTGGGTTTAAAATGCCCAGGATGCCACTTTTCAAGCTATTCTAGTTGTTGTTTTTTTACGTCTGGCAATTAAGATGGCCAGATTTCTCATTAATATCCATCCATCCATTTTCTGAGCCTCTTATCCTCACTAGGGTCGCGGGAGTGCTGGAGCCTATCCCAGCTATCATCGGGCAGGAGGCGGGGTACACCCTGAACTGGTTGCCAGCCAATTGCAGGGCACACATAAACAAACAACCATTCACACTCACATTCACACCTAGGGGCAATTTAGAGACTTCAATTCACCTACCATTCATGTTTTTGGGATGTGGGAGGAAACCGGAGTGCGCGGAGAAAACCCACAAAGGCACGGGGAGAACATGCAAACTCCACACAGGCGGGGCAGGGGACTGAACCCCGGTCCTCAGAACTGTGAGGCAGACGCTCTAACTAGTCGGTCACCGTGCCCCTTGTCATTAATATGTGATATGTAAATAAGCTTTGCTCTGATTGGATTGCATTGATTCTTAATTTAAATATGGAAAACAGCTTTGCTCTTGGCGATATCACAGCGTCTTGCGGGTTGTGGCGGCAAAGCATTCATCGTGACGCCATGTATAGATATTTCTATGTGGGGTCTTAATATCATTGTGTAGCAGAATTCACCAAGCATTGGATTGTTGGCCCACTAATAGGGAACGTGAGCTGAAAGGAGACGTGTGGAAATACTGTAAAAAGGTAGGGGTATATCGAGGTTTCGGCTCATCCTCCGGCTCCCATTCACTTGAATTGAACCTGCGTGCAACGTTCATCGCTCATGCACATTTTGGTGACAATGAATGCAAGCCATTTCATCCACTGTTACTGTAAATTATAAATACAATTAAGTATTGTTTTAAAACACAACATATGTATATTTTATAGACTGTATTTGGGAGACTTAAAACTGCCGTGTTGCTGTTTAGCTGAGTTGAGTGGGTGGATACCAACCAGGAAGTGGGCAAGCCCATGAATAATTAGTAACTAACTACATCACAAACACACGGCAATTTGATCCGGTCCTTTTGCAAGCCTTATGCCGTTCATTGCCTTCTGCATTTAATTGAGAAATCACATAATGTCAAACTTAAACCATGTCACAGACTCATTTTGACCTATGTTATGCATAAAACAGTCGAAAAAAAGGATTTTGATGTTATGGGACCTTTAAGGTATTTGCCCATTGGGAACTCACACCACTGAAAATTACAACCACAATTAGGCCTGTCACGAGAACATTTTTTTTAAGATGATATATCTTCCACAAAAAAAACGATCACGATAAATGATAATGTTGTTGTTTTATAATGCCTCTGAAATCATGAAACATAAGGCTCGCCCTTATTATTTTGGATTATTTTATTGCTTTAAAATCAGTGTTGCTGTTATTATTATTGTTGTTGTTGTTATGATTCTAATTTCCTTTCTTGTTTCTCTTTTCAATTGTTTTTCTTTACTCTGTGATATGGATCTCCCTGGGTCTGAAATAAAGAATAAAGAGCTCTAAGACTAGTCTGCTTTACATGGAACCTTCTATACCAATAATAATCGGTTTAAAAGCCCAAACTGGATAAAAATGCTCCATATAAAAACCTCCATTGGAATAAACAAGACAAATCCAAATGGAATTTCATTCGGTTTCACAGAGGTGGAATATTCCTTTTGCGAAAACGTTCAGAAGTAAATTTTCGCCATTCGGAATAGAGCCATGAAAAGCTCTGTCTGCGGAAGCTTCATCTCGACATCAATGTGCGGTGACGTCATCGTTTACGCACGGTGGCTACCGACGGAGCTTGTATCCGACGCAGATCTTATTTTTAACTACTTATAAGTTGGTTTTATCAAAGTTTTTTTAAATAAACATAAAAACAATCCCAACTACTGTGCTGAACAGACGACGGACCTTCCTCTTGACGTGACACTCATGACGAAGTGCGCATGTCACACGGGTGGTCCGTGTAAATGTAGTGCACATGTATACACCCGATCAGAATAGATCACGTCACATGTAAACAGTTGACCAGAGATCTTCAATCGGACCTATTTCAATCAGAATGACAAAAAAAGGCTCCATGTAAACCCGGCTACTACTCAATCAAATATGCGTTCGATGTCGTCAACGACTGGCTGAATAACGTGTGCCACGGAGGTTATGCTTAAGAAACAGTTTTGTGTTAATTGGGGACTAACACACACAACAACGCGTAGCGAAGCGCTGATGTTTTGAACGACATCGCCGCGGTGGAGCGAGCTGTTTAGCTCAACCCGCTAGCTCGTTAGCGACAACAAACAGTTAACTTTCCCTTTAATGTCTCTGTTGTGTGAATCTACGCGGTGCGCATGGAGCAAGGTTGTGGAGTTTGGAGTATTGGACGGAGCCAACACCGACCGGCAAGATTGTACCGTTCTGCCGGTGTTCCATGAGCTAACTAGCGGCGAATGACTCAGCCGTCCAACTCTGTCGGCCCACTGTGTGATCCGCACGTTGGCTCACCACAATAACGACAATATATCGAGTCCGGAAAAACTACCGTGTTCATTTTATTTATTGACCGATAGGTCGATACAGTAATTATCGTGAGAGGCCTAACCACAATTATAGCAAAATATTCAGCATATTTGTCACAGTGAGTCACCTGACAATGTGTTGTCCTTCTCATATTCAACTAATATAATCATATGAATAGGAAAAAATGTTATCCCCCTTGTTAGTGTTTTATTTGCTGTCTGTCATTGGTTTCACTTGCTGCTCTCAGGCCCGCCCCCTCCCTCTGTGCCAGCTAATCAACTCTTTTCCTGCCCTTGCGTTACACTGAGATGTCTCTTGACTGTTTTTTGTTTTTTTTTACGCTTCTGCCTGCATTGAGTTACCATTGAATAATGTTGAGTTTATTCTTGTTGGTAAAGTGCAAGGCTTTACACTCATTACCTTGTAACCCGTAACTTCAGACTCATTGTCCAGAGCGTGTACTTGGTCCCAGCGCAGGATGACCTTGGAGTTGGAAGTGTTCCACATGATTTTGTTGGGGGCCTGACTGGGTGCTAGAGTGGGAGGGAGAAAGTTGGTGAGGGGAGGAGAAGAGGCGGTAGTGAGAGGATAAAAACAACAAGGCAGCCAATCAATAAACATTAAAGTCAAGAAGCAACTCAGCATGAAGGATATTTCCAATTAACAGCTGAACAGTGACTCAAGGGGTGTAGAAGTGGTGGGCTTTGTTTTTGAGAGGGATGAGGTGACGAGACACATTGTGTGACAAATGTCAAAACCATTGTGATATTTGTTTGAGCTTTTTGACAAAAATACACATTGAGTACCATCCAACTATCTATTCCAAATGTAAAGTATAAACTAAACAGCTGTTAAACGCACTAGGCTTAAGAGTAATGGCTTAGTTGTAATGTAGGTCATCATTTTAGAATAGAAATTGGTGGATGGTACAAGATTTTCACTCCTGTTAGCTGGAAAACTAATACGGTCGAACAAGCTGTAGAAAGGATTCAAGCAGGGTATAACAAATATATGTATGAATGAACAATGAATTGGTATTAATTATGGAAGACGATCATTGTTAATATGCTGATCATGCAGCTATCTAAACGCTGACAACGTTAGCATGTCAATAACTCCTCTTCCCTTCAGCCACTAACCTTCGGAGTAAATTGTTTCAGCTCTTTCACTAATTGTCACGGTCTATTTGTTATCTGATAAGACTTGGGAGGCTGGCTTTATTTAATAACAGAATTATAAAGGTTGAGACTCATACTCTGTTTCACCTTTCCAGTAGGCTCTTGCTGGTGTAACTTCTTCTATTTTATTCTGGGAAGGAAATATGTACGGTATCTAATATTGTCTGTCATCTAAAATAGAATTAAAAAAAAAAAAAAAGGGAACTGCTCCTACTCTCCACATAAAACATGACATTCATTACCTGGAAATAGAGGGGAATATATATATATACATATATACATCACACACACACGCAGGCACGCACGCACACACCAAATGGACAGAACTTTTCGACAGTTACATTATAAAAGGAGTTCTTACGAGGTTTCTTGGTGGTGACATTGACAATGTTGCTCTGTGGACCCACTCCAGCACTGTTATAACCTCGTAGGGATATCAAATAGGTACTACTGCCCTCCAGATCCCTGATGTGCACTGAAGTCTTATTCCCCACCGTCCTAATCACACTGGCTGCCTCCTGCTTCTCCTTTACCCCCCAGTACTGCAACTAAAAACACACATCACAACAAAAACTACACAATATTGCATCTATAACCCGCATGTAGACAGAAGAGCCATACCGTATATTGTGCTATAAACAGTATATACAGGTAAAGTGTATTAAATAAATACAATTAATTAATTAAGTATGGTTGTCCTCATCAATATACCAATGCACAAATAGTATTCTAATAAAAGCTAGAAAAAGTTAGGAGTTGTTCATTTTGTTTGTACAATTGCTTTTGTGTGTGTGGGCATGTGCTGTTTTTGACCTCATAGCCCAAGATGCGTCTGCGATTATTGGTCCAGGCCAGAGGCTTCCAGCTGACCTCCACCGTAGATGCTGAGACGCTCTTCGCCCTCAACCTCCCTGGTGCTCTGCTGGGCTCTGAAATGTACACAAGACAGTCCAGATCGGAAAGAAGACATATATTTGCTTTGCACCATTTTTACAAATTTTTTGTTTATTTATTTTTTTACAAAAAAATAAAGAAGTGCATATTGAATGGTTACTATGACGTTGACAACTGGAAGAGCACTGTGACATTTGAAGCTTCTCTAACTTTGCTAGTTTGCATAAAAGCACAGCAGCTTGAAAAAGATAAAGCATCATAATATATTACATTATAATAATGCAGCGTTGTGCATCGTAGTGAATTATATAATAATAGCCTTTTAAAATTGAGATCATTTTAGTAGGGCTATTTTTAAGTTGTTGTAAATGTTAAACAAGGTTATAAGTAGTCCACAATTTAAGTGAGGATGCAGTGAACCTGTGTATCCCGGGTATATATTCCAGACCCAATAGATGACAATCCGCAAAAGACAGACCGTATTGAAAACGTTTTCTTTATATAATTTTAACACAAGCACACATTTTAAACACATTGAAACTTATTAAAACACACTTTTAAACACAATGTAAATTGGAATGCAAAACACGACGCGTTCAAACAAACAAATCTTTTGAGTACTGAATGGAATCACTTTATGAAATGATTCGTTCTTTTCTCAGTTCAATTGAGCTGAGCAGCGAGCGAAACTCGGTCGCATACGGTGCAACTTGCAGGGAGGCGATGGTGGCTGAGCTCAGAGCGGGTACCAACGAGATGGCGTGCTCGTGGGCGTCTCAATCTAGCTGTGCAGCGGCTACGACAGTCGGTAAACATTTCTTTTAGGGCTGGGCGATAAAACAATAAAGATACATATCGTAAAATAACTTTTCCTCAATAGACATATGAGACGCAGTTGACAGACTTCAATAGATTGCATTCGTTCGTGTCTTGACAGTTATTTTGGTTTTGTAAAGTCTCATTGCAAGCGTTCACTACAAATTATGTCTAGCGTACGTCCACACAAGACAGAGAATGCCACCAATCTATTTTACCACCAGCAAAAGTGCCACCCGCTAGAGCATGCTCAATGCACGGCTGCTATCCCAGACCCAAGTAAGGGCTAATCCCCCCCGCCCCACCTCCCACCAAAAACAACATCTGTGCAGACCATAGAGTCCACTTTCTCTAGCGCCATGCATTATGATGAAAAATCGAACACACACAGAAGTATGACAAATGCAGTAGCTTATTATATCACAAAAGAAATGCTACCAGTAGGCACAGTTGAAAATAAGGGACTCAAGTGGATGACAAAATTAATAGACCCTCGTTAGCAACTCCCTGCGCATAAATTGGAACTGGAAAACTTGGAAACCAAGCTTTTTATGAATATACAGTCCACATTTTATTTGTTTGTCACAGTTGTATAATGTTCCATGTCATGTTCAACGTTTGACAGACAAATATTTAAATCAAAAGGTTAAGAGGATTGAAAACAATAGTGATTTGTTTTATATCATATCAATATACTGATATGAAAAATATGATCACGATATAATTTTCCCCCTATATTGCCCAGCTCTTTTGTGTTTACAAGAAACTGGCCCATGGTGCAGAAAAGATTGAGGACCGCTACCCTAGAGAACAGCGCCAAATCAGCTGATTGCACGGTCCCTTTCTGCACGTATTTAAGTTCATCCAGCGAGGTCGGTGGGTCAAAAAAAAAAAGAAAAAAAAAAGCACCAAGCAACAACCTCTGGTGCTCTTTTTTCCCCCTTTCTCTTTTTTTCCCCCGACCACAATTGTTATGTGCACCCCGGTCGATAAGAAAAAAAGGTATAGTCTGTATTTCGGGGGTAAAAGGGGGGGCCTCAGTTTTACTGTATGTTCTCTGAGGCGAGACTCACTGTCACACACTAAGCAGCACTAATCAGATGCGAAATGCTGCGTAGTTGCATGTGTGCGTGTTCATTTCACTACACTTGTACACACCTTCCTCTGCTGAGTAGATGGTAACCACTGGACTAAAAGGCCCTTCTCCATTGTTGTTGTAAACCCCGACTTTGATATGGTAAGATGAATAAGGGGGGATGCTCTCATTCTTGAAGACATATCTGGAGGCGTCAGGGGATGTGACAGCAGCCTGCATCCAACCCTGCGCGCCGAGTGGGCGGAAGGCCACCACATAGCCAAAACCGGGGCCGCTCTGGAGCTCCTCTGGAACAGGCTAAGAGAAGGATAAGATGAGTCCAGAGGGATGACTCAAGAAAGTGATCTATAAGCTATTAATACCAAACGAAATGCACCACTGGAATTTAGAGGAATACAGCTGACGTTGATGCTGAAATTGCAAGTACTTATCACCACGCACAAGTAGCTTTACACTGAGAAGTAAAAATAATGTGACTATTTGAACAGAGCTTGAGCGTTAATCTTTATGTTACAATTCAGAGAGAAAAAAAAGTGGAGAAAGTACAAAATGGGCAGAAATGTGTTTTCCTGCAACATTTTCCAATCACTCAGAAAAAAACTTCATGATTACCTCCCAAGTGATGACCAGTTCTGAACGTCCACCACCACCGCCATTCACTCTAGCCGGAGTCACCCTGGGAACTAAAATCATATAAACAGACACAATTAGATGCCTTGTGGCGTAAGATAACGTCTACACACACAGGACTATGGAGGGTGTGTGCGGAAGAAAACACCACATTGACTCCAGTTTACTCAATGTAATGTTTTCATCAGTACAATCAGAGTAAGGCATTTCAGGCATTTTCTATTTGCAAACATATACAGTAAATGTAGCTGAAAAAAATTATTACAATATAACCATCAATAAAATTCCAATTCATTCACTATTTATGCTTTATATTTTTTTCTTCTCAAAGGCAAGTGAAGCTGCCGAAGGTGGCCGACATCAGCAGACGTATCTGTGGTAAACTTGTGTATAGTCTGCATGGGTGAGCAAGTGGCATAATAGATAGATTCAGGATATCTGATGCTGTGCTTAATGCGTTGAGTCTTGAGACAAATTGATTAAGAGTAAGTAGTGGTACGTACTTGTGTCCTTGGTGCGGGCCTTTCTAGAGGCTTTGCTGGGCTCTCCTGTTCCAATGCTGTTGGTTGCCAGTACTCTGAACTCGTACTCCACCCAGGGATTCAAGTCAATTACAGTGGCCGACAGCTGCTTTCCGTCGAGCAGCTCAGGAACTAAAAGACATTACACCAAATTACCTTTCATCAAAACCCTTAAGGATCCGCCCCTGAGCTGTCAGTGAGGTATTTACTCTTTTCATATGTGACTTTTCAAAATGAGACCTGTCCTGCCTCCTCCTCCTCCTCCTCCTTTATTTATTTATTTAATGATTTGGATGAAAGCAACCTACCAGTGGTAATTGCTTGCCACCCAAGAGAGAAGGGCGACCTGGCCTGGATGGTATAGCTTAGAATGGGGCTGTGGTTGTCCATTCCAGGTCCCCAGGTCAAAAGTGCTGTGGTCTCTGTCATCTCACTCACTTGACAGTCCACAGGGGGGCCTGGAGGACCTAGATGCAGGGTGTGAATTTAATTTCCAAAGGGGCAACGTGAGAAACTGGAATGATTGTCAAGGGGCACAGCAACATGCTAACCTCAATTGTGTTCCATATTCACTTAATGAATGTATTAGATAAAGCATTAAATTGTATTGTTTCAAAAAGCTGCTACTTGGTATATGTTGTTAAAATTAGGAACAAATATATAATTGATTAACATTACATCACTACTGAATCAACATATATATATATATATATATATATAATTAAAATTATTATTTTTTTTTTTTACAGTTTGCATCATTTTTTTTCTATAGTTTGAAAGTGTGCTGACCAACCACTAACTCATATATAAGCCAAGCCCAGTTGGGACTCCAAAATCATTATCAGTTCAAATGCCCCTCTTCTTCCCACCAAGCACTAAATAAGAATGTTGTTAACTTGAGGACCACTGTCGGCATTGTTGCTGGTCAGTTTTTTGTAATAGTTGTTCGAAGCACCAGAAAAGTTGCAAAATATAGGGACAATGTCGCTAAGTCGGCAACACTGAAGATACAAGTCGTTGCTTTTGCCCGCTTGTACTGTCCACACATGTGCACATTACAAATAAAAGAAAGCAACAATTTCAGAATAAAATCTTTGAATACGGTTTTCATTTTATTTTGACTTCATAAAGACTGCGAGGGTTGATCAGAAATTTTGGACGTGCCGGATGTGGCCCCCTTGCTGTACTTTGTACAAAAGTGAGTAACAGAGTCAATTGACGCACGTTTTTCAAGATGTAGAGATGATATAACATAACATCATTCAAAGTAATAAGGAAAATAAATGAATGAGATTTTTTCTTACTCAAAGGTTTTCTCTCTCTTGTGCAATACTGTATATCTATATGCTTCTAAATTACAAACAATTTGATACGATTGACATTTAGTAAGAGGGCATCTTACCTCGAACCACTACATCAGTGGCAATAGACACACTGTCCACCTTGGTCTGAACTGCACATGTATATTTCCCAGCATGCCTCAGCTGAATATTCCGGATCATTATGTCCCCGGCAGAGCGCTGTCAAAACATTTCAGGTCAGTTACTTTAATTCTAACTTTAACTTTAAATATTACTGTTTTTTGGTTTTCAATTTGTGAAATTCTGGTAGTGAAAGCAATGGTGGTGGACGCTCAGAACTGGTCATCACTTGGGAGGTAATAATGAAGTTCTTTTTGTGCGTGATTGGAAAATCTTGTGTTTTCCTGAAACAGATTTCTGCGCATTCTGTACTTTCTCCACTTTTTTTTTCTCTGAACTCTAACATTAAGATTAACGCTCAAGCTCTGTTCGAATAGTCACATTCATACGAAGGGTATTTATTTCTCTTATTGTAAATAACAAGCTCAGACACTGAAACATACTGTAGCATATTGCATATCGTATATGGCATGTTTTCATTTTCAAGTAGCAGCTGCACCTTTTAGAAGTTGAGGTATTTTGCATTACAGTTTTAATAATACTTCATGAAAAATGGCCAAAATTTTATCCATTTGATATAATTTATTATTATATTCTTGACTATGAACAATTATTACCTTCTCAGGGAGCTTGCCCCTTGTCTTCTCACCGTGTGACCCTACTCACTATGCGGTATTTCCCACAGCATGTTATTGAGCCGAATTCAGTGGGGTCAAGGGTTTAAATGAAGAGCAGGGCAACACAGATTACTAGGCTATTATTGACTATGATCATGTTGAATGCAAAAAAAAAAAATCTAATGACTAAAGAGGGAATGATAAAGATGCCAGCAAATCATAATTGCTTATCCTTTTAGAGACAAACATTGTTATTAGATAATCAAGTGTTAGGCTTGGCTGCACACTGCATAATGAATTAACTGGCTGTTGCTCTATTACCAACTGAACAGGCAACCACAGAGCCCTAAACATTTTTCTGTATGCTTCTACTTGTAATAAGCAAACCATGAATACGTTGCTCGCTGATCTATGAGATAAAATAATCTGTAAAATGATAGAGATGGAATAAGTAGATATTTTTATCTTAATATAAACGAGCTTCCTCAAGAGTCAAACTACTGTACATACTGTTGAGTGAGTATTTCTTGTTTTTTTTCGGGGGGGGGGGGGGGGGTCACATATATTCGGCTATATTCAATAGGTCAACCCTCAGCATTTACTGTATGTGTGTGTGTTCCACTTACACCCCCAACTCTTTCAAAATAAGCCCCAGCACTGCCAAAGTGGATGAGCTGCTCGTTGAAGAACCATGTGAACTTGAGATCCAGTGTGGGGTCATGATACACCTGGCATGGCAGCACAATGCTTTCCCCCACCGTCACGTCCAGATGACCAGCTGGGCTTGTGATCACTGTTGGCTCTGGAAACATGGCGCACTGGTTAAGAAACATGCTCAACAAGATGTTTTCCCTCATTCATGATTTGCACACTTTTTTTTTTTTTTACTTTGCGAGTATGGATATAAATCCTCATCTTTTTGATGCCTACTTTTCTTTGTAATGCTCCATAAACATTTGACTGTAACTGTAAGAAACACCACCACCCTTTACCCGCTCCCTCCACCACCCCCAAAAAAGTATTATTTCTTTTATTCCTGTCCCAGATATTCAGTCAACTCAGAATAAATTATATTTGGTTTGCCAGTGAGTAAATATTGTACCTCTTATGCGAGTTGCATAAATTAAGGCATGTTCCTACGTATATGTCACTATTCTGCTGGAGTGGCAAAGAAGAAAAATAAACTCGCCCTGCACTGCAATTCAAGTCTGTGTCAATACTTTCTTTAATCTTTATTCTGTCTCATATGGACTTCTCACTTAACTGCACCGAGAAGATAATAGAGCCTCGGCTGAGAGTCCGGTGAGCAGTGAATCATGCATATATGTCATAAGTATCTAATAGACAGAGGAGCCAATGCAGCATGTCAGGGGGAGTAAAGGTCTATATGCAGCTCTGTCAAAACAAGGCAAGTTGTTTATCTGGGTGCAGCTAAGGAGAACTGGCTGGTCGTGGCGGTACATTCTAGGTGAGTCCGGACAAAGTTTCAACACAGGATGCAAAATGAGAGAAACTTTCTGCCGTTGATAGCAGAGGTGTCACGCTCGTTTCCTGTTACGAAATCACAAATTGGCTTCCTTATTCACAACATACAGTATTCCTCTGCACACCATAATCCTCATCTAGTACAGTTCTGTTTTTATTGCTCTGAACGTCTTTTACAACCTAGATTTTAATACTTGCTATAGAATTAGCATAGAAATTATAGCAAATTTTGCGCTTATGCCTCAGTATGATCATTCTGATCAAGTAGAGCCTAAATGCTATGTCTGCAGTTTAATTTCTCATTTGGGAGGAACACAGAGCATGACATGAACTCCAGACGGTAGAATGATTTACACTCTACAAAGGCTCTCAGAAAGGCTTAAAAGAAAGTGTTTAGGGTTTTTTTTTTTTTTTTTTTTAATCATCCCTTTACTAATTTAACGATTGGATCAAAAAGTCACAATCTGATTAGAATAAAGTCACAATTTTAACAAGTGAATGTCAAAATTCTCACTCAAATAAACGCAACAGTCCAGAAACAGCAGGTACTATCTCTACAGCAGAGGTGTGCCACCCAGTACACAAAACGGGTATATTATAGCTTTACATATTGAAAACCCTTCTGGTTGATGTGTGAACAAGCCCAACAAAAGAAGTGATTCCAGTCTGTGTAGTTTACTCACCATGTAACACAGGTAGACATTTTGCAAATTTACAAGCTTATAATACACTTTTATAAATATACATGCATACAGATGATCTATTTGTTACCCAATTTCACATGTAAAGAGAGGAACTGGGGGTGTAGGGTGGGAATAGTTGGGCTTCTGTGCAAGCGTATTTGCAATTCAAAGTGGATGTGAAGAGGAATCACCAAAGAGCACGCTAATAGACCACTGTTGTCGACTCTGCTCTTTATAACGACCCAGAGATCTTATTGCACACCAGAGATGTGTTTATTTAGAAGGTTAAAAAAAACTGTCATTGTCCGGAATGACACTTTTGGACAATGAAATGTGCCGTTCCAGTCTGCAAACCAACCACAGAAGTAACGGCAAGGACTTTCTTTTTTGTGAGAGTTTTTGATTTGATCAGTTTTGAATTGTGTCGTAAATGTGTTTTTATGCAAATATTTACTGTAATTATGACTTCACTCCAGCATTAGCACAGTTTAGTGATAAAGACTATGCTGTGTTCTGATTTACAGGTACGTACAAACTCAGATTACATTGGTGTAGTACTAATGAAAACTCAGTCGAAAGCCAAGGACACCCTACCCTGTATGTATCGCCGTATGGTCGTGTCATTTGGGCACACGGTTTAAGTATTTTTGCTCGGAATTATTATGTAATTCCTTGTTAATGTTCAAAGTGAAGGAAGATTAATCCATTCATGATCCATTCATCCATCCATCCATCCACCGTTCCAATTTCTACAGCGCTTGCCCTCATTGGGGTCGCAGGTGAGCTGGAGCCTATCCAGCTGACTTTGGCTTTGGGCAGGAGGCAGGGTACACCGTGGACTGGTTGTCAGTCATTCTATTTTATCAGTCTCATAAAATAGAAGTTTTTACCTTTAACCAAAAGGCTGCCGGCGCTGCTGGCGACGCCAAACTGGTTTCTGGCTACGCATGTGTACAGACCAGCATCAATTTTCGACACATTGGAAATACGAAGGTTCCCATTATCCAAGACAGTAACTCTGTGAGAAACCATAAACACAGACACATATACACACAGTTAATACAAAGTTTATAAGGCATATCTCATTAAGCCCATTGACAGCATCAGTGTTGGTTTAGGGAACTTTAACTGAAATTTAGCTATGCTTGTGCTAACGTGCACGGTCATGCCGCTGAAATGAACAAGCCCACGGTCCTAAAGGATTTTAAATTGAGCCTGGAGTTTATCTCAGTAAATTTTAATTGGCTCCCTGTGCTGCAGTGTGACATAAGTAGGACCTCAGCAATAAGTGTTACGGTTTGATTTTGCTGCACTGACTTGATAAGAACAGTGCACTTCACGGGAAGATGTACTCACACCATGTAACTGCACTTAAATTGCTAATACAGTATGTACATTTTTGCTCCACAAGTCATACATACACAAAGTGATGTAGAATGTGTGCACTCACCCTGTATGCAGTATGATAATCATAAATTAAACTTGTTCCAGTCCAACAGTTGCACTGTATACTCTCACTGTACCGTTAAGGACAGAAATAAATAGTCCATCCTTATTTTGTAATGTCATGAATAAAAAAATTCCCTGGGTAAAATTCACTCAATTACTGTTTATTGTGGTACCACAGCATTTATGAATATTAACGACTTAAAGCTGAGATAAACACAGAAAGACAAAAGATAAAAATCCTTCACCAGTTATTAAAATTGATTCAATTATTCCTAATAAATGTCAGTGAACTCTCAGGAGGAACAAAGTCAACCTGCTTGGCTGCATGGCAATAAAAGAAGGGTTAGCCTTTACAACAGATTGTCCCAGCAAGTGACAGCAACAAAGAATCTCATTTCAACTGTCGGCATCATCAGTCAAGCCTGGCGGATTTCATCTGACGCAGCGAGTGTGCTTGTGCCGCTTTACATGTCAATGAGCTGCTGTAGTGAAATGTAACTTTTAATAATGTTTTCCATGGGACATCTTTGGGATTTTAAGTAAGTATTCAAACACTGGTTGATTGCAACTCACACTACACCATTCACGTAACACAATTAATATTTTCCAGGGGAAAACGCTAAATGGTATGTAACATTTAAAAGTGGTATTACCGTAATTTTTCCTATATAATCCGCACCCCCCCCCCCCAAAAATTGTCAAAAGTCAATAGTGTGCATTATACATAGGTATAGGGGCAAATGGAAAAAAACTTTCAGCATTTTATAAATGTATGCCGCCATCTAGTGGTTATCAAAAAGCTGTACACGTTCATTCCAAAATGCCACCGCCACCTAGTGGTTATAAAAAAAGGTGTAGCCTATACTTTCATTCCAATATGACAGGGGTATGTACATATGAATGCATATATGTAGAGTTGTGCTCATACATTTACATACCCTGGCAGAATTTGTGAAATGTTGTTGTTTTTTTGTTTTTTTAAATATGACTGATAACTGAACAACATCAATCCATCCATCCATTCATTTTCTACGGCTTATTCGGGTCGGGTCGCGGGGGCAGTAGCTTTAGCAGGGACGCCCAGACTTCCCTCTCCCCAGCCACTTCATCCAGCTCTTCCGGGGGGATCCCGAGGCGTTCCCAGGCCAGCCGAAGGACGTAGTCTCTCCAGCGTGTCCTGGGTCGTCCCCGGGGTCTCCTCCCGGTGGGACGTGGCCGGAACACCTCACCAGGGAGGCGTCCGGGAGGCATCTCAGATTTGAAGGTGCTGATTCTCATCCCAGCCGCTTCACACTCGGCTGCGAACTGCTCCAGTGAGAGTTGGAGGTAACGGCTTGATGAAGCCAACAGAACTACATCATCTGCAAAAAGCAGAAATGCAATACTGAGGCCACCAAACCGGACCCCCTCTAAGCCTCGGCTGTGCCAAGAAATTCTGTCCATAAAAGTTATGAACAGAATCGGTGACAAAGGGCAGCCTTGGCGGAGTCCAACCCTCACCGGGAACGAGTCCAACTTACTGCCGGATATGCGGACCAAACTCTGACTCCAGTCGTACAGGGACCGAACAGTCCGTATCAGGGGGTTCGGTACCCCATACTCCCAAAACACCCTCCACAGGACTCCCGAGGGACACGGTCCAACGCCTTCACCAAGTCCACAAAACACATGTAGACTGGTTGGGCGAACTCCCATGCACCCTCGAGGACCCTGCCGTGGGTGTAGAGCTGGTCCACTGTTCCACGGCCAGGACGAAAACCACACTGCTCCTCCTGAATCTGAGATTCGACTTCCCGACGGACCCTCCTCTCCAGCACCCCTGAATAGACCTTACCAGGGAGGCTGAGGAGTGTTATCCCCCTGTAGTTGGAACACACCCTCTGGTCCCCCTTCTTAAAAAGGGGAACCACCACCCCAGTCTGCCAATTCAGAGGCACTGTCCCCGATGTCCACGCGATGTTGCAGAGGCGTGTCAACCAGGACAGCCCCACAACATCCAGAGCCTTTAGGAACTCCGGGCGAATCTCATCCACCCCAGGGGCCCTGCCACGGAGGAGCTTTTTAACTATCTCGGTGACCTCAAACCCAGAGATAGGAGAGCCCGCCTCAGAGAACCCACACTCTGCTTCCTCATGGGAAGGCTTGTCAGTGAAATTGAGGAGGTCTTCGAAGTATTCTCCCCACCGACTCACAACGTCCCGAGTAGAGGTCAGCAGCGCCCCACTCCCACTATACACAGTGTTGGTGGTGCACTGCTTTCCTCTCCTGAGACGCCGGATGGTGGACCAGAATTTCCTCGAAGCCGTCCGGAAGTCTTTCTCCATAGCCTCACCGAACTCCTCCCATTCCCGAGTTTTTGCTTCAGCGACCACCAGAGCTGCATTCCGCATGGCCAGCCGGTACCCATCAGCCAAAAAGGCCCGATAGGACTCCTTCTTCAGCTTGACGGTATCCCTCACCGTTGGTGTCCACCAACGTGTTCGGGGATTGCCGTCACGACAGGCCACAGCTCCGGTCGGCCGCCTCAGCAATGGAGGCGCGGAACATGGTCCACTCGGACTCGATGTGCCCTGCCTCCCCCGGAACATGAGCAAAGTTCTGTCGGAGGTGGGAGTTGAAACTCCTTCTGACAGGGGATTCTGCCAGACGTTCCCAGCAGACCCTTACAATACGTTTGGGCCTGCCACGTCGGACCGGCATCTTCCCCCACCATCGGAGCCAACTCAACACCAGGTGGTGATCAGTTGACAGCTCCGCCCCTCTCTTCACCTCAAACAACTGAACAACAACCATCATTAATTTCTTTATGGTTATGTTTTGTTTTGTTTATTGATAATGCTTTTCTGAAATGCTTGACCGTTTAATTTGAATCCCATTAAAATAAAATTTAAATTAAATATGTTTTCTATAAAGAATTGTACCCATCTTACAAATTCTGCCTGCCTTCAAACATATGAGCACAACTGTGTGTTTTCTCATTTACTAAATAAAAGTAGGGTTTTGAATTTCGAAATAAGAGCAAGTCAATAAAAAAGAAAGTTGTAAGTGTTCAAATAAAGTGCTTAACTTCAGAATAATTATTTGAAAAAAAAACTAACAAAATACAGATAATACTTCATGTTTTGATATATGGGTAGAAGCAAAATCATGCATTGTAAATATGCATCATACATACGTAGAAGGGTTTTACAGAATTTTTAACTTTGGGGGTGCGTATAATACATGGGTGCGCATTATACACGAGAAAGTACGGTACTTGTTTTGTACACATTATGTATGTTTATTTCCGTGTTGCTGAATCCCAAATTGTTGCTTGTGTAACTGTTTATGTACATGTTGGCCGTGTACACACGCAGGTTGTTTCAGTTGATCAGTAAATGTAAACATTTGAAAATACATACAGTACAAATAGACTGTAAAAATGACCTTCAAAGTACTGTTGTGATGTTACAAATAAAACTGACCAATGCGCTGTACCCACAAAAAGATCTCTATGGCAGATGCAGTGGACAAATAACAATAAATCTAGTGTATCATTGTGGAATCCAATAACTGAGATGCTGCTTCCAATAACCTAGCTTGTAGCAGGAGCAGCTTTTTAAAGGATTGTGGTGTCAATATGGTCTTGAATTGAATTGAATGTGTGCTGCAAACACCTTTTGGTAAAACTTTAAAATGTGTTTATTTCCCTCAAGATTGAGCAAAAAGACTTGAGTAGGATTTATTTGGTTATCTTCAAACATGTAAGGGAAAGTAAACAAAGGAGAATTGGTTTGGAAATTAAGAGTCATGGCAAAATCATTTTGTTAGCATCACTGAAAAACAGGCTGTTATCCATTGCAGAAAAATCA
This sequence comes from Phyllopteryx taeniolatus, assembly GCF_024500385.1. Classification (NCBI taxonomy): domain Eukaryota; kingdom Metazoa; phylum Chordata; class Actinopteri; order Syngnathiformes; family Syngnathidae; genus Phyllopteryx; species Phyllopteryx taeniolatus. The sequence continues at coordinate 24,234,495 of NC_084502.1, read as the reverse complement.
AAAATCACTGAGGGAACGATCATGCTCACTTATCGTGTAATAAGCCGATAATAATAATCTAAAGAGAATGAAAAAAAAAAAAACGATGGCTGGTCCCTAAACTCTGATCTCCAAAGAGTAGAGAAAAATCCTTGAAAGGCATTAATAACATAAAACCTTGTTCAGGAAGAACTGCCTCAGCTAAGTAATTGCCTCTCTTTGAATTTTTTTATTGACTAGCTATTATTTTTATCTCAGTTATTACAAAGAAGCTGCAACCGTTAATTCCTCTGAGCACAGATTTGAATATAAATATGTGTTCCTTAGTGAGTAAGTTATCAGGGAGCTAAACAACACGTGTGCCATTGGCATGTTCGATGGGAGTAGACAAAGTTCGCTTTTAATCTACAAGCCATTTCTTCAGTAAATTGTGCCAATTTCATCAAATTCTATCCCATCAATTTTTGATACTGCCTCTCCGCCCTGATTGTACAGCAATTTCCTGAACACATTTGGATTCATTGAAATTAATTACCCGGCTCAAGCTGCCATTTTATGCTCGAAACTGCATATGAGACAGTAATGGGGTTAAGCTAATATTTCAAACTTAACTTGCTTAAAAATAAGAAGCTGAACACGCCTCTTTAATAGATACCTTGAAGGCAGCCTGAAGCCCTCCAAACTAAGACGAAATGACCACTATTGCCTTAAAGGTAAGGGAAATTAAAACACATTATCCACTTGAACAGAGCCCATTCCCTGTGGGGCAGCAGGTTGCATCTCTCAGGTGAACCGAGGGATTCTTTTGTAATGGACAGTAACGAAGAGTTATGAATATGAGATGTCACACTTGTATGTCAGGTTTTCTCCTCAGCAAGGTTGAAATGATGATTCAAGAGAGAGATATGATGTGCATTATCTATCTGGAAGGCTTTCACTTGGTTCTTCCTCCTGTCAAATATTGCACTACAGCAATTAACATGAGCGGGGAAATTTGTGACGCACATAAAAGACTAAGTAGTGTGATACAGTAAATGGGCACTTTTCGACCTTATTGGTGGGTGTTAAAGTGAGCTACAAGGTGCAATCTAAAAGCTCAGTCTGTCTCTCCATGGTGCAACAAAAAACTATCATGCTATAGATAAAAAAAAAAAACTTAATTTGAACCGCTTAAAAAAGATTGCCTAGTTAAACACTTTACTCCTAGGATATTCCGGCATGATTTATTATTTATTGTTTATTATAGGCAGGGCATGTGAGAACATGTGAGCAGGCGTTATATCTGCTGAGGTAAAGGATATTTAGCAAAACAATCTTAAATATAGTGGTGCAATTTAGAATGTACTGTAATATTCCTGAGCGCTATTGCCAATATTGCTTTACGAATCGAGGCAGTGATCAGCAGTGAAATCAAATTAGGGAGGTACTTTCACATTAACCTCACAACTCTCCACATATAGTAAATGCCAAGACTATCTTGTTATATATGCATGCCATAAAAGTGGAGGATTATTATTTACTCATCAGATTCTACCTTATTCTTAGCTAGTTTGTACCTCTCTGCTCCACATCCTTGAAAACATTATCCCTGGAAGATTAGAAGGAATTATGGGTATTTTAGTTCAGCCAGCGGGATGGATTACTGATGTGCCGCTGCTGTAATAGCATTGGTAGCAGACTCATTTCTGTGCAGTGGAAACTAAATTCTAACGAGCGAGGAAGCAGGGAATAGGCTTGCCAGGGATGCTGCAATAATGTCAAAGTCTACATTTGGTATGCATCTCACCCACTTGAGTATAAGGCTGTAATGTTCAAACTCGAATGGGAAATGTCGCCATTTGGGTGCCGTTGCACATAGCCGTATGTCTGCATTTTCCTTTGAATGTTTAAGAAGATGATAAAGCTGCAAGCTCGGTCGATCATTTCACAGCACACGAAATAATCTTGGTGCTGATGTTGCTGCTCCGCCTCAAAATAAAACATCTTACAGCTGTAACCGCAGCGTCTTTGGCTGGCATCGGTATTTATTATCAGATCAGCCTTTCAGTTTTCTCAACAATCAGTTTAACTGCAGGTGAGATATGACTAAAACTGCACCCACACTATGGAGAGGATGGGTACCTCAGTAAAGAAAAGCTGCTGAGCCAGCTGAGCAATTAATGCCGCATGGAATGAGAAATGTGAATCAGTGCAAGTTGCAGCAGGTGTCCTTTACTTCTTGCTGGCAAATTCCTGCACATGCACCAATATTTCCTAAACATGGAAATGCATCACTGACTGATTTGCACACTTTTTGATGAACGAGGAGGAGGAACAATAGGATAGGATGAGAACGATAGGCATCCTTAGGTCCCTTGAAGGTGCAAAAAAAGTTATTATTATTATTACTACATAAATACCATAAATTATGAGCCATACAGTCTTGTATTGTTTCCTGTCTACTTCCTACCTCAAATAGTTAGAAGTTTAAAGCCATCCTCCACTGCAGCTTTAATAGCGAGGAAAGTCAAGGAATCCTGACCATTCACTGCATGGAATTTCGATAATTGTGTCCTCCTTGGGAGCAATGTCTGATTAACACTTTATCTTCCTGTCTTTCCCTGCGTACTGAAGTATTGCATTGATCTGCACAACCTGATTTCTAATAAAACAAGGTGTCCGGCGAGCTCCCTAGGTAGGTTATTCCGCAGCTTGTCATCGATCGGCACCTTTTGGGGATTTTTGTATTTCGTACATGTCTCACTGGTTGCCTACATCATCGTCTGCCTTGTGTTCAAATAACCCTGCAGATCTTACATACTGCTAATGAGTTGATGGATCAGCAGTCTAAGAATGGCCAATTACCTTTTGTAAACTGTAGAAGTTTGTTCTTAAGGGCTCCTGGCTGCACTATCAAGTTAAACAGAAAATGTGGAATGCAAAAGAGAAAGGAATAGCGTGCAAAATGTGTTAAGATATTCAAATGGCACTGTGTTTGCTGTGGTTCTGTTCTTTGCAGTTTGTCAACATGAATATAAAGTACACAACAATAAAATAACATGTTGATGAAATGTGGTTCTACAAGGAAAGCAGCCAACTGCTGCTCAACACACATTCACATGGAACCCCGGTACCTGTGGCTCTCTCTTAAGGCTTCTTTTCCTTTCTTCCATGAAATCACACCCCAGGGAGACATCCTGGGCTTGCATTCAATCAGGACATCACCGCTCTGTCGGGCCAGAGTTTGGGCCTTCAACAAATTCTGTGCGAAGTCTGGGGCGATGGCTAGAAAAGAAAGTAAAAACAGTGTAGTCCAGTGAAATAAACTAAAGAGGAAAAAAAGACTCAGAAGGTTTGGATTACTGTTGCAATGAAGTAAGGAGTAGAGCGTATGTGAGAGAGCAACTACATTAATTAGTGTGAAGGAGCAACTGAAAAAAATCTATTATGTAGGCCGGGTGTCACATCCCTTTCTTTTAATACTTACTGTATATACTCTTGCTTGCCCACAAGAAGCATTCACACATGCTCACACAGCCACAATCATTTTAAGAGGATATTAATGACAAAGAGAGTGGGTTTTCCGATTCCATGTACAGTATTCCCTTGAAATGGACATTATACATGAAGAATGAGGGCTGTGAGGCAAAAATAAAAGAAAGCAAAATGAGAGGGAGCTTTCCTTGCTGCTCTTTAGGCCTAAATTACTGAGGTGCCGTCATATCACACTGTTTGGTATGCGTTCAAGCTCTGCAGAAATCACTTCAAAATCCGCACAAAACCTGGTGCCACAGACATATGAGGTATGTCAGGAAGGTTCCAGGATTGGTGTCACAAAGGATATATTTTAAACTACAAACTATGAGTTTTCCACTTCAGTGCGTGCCAGACCATCAACCAGCAGGTCTACAGAGAGCCTGCTATATTTGCTTCGTCCATTGCACGAGAAGAGGCGAGAGTTGAGGAAGGATCACTCGTGGCTACGTCACGATGACAACTCACAATGCCCTCAGCATCCGACAGTTCCTGACCAAGACAAACATTGCTGTGCTGGAGCAATCTCCCTACTCGCCCGACCTGGCTCCAGGTAATTTTTTTCATCTTTCCTTTTTTCAAAAGGGTCGTCAAAACGACCTGTTTTGAAGACTGGATGAAATCAAAATGGCTGTGACAACAGAGCTACAGAGGATCTCGGAAGATTCCTTCCAGGAGTGCATGAAGACATGTCAGAGCAAGCTGGGAAAGTGCGCTAGACTCCAGGGGCATTACTTCGAAAAGAGAAAACTTGTAGTTTGTATTTAGAATATATCTTTTGTGACTGCACTCCTGGAACTTTTCTGACACACCTTGTAGTTGAGCACCTGCCAATGCGGTGTGTGCCATACACAATAACATACACCATAGGACAAGTTTTGCACTGCATCAGTGCAAAATACCTGCATTTGGTCCCCAAAATGACAGATTGTGCCTGTATCTGACAAGGATGCAAAAGGTGTTCCTAGGACAGTACAGTATTATTAAAGCTGTAGACACGCATGTGATTGATTCAAATTCTCACAACAAACATTAAATGATGATGATGATGATGATGATGCAATATTGTATACAATTCCTACCAATTTTTTAGTAGAACTGGATAAGGAGTTACAGTTACTTTGAGAGCATGAGAGCAATTTTTCTGAATATATTCTGAGTGATTGATCGCCTTCTTACCTATGACTCGAAGCTCAGCATTGGTGAAGACTCTCCCATGCTTGTTCTCAGCCACACACTGGTAGGTTCCAATGTCAGCCAGATTTAAGTTACTGATGGTCAACACTCCGTTATTCACCTGAATTCGGTCCTACTCAAGACATATACACAAAAGGCATTTATTTACAGATATGAAGGAAATTTCATGGACCGGTACAAAAGTATTATTTGAATTAAAAGGTCAATTGTCTTGGCCTAAAATTAAACCTGGAACTTTGCTGCTCTCCAAGATATATCTGTAAACACAGTCTTGCCTTCTGGTATCAACATTTCACAACTACATTTTTTGTAGTTGGACATTTTGAATGTAACTAAGGTGGTCACATACATAGACACACTGGCAATTAGTTGATATACTGATATACTGCTTTGCTGACTGACCTTTGAATTTATGTAAACCATCCAGAGAGGAAACTTATAAACAGCCCAATTAGTGCCACATTGGCATCACAAAATAAAGTAGTTGCTTATATGAGAGCACATATTACCGTAAGGTAGGTAATTAGTGCTATATTTCGACAGTTTAGTTTCATTCTGATGAATAACCTGATTTAATTCAAGTGTTAGCCATATTTTTCCACACCTAGTGGGTGGTAATTGAAAAGAGTGCTAATTTTCTTTAGTCTTAATAGACCCATGGTGGATTGATGTAACCCCCCCACTGTCTAACAAAGCACTGACATTATCAAACAGTAGTTGACATCACACCTCAAAGGAATTTTACTTTCCTACTGGGGATTGAGGTACGTCATTTAAAATAATTCCAAAAATGTCAACACACCAAAGGTCACTTCCACCTTACACTTTGTAACTCCAACTCAGTATGTCGTTGTTGTAATTGCTTTTGTCCCAGTGAACCCGGACTCGCTAAAGTCGCACAAAACCTAGACTTTACACCGATCTGATTGGCTTGATCGGTACCGGCCGATAATTAGCATTTTATGGTAATCGGCTTTAATGTCATAATTCTATGACGTCATTGATCAGCTCCGCAAAAGACATTTACTCCGCGTCGCCATCGTGTACATTCATTCATTCATTCATTCATTTTCTTCCGCTTATCCTGTATGTACTTCCTGCCATCTAATAGAAGAGCATTTATTTGTTCTGTCTGTCACTATGCCTCACTGGCATAAATAGAGGAACAAAGATACTGTATTTCTTGTAAATGAATCATTTTTTTAGCAGTTAAGTAATAGACAGAGATTAAAGAGATCTGTGTAAGTGCATGAGCTGGTGTCACAATGCCATTCTGAACCACTGCCCTGATAAAAAAAAAAAAAATAAATAAAAAATCAGAGACTCGGTTGAGGCCCTATTATAATCTCTTTAATGGTAGAGAAACATGTCATTCGTTTGCTCTATTGGCAACATTAATTCTGCTCAACTCTCTTCTTCTTCTCTTCTGATACTAGCACTATTTCAAGTTGAACTATGAAAAAGCAAAGGGGGCACTGGGTGTACCCTGATTTTGGTAAGCGGACTGGATGTGTGCTCAGACACTTCGCAGACTGAAGGTCTACTACATACTGAAGTAAGAGTTGGTGGTTAAGCAAAATACAATACAGTACAGAGTGAGTGGGTCCTTGTTTTGCCAAGGTGATATTTTGAAGTGACAGCCCTCCTTGGAGTCATTTCATACTCTCTGCCAGAAAGACAGAGAAGGAATGGAGATGTGGGAGAGCTTCAATAGAGATCCACAGAAAAAGTCAACCCAAGAGAGCGTGAGATAAAAGACAGAAAAATGGGGAGTTGAGGACTGATCCATTCTAATCAGAAATAACAAATGTTCATTTTGGCCCCTCTCTCTCTCTCTCATTCTCTCTCTCTCACCACCATGACTAACCTTTGGGTTTGGAAATTGATTTAATGCTGCACCTGTTGACGGTGGCATTTTGAAAATGATAACACTTCACCTCATTAATTCAGTCACATGTACAGAGAATATGTTACCCGGGCAGACTGCCAGAGGTAGTTTTACAATGGTATTTACAAATCAATCGTTTGGGATTCTTTTGATTAAGGGTGCCTGACGGAGAAGTGACCTTTGATAAGACTAACAAAAAGGTCTAATAATTGACAGAGCTGTAAAAATGTAATATAATCCCTGACAGTAGTATCAATTGCATAATATGTGTGTTTGCCGAACATTATTTCAAAAGTGGGGTATTGAGAAAGTTTTGTTTATTTATTCTTACACACATTATTCAGATCCACCGTGAAGACAACTACAGGTTGGAGTAAGTGATATCAGCCAGTTAATGCCTTGACTGTAGGCTAGCATACATGATGTGAGAGGTCGTAGAAGTTTAAGGAATTACATTTGCAAGTTAACATCCCATTGGTGAAATGAACTGATGCAGAACATTCTTGTTTAATGTGTGATCATGTGATTAAGCTCTAAATAAAGTGTCTCTGGTTTCCAAATATCCTCTCAGTTCTCAATCCAAGTTTCTCGATCCAAGTTACAAGACAGCTAAATTCATTGGTCATTTCAAAGACAGAAACATTGGCCAATCAGCTGGAGGTTCCCAGTGCTCACTTGGGCAATTTAACAACAAAGTAAAAATGGGCGAATTTGGAATGGAGATCAGATAATAAGGTATTGTGTCCCTGTCTAACGGAAAGAAGACACTGAGTAGTATGAACAATAGAGGAGAGAATTGTTGGCAGAGTCTTTGGTAGATGAAAAATATCTTATTGGATTCTTTGCAAACAAGCACACAATGGGTCTCTCTGTTGAAGCGAAACTTAGTCTCCGGGAAATTCCTCTATTTCAAAGTGACACTTTCTTCAAGTACAACGTACAAGCAACAATTCTTTCATATCAAAATGAGATTGTGCTCCATTTTGAGCCAACAGAAACATTGACCATCTTAAAACTAGGCTTTACAGGATCAGGATTTTTGGGGCCGATCACCGATCAGCAAGTTTAAAAAAAAACAATGGAGCAATGTGTCTATTTATATGACTGGTTCATTTATTGTATATACTTAAACATGTATACTGTATCCATCCATCCATTTTCTGTACAGCTTATCCTCACAAGGGTTGTGGGCGTGCTGGAGTCCGTCCGTCCCAGCTCAAATTATTCTCTAGCATTTTAGACAAAAGTTAAAACACCAATGACCTCTACGGGGCATTCAAGGATTGGCCACTGACATAAGTTTAGGTCAAATCAACATTACATGACAGAAATAATGGGTGCTGACTTACTGAAATTAAATTACTTTATTGCAATTAAATTACTTTAATAAATACTGTTGATGACATGCTTACTCTTACTTTCTCACTATCCCAGCTATATGGACGGGTGTTGTCCAGAGTTCGAGTCTGTTTAACGCAAAATCGTCCCACACTGATGATGTGTTTTTTCACCGACAAGATTGATAAAACTTTATTGGCCGTCAGATAGTTACAGTACTCCGCAACAAGACACGTGACAAGGCTAAAAATAAACCAGCTTTTGGATTCATACGCGTCGAAGACGCAGAGTTTAAATGTCTTGTGCGGAGCCGATTGATGACGTCATTGATCGGATCGACGACTTATGACATGAAAGCCGATCAGCATAAAATGTTAATTATCGGCCAATACCGATAAGACCGATCAGATCGGCGTGAAGTCGACTTAAAACAGATCAATCACATTTAATACAGACTTGTCCTTGGACAAATAAGGAAGCAGAGTTTAAAGTTCACAATGCGTCTGCAGATATAGTGCATACAGAGGAATACATACAGGAATACATACAGTATTTGGCTTCTGGCAGTAGAGTTTTTCAACTGTGTTCTAATGAAATACGCTGTGCTAGAGCTGTGAATCACAGCAGTTGGTACACAGCGAAACTTGGAATACGTCTTGTTTTGAATCATTGGCAATATTTTGTCAAGCATTGTGCATATTTGGACTTATTTTGCGGCTACATCTGGTATTCTTGACTACTTGTCCTTATTTCATTTAATCTTTGTGGCGTTTGTGTGTGTGCAGAACCAAGCAATAAAGAGCATCCAAATCACTCCTCAGGAGAAGTCCATTACCTCCTTCAGGTCCAGGGGCTCTCCATTCTTCAGCCAACGGTAGGAGGGTTTAGGCTTGGCACTGGCTTTGCACTCCCACACCAGAGTGTCATCAATAGTCTTCTGAGCATCTGGGGGCTTCTCAGTCAAATGAGGTGCAGCTGTCACAAGCCATATACAGTAAATACGCAAACTAACCACATACAGTTTAACTGACAAAGCAGGCAATTAAACACATAAAATGTGAATCCATTTCCAGTTATCCCCGTAGTTGACCTTACTTGACAAAAATAGATAAATAAAAACAATAGCTAAAAGCATCAACATTTTGCAGCTCAAATACAAAAAATAATAATGTTATTTTTCCCTTTAAAGTCAAATTATTCCACTGATATACAACCCCAATTCCAATGAAGTTGGGACTTTGTGTTGAACATAAATAAAAACAGAATACAATGATTTGCAAATCATGTTCCACCTATATTTAATTGAATTTAATTTAATACACTACAAAGACAATAGATTTAATGTTCAAACTGATGAACGTTAGTGTTTTTAGCAAATAATCGTTAGCTTAGAATTTTATGGCTGCAACACGTTCCAAAAAAGCTGGGACAGGTGGCAAAAAAGACTGAGAAAGTTGAGAAATGCTCATCAAACACCTGTTTGGAACATCCCACAGGTGAACAGGCTAATTGGGAACAAGTGGGTGCCATGATTGGGTATAAAAGGAGCTTCCCTGAATTGCTCAGTCATTCACAAGCAAAGCTGGGATGAGGTTCACCTCTTTGTGAACAAGCGCGTGAGAAAATAGTCGAACAATTTAAGGACAATGTTCCTCAATGTACAATTGCAGGAATTTAGGGATTTCATCATCTACGGTCCATAATATCATCAAAAGGTTCAGAGAATCTGGAGAAATCACTGCGTGTAAACGGCAAGGTCGAAAACCAACATTGAATGCCTGTGACCTTCCATCCCTCAGGCGGCACTGCATCAAAAACCGACATCAATGTGTAAAGGACATAACCACATGGGCTCAGGAACACTTCAGAAAACCAATGTCAGTAAATACAGTTCAGCGCTACATCCGTAAGTGCAACTTGAAACAATGCAAAGCAAAAGCCATTTATCAACAACACCCAGAAACGCCGCCGGCAGGAACACTTCAGAAAACCCATCCATCCATCCATCGATTTTCTGAGCCGCTTATCCTCACAAGCGCTGGAGCCTATCCCAGCTATCATCGGGCAGGACGCGGGGTTGACCCTGAGCTGGTTGCCAGCCAATCGCAGGGCACATATAAACAAACAAACAATCGCACTCACATTCACACCTACGGGCAATTTAAAGTGTTCAATTAACCTACCATGCATGTTTTTGGGATGTGCCCGGAGAAAACCCACACAGGCACGGGGGGAAAATGCAAACTCCACGCAGGCGGGGCCAGGATTTGAACCCCGGTCCTCCGAACTGTGAGGTCGAGGCTCTAAACAGTCGTCCACCGTGCCGCCACTTCAGAAAACCAATGTCAGCAAATACAGTTCGGCGCTACATCCGTAAGTGCAACGAAGCTCTGCCAAGCAAAAGCCATTTAGCAACAACACCCAGAAACGCCGCCGCCTTCTCTGGGGGCGAGCTCATCTAAGATGGACTGATGCAAAGTGGAAAAGTGTTCTGTGGTCCGACAATTCCACAAATTGGTCCGACAATTCCACAAATTGTTTCAAATTGTTTTTTGGAAATTGTGGACGTCGTGTCCTCCGGACCAAAGAGGAAAAGAACCATCCGGACTGTTATGAACGCAAAGTTCAAAAGCCAGCATCTGTGATGGTATGGGGCTGTGTTAGTGCCGATGGCATGTGTAACTTACACATCTGTGAAGGTACCATTCATGCTGAAAGGTACATACAGGTTTTGGAGACACATATGCTGCCATCCAAGCAACGTCTTTTTCATGGACGCCCCTGCTTATTTCAGCAAGACATTGCCAAGCCACATTCCGCACGTGTTACAACAGTGTGGCTTCGTGGTAAAAGACTGCGGGTACTAGACTGGCCTGCCTGCTGTCTAGATCTGTCTCCCATTGAAAATGTGTGGTGCATTATGAAGCGTAAAATAAGACAACGGAGACCCCGGACTGTTGAACAGCTGAAGTTGTACATCAAGCAAGAATGGGAAAGAATTCCACCTACAAAGCTTCAACAATTAGTGTCCTCAGTTCCCAAACGTTTATTGAATGTTGTTAAAAGAAAAGGTGATGTAACGCAGTGGTAAACATGACCCTGTCCCAGCTTTTTTGGAACGTGTTGCATCCATAAAATTCCAAGTTAACGATTATTTGCTAAAAACACTAAAGTTCATCAGTTTGAACATTAAATATCTTATTAAATATAGGTCAAACATGATTTGCAAATCATTGTATTCTGTTTTTATTTATGTTTAACACAACGTCCCAACTTCATTGGAATTGGGGTTGTAAATGAATTAAAACTGCTTTCAATTTCTTTTAGCTTTAGCAAGGTGAAAGTCATCTTGTAGCGTACAGTGGTACCTTGAAGTTCGAAAGCCTCAAAGTCATACAATTTGAAGTTCAACCAAAATCTTTGTAAGAACTGGCAACATATGTGACATCATATGATACTTAAGTAAATCAAGCGCGACTTTAGACATCCATTTAGGGCCAATCCCAATTCTACCCCTTAGCCCTTGTTTAACCCCTTCGTCCTTGGTTTTGCGCATTGAAAGAAGAACTAAGGGGTGTCCCAATTCTCCGTAAGGGCTAAGACGCGTGTGTAGACCTTGAAACCAAGTAAGGTCTGGGACCTCACTTGAACGCTAAGGGTATAGGACTCAGCGCCCGCTGACTGACAAAGAACTTGCTTACAAGACGCTGGAACGGACAAGGAAGGACATACATTTATGGAAGTATAATTATTGATATTCATACTAATGACAGTCATGTTTTTAATCAATGTGAATTTTAGCCATGTTTTAAAATGTTGGTAACCGGCTCGTTATAACGAGCTTGCGCATCACGAGTCTACTGTCAAACTATGGTGACAAATTTACAGCAAATGGACTTCACTACAATGTACTACATTTTATGAACAATTAGAATAACAATTATTATTCAAGACCCCGACTGGACCATCGGCCAACATCCCCCGGACTCACGGCTGTGGTGTCCTTGAGCAAGACACTGATACCCCGAAATGCTCCCCGGGCGCTTCAGCTGCCCCCTGCTCCAGTGTGTTCCACTAACATGTGTATGTGTTCACTGTGATGGGTTAAATGCAGAGAATAAATTTCGTGTGCATGCATGCATGTTCATGACAATAAAAGGTGATTCTTCTTCTTCTTCTTACAGTATGTTTGATACTTTTCAAATCAAAAAATTCCCAAATGTAAATAACAATAAAAATAATAATAAGTGTATGTTCTGTAAATGTGTCTTTTTTTTAATTTTTATTTTTTTATATAAAAGCATGCTTGGTTAATCTCAACACTGCAAACTGTGAGATGCCTAACTGATTTTTATTGTTCCTGTGGCAATATTTATTTTTTTTCTATTTTATTCTGTTTGCGGCGGGACGGTGGACGACTGCTTAGCACATCTGCCTGACAGTTCTGAGGACTGGGGTTCAAAGCCCAGCCTCGCCTGTGTGGAGTTTGCATGCTCTCCCCGTGCCTGTGTGCATTTTCTCCGGGTACTCCGGTTTCCTCCCGCAACCCAAAAACATGTGTGGTAGGTTGATTGAAGACTCTAAATTGCCCATAGGTGTGAATGTGAGTGTGAATGGTTCTTTGTTTATATGTGCCCTGTAATTGTCTGGCGACCAGTTCAGGGTGTACGCCGCCTCTTCCCCGAAGATAGCTGGGATAGTCTCTAGCACGGCCGCGACCCTAGTGAGGGTAGGCGTAAAATGGATGGATATTCTGTTTGAGATATTTACTTGTTTTATTCTTATTTCTTTTTCTTCTTCTTCTTCTTCTTCTTATTATTATTATTATTATTTAGTTTGTTTCTTTTTTACAAATGTTTGGTCATGTGTATTTTGTGCTGGTTGTTGTTGGTGTTCATTGGCCAACGTTAGGCCATAAAAGTCAGTTTGTCAAAATATGTTCCTTCAATAAAAATGTGTTCCTCGAGTAGATAAAATATGAAATATACCTGACTATGTGGTAGGAAAAACAAATTAAACAAATTCAAAACCCCAGTCATCTTTAAAAACTGCTCATACCCATAAATAGCCAGACAAATTAAATTAAAAAAGCTAATTATAATAGTAACATTCATTTTACAATAGATAGCATCTTGGAAATGTAAACAAATGTCGTGTCTTCCTACAACACAACCAGCAGGAGGCGAGGGTTGATAACGTGGCGGTATTCAAGTGTTGTCCCTTTTCCTCCCGTTTCCTTAGGGGCATTATCTTGGCCCTCCAAATATAGGATACTTAACACGTGAGATGCAGCCATTCAACATGTTGAGAAAGGGTAAAACAAAGGGGAAGGGCTAAGGGCTAGAATTGGGATTGGCCCTTACACTTGTGCTCAGTAGTAAGCAGTGAAAGGATTAACTTTGTGTGAGTATTTTGCTTTTCCCCTAGGCTGTTTGTGACATGTTTTGAAAGGGCAACTGTAGTATGAGAAGAAAAAGATGTTCAAACAGAAGCATATGCAACAGAAGTTACCATTAAATAAGAAGGCACATTCTATGCAGAAAAAAAAACACTCCAGCAGTGTCCAAGTACGTTATGCTCAGCATTGTTTATTGATTCAAACTGGCTATTAGACTCGTTGGCTATGCTTATGAAAATGAATAATGTTAAAATGTTACTTAAATATTTGCTGAACAGTTAAAGTTTTTATGAAGGTGAGAGTTGGATTGTGGTCAAACTTAAAGTTACCACTGTCTTCCTTTTTTTTGCTATTTGGGACATCTAAAATTCCAAGAATCACTCTATATTTATGCCAGTGTCACATAAATAATTTGTACCTAATCTCCGGTGACAGAATAGAAAGATTGATGGCCCTTTTGGAGAAGACACATTAATACATGACACCCTGCCTGGGTCAAGGGGAGAGAGGAATATAAGTCAGTCCATCTCCTTGACATGCTGTGTTGCAAAGAGAGCTCAATGATGTTTTTGCTATTAATTGTGGTCTAATCAATGCCAACTCTGCTGAGTACCGTTTCATGTATTTGTCCTCTTTTGTAAATAGAGTGCATGTGTGTATGTGTGTGTTATACTTTCGCAGCACAAAGTATTTAGACAGAGATGATTTTGCATCTAAAACTCATTTGTCATTGTTTTATGGAAACAAAAGGGGAAAGAAAAATGAAATAAATAAATAAACCATTTCCTATAAATCAAACCGACCAAGATAAAATAGTAGGAAGAACTTATTTTACCCAAACTCAAGATAGTATCTGCTCTAATCCCATTTAGATGGATTTTACTGCTAACCCATGATCTAATTTTATTAGCGACAAAACAAAAACTGTGTTGTAAACTGAGAGGATGCCTGTTATTTCTCCTGTTCCTCCATTGGTGGCATTTTGCAAAGACCCCATTCCTCTATTGATTACAGATATTTCCCACCCAGCAAGTGACACAAATAAATAGGTGTTCCTGCACATATACCACAGTCACAGCTGAAGGTTGTTGGATTTAAGAGCAACACAATTACATCATTACCTCTTGATTTAGAACCTCCAATTAAATTACACCTGATCCCATGATAGGCAACTTCTCTATGGATATTCTTGTTTGTTTCTTGTTGTCTGAACAGCATTTCTAATGCTCACCTCAGATATTCTGAGCAACCACATGTGCCATCCAGTCCTTTTTTTATCATATCAAAAGCACCCCTCTTACAGGAAGGACATGTGAATATGATAATAAATAATGAGAAGAACAACTATAAAATCTTTCTTCAAGGGTCATTAAACCTTACTCAGAATATAGCCATAAGTGCACTGTTGCTGAGGGGAAAATAACCTCTGTGTGAAAGGTGATATAAATCGGTGTGTGTGCTGCACTCAATGTTAGCTGCCGATACAATAAAGGGCTTCACAGAAATGAGCTATTGGGAACAGTTTAATTTAGTGCCACATACCAAAATATGATGCAGTTATTTATTTACAGGATATAATAAAAGATACACGTTTCATGACAACAAATCGAACTTTTTGCTTGACTCTCCCAGACTACACTGCTTTGCTGAACCAATTTCAATCTTGCTCAGTAACAGCGAATCCTTGAGGTTTTTAACAGCCTCTACAAATCATTGGGTTGAGTATTTGATGAAAAAAAAGACTATAACTGTACATATTTTTGGACAAGAAGTGCAAGGAAGGGAAGAGGTGTAAAGAGTTACACCAAAGCCACTGCTTCCCACAGAATGAACTTACCATAGAAGGACAGCTTTCCTTTTACAGAGTTTCTTCCTCTGCTGTTTTCAGCCGAACATTCATACAGCCCTGCATCCTCCTGCTGAAAGTAAGGGATTTCTAACACTCCGTTGGCTTTATTGATGTCCACTTTTCTTCCAGAAGAGCCTCCATCGACTCTCCTCCAGCTGATGGTTGGCACTGGGCTACAGGGAAGTCAGCAACAGGATACTGTCAGTATTTTATTAGGGGTAGATCAAAACATTGTTATGACAATATATTGCAGTGTTTTTCTCACAGTAGAGTTTTGATACACCAGCATCATTTTATAGAGATATATAGATACTGATACTGTTGTTGTCAGTAATGATATAATAATAATGAATAATGTGCAGGTGCCCACTAAATGATACATTTTATTTAAAAACTAATATTTACAATTTGTGAAACTAAAAAAAAAAATTAAATAAAATATAATTTAAAAAAAGTGAAATTCTACAAAGTTCACAAACATGGTGCACCCCCTACCACCACCACCACTTCGGTAAATGTTATTTGCTTGTAATTACAGCACAAGAAAACGTCATTAGCATGTGATATAATTTGTTCTCCTAATCGCTTCATGGGATTTTCCACACATTACCATACAGATTCTATTGGTGCAGTAAATTATTGTGCGTAATCACTATGGAGGAATAATACACAGGGGAACGTACTTTCCAAGTGAAAAACATTCCAGCGTGACAGTTGAGCTCTTGGCGACAGGGACAACTTCAGGGAACTGTACCTCAATCTTTGGCTCATATTCACCCATTACACCTGGTGTTCCAAAGACAAATAGAGAGTAGATTTCACACAATTTTATAAATTTAAGACCGCACATAGTTTTCACATAGAAAACAAGAAGATACTTTAGAACTGATAAATGTAAAAAATGTTTGCTCCGGTTGCACAAAGTCCTTGAAAATGCCACAAATGCGTTAAAACTGAGACCTACAAATGGCTGTACAGTGCGACCCATTTGGTGGTACATGCGCTCTAATTTTTTAATGATGCGCCTAAGCAAAAAAAAAAAAAAGAAAGGAAGAGGTTGCACGTGTACGCCCAGCCATTTGAGGAAGAAGAAAAAATCTCAGCGACTTTGAAAGAAGAAACACGTTAAACCCATTGTTATATTTAAACCAATCAGAAATAGTGAAAGGCGGGACCCCCCTCTGATTGGCCGTGGTCAATATAAATCTCAAAGGGACAAAATCAATTTTTAAACACAACCATCCCACCCACTTTCTTCATCTGGGAACATTTCCTGTTTCTTGTCAGCTTGAAATTAAGGAAGCCTTTGCTGAACATTGCAAAAACAAACGTGACAGTGTATACGGCGCACGTACGCTGACACATAAAGTATAGCGATACTTGAGACATGAGATGCAGTGTTGTTTCGTTTGCGAACGTTTCGTTCAGAAGAACTAATCTTTTTAGCGAACAAACTGAACTGTATCAGTTTATGAAATGATTCATTCTTTTAGCTTGGTTGCCGCCATGAGGTAAGCGAGTCGCCTGGGAGCGGAAACGGAACTGCTGAAGCGTTCGGTCACTCACTTCTGAATCTTTGGGGCATGACCAATGACCAGCTAGCGTGCAGGCGGGGGGGAACTTCATTAAACGTACTACCATGTGATTTGCAATTCGCCATGGTTGTCACTCACTTCGGCAAATAACCAATGATCAGCCAGCGTCAGGCAGTGCCATGCAGGCGGGGGAGGGACTTAAGTGAACTGAGTGATTTGTTCAGTGAACTGGTGTACTGGTGTACTGAGGAACTGAAGCGTGATTCGTTAGTTTGTGATCCGCTAAGGAGCAATGTACTAGTGCGATGAGTGATTTGTTTGCGCAAGGGACGGCGTACTACGCAGTGAACGTACTCATGAGTCATTTTAACCGCAAGTGCTGACGTCTTGGATAGCTTTCATTAGCAGCTGTTTCTTCAAGCTAATGGCTAATGTTGAGTCAGTCAAGCACATGAAAACAAGCAGACATGTTTAAAATAAATGTAAATTAATAATAAATGTATGTACGTAAACATACATACTCATTCCCTCTGTCTCTAATGCGATTATTAAAGCCTTTTTTATTTCCTAATTATAATCATAATAATAATAATAATACATTAAACTTATATAGCGCTTCACAAGACACTAAAAGATGCTTTCCACTAATCAGATGACAATAACAGTAAGGTGAGTGAGCAGGAAGCCCGGGTTGCGGGGGCTGGTGTCAGCGATGCTTTCCACCGCGGTGGAATGCAAAAAAGTCACGCCGGCCAGTGAGAGCCTAGCTGGACGTCAGGGGACGCGGAAGGATGTTCGTTAGCTGAGCTCGCTGCACACATGTTCACGAGACATAGGTAGGTGATAATTTAGCTTAAGTTTTTTTTTTTAAATTATTATTATTTTTTTATTTTATTATTTTTTAATCTCCCTGCCTTTCCTAGTTTACAATATGTGACAACAACGCATAGTCCTTCGGTGAACGTGTGGAGTGAAGATGAACCTCAGGGATGGATCATTAATTGAATGAGGAAGCAGTAGAATGATTTTATGAAAAAGAACTGAACAATTTGGTGAACGAATTTTTTGAACAAATGTTTTTAAATAACTGATTCGAATGATTGAGTACATTCAAAAGAACTGTCGTGCCCATCACTAATGAGATGCAGCCATTCAAGATGTTGAGAAAGCAGCGTTTAAAGAAATGCTGCAGACCTTTGATAGACAGTTCGAATATTGATGCAAAACAGGTTGCTTTGATCTACTTGTTGTGCTGTTATTAATGTTGTTACTTGGCACTTTTTCTTAACCAACTGTAAACTTCATTGGCAGTAGATTGCCTGTTAAGGTATTAATGACTATACCTCAGTTCCAAATGTTTAATATTTGTTTAAGGGCAATTTTTGTGTTATTTTTATTTTATTATTATTATTATTTTTAATCTCAGATTTTTTTATTTGTTCTACATTTCAATGCCAATGTTTAATATTCTTCAGAATTAAAAGTTAATTAATCTTAAAAAGGAGGAACTTGATTTATTGTGCTCTAATATCATTATAGGAGCTGCATAAAAAAATAACTAGTGATATAAATTAGTGATATATTTGTGATAGTTTCTGGGAAAATATGTCATCCTAAAGAGTTTGTCATAGAGACAGTCTTAGGTGAGCCCATCAGATTTTAGTCGAAATAGGCATGGCTGATCGGCATGGTGTATGACTGGTTAGCACATCTGCCTCGCAGTTCTGGGGACCGGGTTCAAGTCCCGGCCCCGCCTGTGTGGAGTTTGCATGTTCTCCCCGTGCCTGGGTGGGTTTTCGCTGGGTACTCCGTTTTCGTCCCACATCCCAAAAACATGCATGGTAGGTGGATTGAGGACTCTAAATTGCTCATAGGTGTGAATGTGAGTGCGAATGGTTGTTTGTTTCTACGTGCCCTGCGATTAGCTGGCGACCGGTTCAGGGTATACCCCGCCTCCCGCCCGAAGATAGCTGGGATGGGCTACAGTAGCCCCCGACCCTAGTGAGGATAAGCGGTAAAGAAAATGGATGAAAATGGATAAGATGAAAAGAATGATTGACTTTGTGAAGAATGTTAAATTAAAGCCTAATTCGTCCAAAAGTCCTCACCAAAGCTCTGACATGGAGCACTTAGAGCGCCAACACTTTTCAGTAAGTTACCCATCTTGTGGAATTGTACTTCAAATTAAGAACTTTGTTGACCAGATTGTTATTTCATCATTTACCAGTCAATATTGCCTAAAAAGACAGGCACCTATTTATTTTTTCTGTGAACTTGTAAAACTGCAGTGTCGAATGCAATGGGGTCGAAAATGTGGTGCACCTTTTATGCTGGTGCAGCCAATGAAGAAAAGTTGTGGGTATACCAGTGCAACTAGTGCAAAAAGTTAGTCTAGAGCCCTGCTACACGCGGGGCTGTATTTAATTCCATAAATTCTCGCGCCTCACTTTTGTGTGCATGCACGTGACGTCCTGTTTTGTACGCACGCATGTCACTTCATGGATGCATTCCCGCTCACAGAAGAAGTAGCATTTGTTTTTGTAATGTGAACGACTACATAAAAAGATCAGATTTAACAAAAAAATCGAATTGGGCATTATGCCCTGCAGTATGAACGTAGCCAAAGCGTTTTTAAAAATGTTTCTCATAAAACGGATGGCAAAATGGAAATTTGACATCAATCCTTCCAGATTTTAAATTAAATTTGAAACAATTCTGCTATACTTTGATAAGCTAGAATGCATTGCAATAAATAACTCAATACAAGTAGCTATTCTTTTCAAATGCCATTAAATCAAGCTTGAAATAAAATGTAATTGAACCAATCACACCGAAGACCTGCACTACTTTTTGATGCAGTTTCAACATATGCAAGCTCTTCTGCTTGTGGCGTTGTTCTTACCGTCTACTCGAAGGACAAGGGGTGTAGGTGGTCCCTGAACACTGCTTTTGGTGACTGTGTTGGTGACTACACAAGTGTAGTTGCCCACGTCGGAGGGCTCAACTTTGGCAATGTAGAGGTTGCCTGTCTTCTGGGACACGAATCGCCGTGTGTCCTGGATGACGAACGACGGGTACTCGTTGAAGATCCATGTGAAGGTAAGCTCTGTAAAGCAGATGTAAGGTGCACAATTCAAATATGCGCTCTCTCTAAATACCCCAGAGAGAATGCGATTTATCAGCAGCCATTTTAGGTTGAGGGGATGCCTTTAGAGATAAAGCAATTAGTGGATTGAACAGGGCCAGCCTTCCGTGATTAAAAAGTGAAATGAATAACC
Organism: Phyllopteryx taeniolatus; assembly: GCF_024500385.1. Lineage (NCBI taxonomy): Eukaryota > Metazoa > Chordata > Actinopteri > Syngnathiformes > Syngnathidae > Phyllopteryx > Phyllopteryx taeniolatus. The sequence goes on along the minus strand of NC_084502.1, from coordinate 24,214,520 downwards.
AAGATGCAATTACTCTTCTAATCTAATTTAATGAATCGGATTCACTATGTTATAGTGATAATTGTGATCGCATGAAGACGTTACAATATTTACACACGCAATACTACATCTTATTCATTATATTGTTTATTGTAATCATTAGACCATACTAAATGTTAAGAGTAGTAAAACCGATTGCATTCTGTGGCTGGCAAGTACCTGTGGTAGACAATAAATCCACTTTTAAACAATAGATGCTTCATTAAAAATTATATGATTCCCAATAAAAATGGATGGATGGATAATAATAATAATAATAATAGGTAATGAAGGTCACGTGACCAAACCTGGAAAATATAGTGGACTCCCAGTCAATGCTGCGATAACTAGCTTAACTATGGGTTGATGACATGATAGTTTAAAACCAAAGTGATTAAGATTTAAATTGAAAACTGATGAATTAATCTGTTTAATTCTTATTCTATGAACACAATACAAACCAGAATGCCATGTTTAGACTAGTGGTGGCACATACAACATATTCTTGCCCCCAAAATTTGGGGGTTTAGTTCCCCTTTCATTATTAAACTATTATTTAGAACCTGCACATTATTTTTACTTCGGATATAACTGTGAGATATCAAAATTGGTTTGATAATCTGAAACATTTACTACAGTGTGATTAATATGGAAATCTTTTACAACACAGTATTCCAGATTATGCAAATTAGTGGTGGCGCCTCATCCTACTATTCATGCTCCATGGAGTTCCTAGAAAGGAATCCCTGCAATTTGAACCAAGTAGAAGAGAGGCTTTGCAACAGCAATATTATATTACAAAAAACAAAGATGATGTTTTCACACATTGACACCCTGATAGATCGCCCTGTACCATATTTTACCCCTGTTTTGAAGACAGTTTTAGTATAAACCTCTCAAAACGATGAATCGACTGTCCAGTAAAGGGCATAACTGCAATGTGATTTGGACACTCCTACACCAGCTAAGAATTCCTCACATTTTTCCTTTAGGGGAAAAGAGGATGTGTGGGCTTTGATACGTTACTGAAACCTACACAACACACTATGCTCACACTTGTCTCTCTGCTTAGTATCAAATACAGTTTACTCCTTTACATTCTTGTGTAGCTTGGGTTAGAGTAATTCATCTTAGAAGTACACCCCAAGAGAGTCAAGTGTCGAGACTTTTTTTTTTGGGGGGGGTGTCACGACTGTTCTAAAATGAAAAACTGATATCAGTGGTAATGATTTATGCATGACCATTTTTTTTCGGCAACACAACCAATAATGTGTCAGTGATATGAAGGCACGACATCATGGCATGGACCAGATTTCAATTGGTGACAGCATTTGTCCAAGCAATTTCAGATGAAGCTACTGATAAAAACTAATATTTTTGAAATTATGCTTTGTTTTCTTGTAGTTTAATGGTAAAATATGGTAGCGTGGCAGTTTAAGCTTTGGTTTAGCACATTATTTTTTTTTTGTCATGGATGCCTTTTACTTGATTTTGTACTCGTACTTTAAAGTGCCCCGAAACAGGCCAAAAAAATTTATTGTAAATTTGACACACCACAGAAAAGAGTAATGTTAACAAGCCGGACAATGAATGAATGGATTAAAAAAAAATAAAAAATTACAATGTTAAATCAGGCTTCCAAATGGTCAAGAATTGATACATTCTTTGAGCTTCCAGACGCTGTGGGTGTGTCACTGGATGCTCTGAAAACCCCTCATCCAATTGTCAATCAAATACTTGTATTGCGGATGCGCCGCTCCTCTGCCTGCGAGGAGAGAAGCGATACAGAGCACACGCTTCCACAGGCCGCAGAGTCATTCTGTCCGTTTGTTTTCGTTAAAATTTCTTTCACATGCAGGGAGCGGAGAAGCCACGACCCACGCAATGGCAGCGGGCTAGCTGCCTTCTTAATCAAAGCACAAGCAAGTGAGCCACCGTTAGGCTGTCATAGTTTGTTTATGTGAGCTGGCCGTCACTGGCTAAGCACAGGCCAAGGCAAACCCAGACGCAGTTTTTAGCCTTGCCCACAAAAGACTGGTTAGCACATCGGCCTCACAGTTCTGAGGACCCGGGTTTAAATCCGTCCTCGCCTGTGTCGAGTTTGCGTGTTCTCCCGCTGCCTGCGTGGGTTTTCTCCAGGTACTCCAGTTTCCTCCCACATCCCAAAAACATGCATGGTAGGTTAATCGAAGACTCAAAATTGCCCGTTGGTGTGACTGTGAGTGTGAATGGTTGTTTGTTTATATGTGCCCTGCGATTGGCTGGCCACCAGTACCGCCTCCCGCCTGAAGATACGTAGCTGGGATAGGCTCCAGCACGCCCGCGACTCTAGTGAGGATAAGCGGTACGGAAAATGAATGAATTAATTAAGTACTATATTGTTATTGTATATTAGTTTGTCCTGCCTTGACGTTCACCCTTGCCTCTGTGACATATCAATAGTACTGTAACTTCCTCACTTTATCCAACGGATTCACAGTGGAAGTTGTTATATCCTACCTGTGCCTAAATAATTCATCCCAGAGCTCATTCTAACTGGATCATGTACATTAATGCCTCTTTTGAAACATCCTCCAAAAGGTGTAGAAGATGACACAAGCAACAAAACAACAAAGAAGAAGTCCCTAATTGGTTGGTGAAAGATTTATTGTAAGAAATAGGAAATGGCAAATTGAAAACTGATAATCTGAAGATTTTTCATTCTGTGAGAAGGCTGTAATGGAAGAATGCAAAAATATATGGCAGTGACTGGCAGATTTTCATTGCGATTCTGTTTAGTTTATGTATAATGAACATGCAGCATTAATTCCCCTGTAAAGACATTAGAGGAAGGAAGAAAAATAGAACATGACAGGGTAAGGACATAATAAATCAAGACTGGCTTTATACACGTGTGTACTGTATCAGACGAAAGTATGCGCACAACTTGTTTCAACGTATTTACAGTGAATCCTTGACGAGTCACGGTTCACCATTCACAAATTCACCTGTTCAAGTTTTTGTTATGTGGAATGTAATCTCAGCCAGGCGGCACAGTGACCGACTGGTTAGAGCGTCAGCCTCACAGTTCTGAAGAGTGGGGTTCAATCTGTATCTGCAATCTGTTATCTGTGTGGAGTTTGCATGTTCTCCCCGTGCCAGCGTGGGTTTTCTCCAGGCACTCCGGTTTCCTCCCACATCCCAAAAACATGCATTAATTGGAGACTCTAAATTGCCCGTAGGCATGACTGTGAGTGTGAATGGTTGTTTGTTTGTATGTGCCCTGCGATTGGCTGGCAACCAGTTCAGGGTGTACCCCGCCTCCTGCCCGATGATAGCTGGGATAGGCTCCAGCACACCCGCGACCCTAGTGAGGAGAAGCGGCTCAGAAAATGGATGGATGGATAATCTCAATCACTTGTGGAAAACTCACTTATTCGCAGCTATTTTTGTACTCTTTCTGCAACGGCCTAAGATGCCACAAGATACCAACAAAGCAATTGCTAATAGGAAAGTACTAATTGGCATTTTTATGGGTCGCCTATGCAATATCCACGCCATCATACTCGCACTTCCAGTACTTTTAAAAACAATAAGTTATTTGTAAGCCATTTCTTTTTAAGAGAAATGTATTGCGTCTTGGCTGGTGTCCAGTTCGGGTGTACCCCGCCTCTCGCCCGAGGATAGCTGGGATAGGCTCCAGCACGCCCACGCCCCTAATGAGGATAAGTGGAACGGAGGATGAATGAATGAATGAATGTATTGAGTCAAAAAAGATATGAATGTGTTTTGGGGTATATTTAGGGTTTAATCTCCAAATAATTATAAATATATTGGGGTGGGATGTCAATTACTCGTGGATTTTCGCCATTCGAGCCAGGTCTTGGGTTCACTGTACTCAACATTTTGTTCCCATACCTATCTGTATTCATAACACACAAGTCCCCTCCACGAAATGGCTTAGGTCACGCACTTAGAAATCCCTGCAAGCTATATGTGTTGTTAGTCACCAACAAACATCCTGTTTAAGGGTAGCTGCAATCCGAAAAGAGAACAAGTGATTTCAGCTTTGAGTAAATATAAAAAGCCTACTTCCATTAGTGAAAAGCGGTCAGATGCATTAGGTTCTGTCTGACCACACATATTCAGCAGACCTTCTAAAAAGAAAAGGATGGCACAAATAACATGTAACCTAAATGCAGAAAAGCATGTTTGAAGAATATTTTTCCATTTTATACAATATTGAACATCTTTTAAATTCAGTAATTACAGCTCACAGATTTACAGCATTGGGACTGCATCCAACTACTTTCTGTCAAAAGGGCTTTGAAGCATCGTGAAAGTGAAATAATGACACTCTGAATCATGCATGGGATACTGAAATCTTTTAAAGGGGAAATGAGGCAGATCCCTGTTTTGTGACCATGAATTATGTCCTTCCGGCCTTTACGAGAGCTTGATTCTCACGTTTACAGAAATTTGAGTCAAATGTCTTTTCTGTTTCAAATACGGATATGGCTATTGTTGTCATGAATTGTGAAGCAATTACTTATGAGCATGTCCACTACATCGTACTGTAATTGCTATAAAAGCTGCATGCATTTAATAAATTTTTAATTGCTATTATTCTCATTATTAGGTCTTTCTTTGATAAACCTACAGAATATCATTCATTCATCTTCCGTACCGCTTATCCTTACTTGGATCACGGGCGTGCTAGAGCCTATCCCAGTTGACTCTGGGCGAGCGACGGGCTACACCCCGAACTGGTCGACAGCCAATCGCAGGGCACATATAAACAAACAACCATTCGCACTCACATTCACACCTACGGGCAATTTAGAGTTGTCAATTAACCTAGCATGCATGTTTTTGGGATGTGGGAGGAAACCGGAGTGCCCGGAAAAAACCCACCCAGGCACGGGGAGAACATGCAAACTCCACACTGGCAAGGCCATTTGCTTTTGGTACCACTGTGTGTGTGTTTGATGTGTGTGTGCGCGTGAAACTGTCAATGTTTACGAAGGCAAACACATTATCTGATACATCATTATGATTGTAGATATTAGTAGGCTTTCAGCAAAGACGGTAAATATTGAGGACCTAAATCATGTCTGATCCTAAACCTTTCCATCACTAGTCATAACCTTTGATGACAGCCGCTGATAATATTGGTAGACAATGGCTCATTTCAATTTCTGTGCTCAGTCTCAAGAGGAAAGCTATGATCCATCACAACAAGGCGTGAAGGCACTTATCGGGTAAATAAAAGCAATCTACTTGCTTGTCCAAAAGCAGGCTTCAGCTGGATTCATGTGATATGTCGAAAATAAAAATGTACCGGCATTACCAGATAACTAGCAACCCTTTACTGCTCAGTGACTGTTTTTTTTTTGTCAATGTCTTTATGTCTCAAAAGTTTTGTCGTACTAGAGCGGCTCCAACTACCGGAGACAAATTCCTTGTGTGTTTTTTGGACATACTTGACAAATAAAGATGATTCTGATGATGAAATCATCAAGAAAGTGACCCTTTTATAATGACATTTGCATTAAGTAAATATTTATTCAATATGTCAAATTATACAGGACTTCATGCTAGAATGTGCAGCTATAATTAAGTAAAATATTATTATTATTTTTTTTTTTTACACCAGGTAAATAGACGCTCTTTTGGCTTGCAGCAGAAGGTAACGCTTATGTCGTCACTCTGTTGCGCATAACCCCACAGTCAGGGTTTGATGGTTTAAAAAAAAAAAAAAGTGCAACATACATGTAATGCGAGCATTAAATAAGAAACACATTCAACGAACTATGGGTAACATAAACACACACGATCAATGTTATGTTAAACCCTTATCGTTCATGAACATTGAGGATTAACGTCTTTATTACAGCAACAATTCAACATTTTATCACGCAAGGCATGCTGGGACCACACGGCTTTACAATTCTGCTGCAAAATAGTAACTTTCTGCGTGAAGCGCGCGACAAGTTGTGCGGGGTGCGGAGGAACGGCACAAGCGGCCGGCCCCGGGATGGGGGCGCGCGGCGAGAGATCGAGCGCGCGGGTCCGGGAGCAGAGCCCTCTGCGTGACATCAACCAAAATCACATGATGCAGGGGAAACTGTAGTTAATTACTGCAAAATCACTTTAAAGTATTTTACTGAAATGTATGTGGTAAAAAACTGTAACATTTACAGGAATATTAGGAATGAATATTTGGTGCCAAGTAGGAGAATTTCTAACAACCATTTCCTGACAGTGAGCTTTTTTTTATTTATTTTTTTAAGAAAATGTATTCACTTGACAATTCACTGGTAATTAGAGGTTATCATTTGAAGATATGTCCTTAACTGTGAAAAGAAAATCATTGATCAATTGTTAATTTCTTGTCTTTTTATTGCTCTTAAATTATTCTTATAATGTGGCTATTATCCTCTATAAAATAGTAAGTGAATGAGAGAAAGTCTTTGTGAGCTACAGGCGCAAATTTTACCATCCTTCTGTCCAAAACAAACAAAACAAAAACAAAAAAGCTGAGAAGACAGACTGTACGGGTCAGATATTTTAGGACCTTTTCTCATGGAAAATCCTGAAACTAACAACCAGTAACGCTGCTTAATCAACTTTGGCCGTATGTCCTTTGCGCATCCTGAACACAGCCCAGGTGTTCTAATGAGTAGGGCAGGCTAACTACTGAAAGCAGAAAATTAAAAATTTGTGTTCCAAGAGATGTGAAAAAGCCTGAGATAAATGCCTCTTGGCATTCAAATGCACAAGTTCTTTTTTTATTAAATAATGCATTCTAACCAAAATCCATCCATCCATTTTCCTTACCCCTTATCCTCACTGAGGTCGCGGGCGTGCTGGAGCCTATCCCAGCTATCTTCGGGCGAGAGGCGGGTTACACCCTGAACTGGTTGCCAGCCAATCGCAGGGCAGATACAGTACAAACAAACAACCATTCGCACTCAAATTCAAACCTACGGGCAATTTAGAACCTTCAGTCAACCTACCACACATGTTCTTGGGATGTGGGAAGAAACTGGAGTACCAGGAGAAAACCCGCGCAGGCATGGGGAAAACATGCAAACTCCACACATAATGTAGATTTTAAATGGAACTGTACATACATGTTGAAAATTTCTTCAAAATTCCTTTTCAAACACTTTGTACAGGTGCTTTCCCAGTTGAACTTGTGAAACATAAAATGTAGTGTGTCAGATCTAATTGCCATCAACAAAAAACGTTTTCTCAAATACATGGTGATCAAATTCAGATTATAACTATGTATCAGCATCAACTAAAATAGCTGATAAACATGAAGGCAAATAATTTCAAACAATGCAGAACAGCTGATTCTTAATAAACATTTCACTACTATGTATTTCAGGATACATGGAGAGTAAATGAAGTGCAAGCCTGTTTGTACATGGTATTCAAATAACCCCCAAAGGGATTTGGCACATGCAATCAATTAAAAGTGAAATCAGTAAAAGTCGGCTCACTTATGGGCCCATCACATTTGTGAATCTGTTACCTTACCCCCTCACAGTATTAGATAGATATGACTAATATTTTCTTATATGGGATATTTATCATCCTGATATGGGGTCAATTTATTACATCACAAGTGTTGAAGGCTCAAAACAAATTAGGGGTCCGTGGTATATGCGATAGAACAGGGATGGGTCACGCTACGAGGGGGCCACGTAGGACAGTGTACTTCCTAATCAGATATATGGCAAATTGCCAATTTTAAATATGATCAAAATATGTGCATATGTCTTTGTTTTATTGAACCAATGTAAATCAGTGTCTTAATTAATAAAATGTATAAAAGATCCAGTCTTCAACAACAAAGGATTTGAAGCAATCAAGAGTTTTTTTCAGTGCAAAGGGCTCTCTTACATAAAAAATTACCGTTCAAACATGGCACAAAACTGCTGAAAAGCAAACCAACATTAAGTGCAAGAACTCATTTTGTGCATGTTTTTCACAAAAATCAACATAGTCAAAATTGGAATATTATACTATGTTTGTCCTAAATGTTATTCAACATTCCAAAAGTATTTGGCCTTCTCACTTTACAGTATAGGGCAGTTCACTCTGCTTTACTGAAGGAGCGCAGGTGCATCTCCTGTTCTCCTGCTTGTTTTAGTAACTCTTCATGCACTTTAAAAGGTCTGTCAATGGTTCTTGTGACGAAAAAACACAAAAAGCTCGGCAGCTTCGGTATACAGTGGTCCCTTGCGATACGAGTTTAATTTGCTCTGTGACCATACTCTTATCTCAAAACATATTTCCCTATTAAAATGAATGGAAATGCAATTAATCTGTTCCATTCTCCCCAAAAGCACCGCCATTTAAATTTTTTTTTTAAAATGTCGTTATATTGTAAAATACAGTCATTTAACTGGTTTTATGAAGTGTAAACAAACCAAACGTGTCATACACACGCACACACAATTTCTGGTTTTCATTTGCGGTGTCTTTAAATGCTCTCTCTTTCTCTCTCTCTCTCTCTCTCTCTCTCCCCACACTCGCTCGACCCCCGCCTATTGTGCAGTGCTACCAACTTGCCGACTTTCTCGGCAAAATCTAGCGACTTTGCAACTCCTCTAAGCGACTTTTTTTCTAGCGACTAGCGACTTTTTCGGATGTTTTGGAGACATGAAAGCACGTATCAGGTGGCATGCAGTTAATGTTCTCAAGGAGCTGCCATTAGCCCCTCCGCCATCGCAAAGCACTCACAGGTTCACAGTCCCAATCCCATCATTCATGTTAATGAGCCATTCAATAGATTCGGTTTCTTCGTGAATGTCACAACAATCCAGTCTTTTGATCAAATTTGATACTGTAACATTTAACAATGCAGAACAGAATTGATCCAAATTTAAAGAAAACAAACTAAGAATCAGCAGAAGTTAATTTGCAGTTGTAATTCTACTTGGTATATTTTTAATTAAAAGTCTGTCGTCAACAGTTACGTTACCAAAAACTTTAAAATGTCTCTTAATAAGAACACTCAACAGTTTGGTATTGTGTACAGACACACAGTAACAATATTTGCATCCCCACCTGACCTTAAATTCCATCCATCCATCCATTTTCTGAGCCGCTTCTCCTCACGAGGGTCGCGGGCGTGCTGGAGCCTATCCCAGCTGTCATCGGGCAGGAGGCGGGGTACACCCTAAACTGGTTGCCAGCCAATTGCAGGGCACATAGGAACAAACAACCATTCGCACTCACAGTCATGCCTACGGGCAATTTAGAGTCTCCAATTCATGCATGTTTTTTGGGATGTGGGAGGAAACCGGAGTGCGCGGAGAAAACCCACGCAGGCACGGGGAGAACATGCAAACTCCACACAGGCGGGGCCTGGGATTGAACCCGGGTCCTGAGAACTGTGAGGCTGACGCTCTAACCAGTCGGCCACCGTGCCGCCGACCTTCAATTCGTCTTTCATAATGTTATGCAATAGCCAACCTGCTGTTGTCCAAACCCTCCACATCCCATCAGTGTGAATGGCTCGCATCTTCTGCAGACATATCTGCGCAAGTTCTCTGGGGTAAAGTGGATCTCTTGTCCACAGCTTCAAATAGAAATAGTTTTAAACGCCCTTGGCTACTATTATTTTGTGTGTGTGTGTGTTGTTTGCCCATGTGGCTGGCAGTGATGTTTTCCATTGTACACAGTGTATGCTTAATGGAGGCTATGTGGTTGTTTCAAATACACGTGTAATTCTCTTTATTTTATGGTTAGCTTGACACTAAACTAAACCCTGATGCACTGCGGTGGGGAAGGGTCCGATGTGCCCTCGCCACCTCGTGGTGCGAGGTGTGGCGTCCTGGCCTTTTATGACCAGCCTCCAAGGGGGTGGTCACCCCCCCCCCCTTCTCTTTCTCACCACCAAAAGGGAAACTGGACCACCTCTGAATGTTACCTTTTCCATTTTAGGATTATTTTGTGGTTTAAACCCATTGGAATAAAATATTAATTGTTGGATTTAAGCTAACGAGACCATTTTCCAACTTTGCTTTGTCACACGCATATCCTCTTTAATCCCTGTAACGAATGTTTCAATTGTATGTGGTTGTTGAGAACACTAATATTTGCAATGTAGCATTTGAGTTGTGTGGGGTAAAACATTTCATCCGCAAACAGATTTGACATCAGACATTCAAATTTGCAGAAATACAATCACTAGTGGCATTCATGTAAAGTTCTTAAAATATTATATCACATTCAAATCCAGTGAAGATTGTGATTAGTTAATCCGGGGTTACAGTGGCTTTCCATACCTGTGAGTGTCGCTAGTGCTGCATCAATTGTCCCAGCCAGGAGGGGCAAGTCATTGAACACAGCAGGAAAGAGAAATCTTTGTTGGGGAGACTCTTCAGACTGGCTGGTGGTGGAGGTTAATTAATTTAGCACCCGGGTGAGAAACCACGTGTGTGCCTCAGCTTTGATGCTACTTGGGACGCTCTGTAATTCCTTTAGCATCCCTGTGCGAAGTTGAATCTCGCATCCCCGTGGTCGTCTCCCTCGGCGGGGGAGCGGCGACAGCGCTGCAGCTTGGTCTGGAGTTTGGGGTCATGGTGCCATCGGACGAGAGCATGTCCGTTACAGTCTATTACATTCAACTATATTTGCTGCTATTGATGGAAGACCTTTTGACTTGTGTGAAGAGTCATTCCCTTGCATGAGGTCTCAGATTTTAAAGAGTGATTTGCAATCCTGGAATCTTACAAATCCTGCCACAGACAGTTTTGCTCCAATCTTCTTGCCAAAGGTTTCCTTACACTTAATGAAAATCCATGTGCCGTACAGAAGCATTCCACAGCAAAATGGCTCAGGTGGTAAAGTAGTTGTCTCCCAAGCCAAAGGTTATGGGTTCCATTCTGAGCCCCTGTGACGGTGTCCTTGAGCTAGATAGTCAACTACTGTATGTGTGGGACCTGACAGTGAACCACTGAATACTAAAGCAGTGCCACACAGTGTATCTGGCCAATTCAACATAGAAGACCCACTGAAAAAAAGGTAACCGTGAAAGACATCAAAGATTTTGTGCGCCTTTTTTTAGGCATTGGGCTTACAAGGAGAAGATGAGGTTTTGTTCTTCCCATTGTCACATGAAAGTGACTACCATACTACTGATGTTCCTGACTGAAAGGTACCAATAGTTGGTGTAGTATGGATCATTTATCTTTATACCCTTCCAAACTTTTGATAATGTAATTTAACTGAATTTAATTGTTCTGCTTGTTGGGGTTATGGGAGCATTATTCTGTTCAGTACGACGCTGACATTGAAAGAATAGTTCAGAATATTGAGTATCCCATAAACAAGAATAACAATTAAAGAATCATTTATTTTGTATGTATTTGATCATGGAAATGTTGTCAAATGGCTAGGTTACTGATTAATTCAAGTTATGCATAGTTTTTAATTATAAAATAAAAAGCCATCTTACCTCCAGAGTGGAGGGGTGTGCCACACAGTAAGACCACGCCTTGACCTTCACGGACCCTCACTGGATTTCTTCTTTGACTCTTGAAATTCTCCAAGTCTGTTTATGCAAAGAAAAAGCAATAAAGGGGAATAATCATTTCATTTCTCACAAAAGAAACAAGAAAACAAGAAAAGTTGTTTTTGTGTGTGTGTGGGGGGGGGGGGGGGGGGGGGGACAGCATCGTCAGTCATATCTTTGGTTTCTCTATGAATTTATATTTGGTTCTGAGACTACCGGTTAAGACTGTGCATCAATCCATAATGTTTTAATATTTGTATGAGACACAAATGTTTGCATAGAAGCAGACACGGCCTTCTAAAGTGCTTAAATACTTCTGACCGTGGCAGAATGCATTTCCTTTAGTATAAGTCACACTAGAGTGAATTTAATTGCAATTGCACATTGTTATCACTTTCTGTTTCATCCACTGACTGCACACAGACCAGTAGCCATTAAATGACTACGACTGAAAGAACAATTACATGTTAACAACCTGCTGAGACTAGAACATTGAGGCAGTAATCTTTGAACAGTTTGCCTCTTCTTGCCTGTATCTCAATGATATTGCATGTAGTGCAGAGAGAAACCATGAGGCAGCTGCCATAAAATTACAAAATCTTCACAGAATTGAAAAATAGTGGAATGAAAAAAACAGAGAAGAAAATGGTCTCTGCATTTCTAATACTTTAATTAAGTTGTTTTTCTATTTTGTACTGGTAGATTGTTGATATGCATCCATAGCAAATGGAACCTCTATGGCTGATCCATGTTGATTTTCTTCAAGAAATATTATTTATAGAAACTGATACAGCACAATTAAGGTCCCACTAGAGTCTTAAGCGGCATAAACTGTAGAGCCCTCGATCTGGGCTGAAGCTCAAGAGACTTTGTGGTATTTATTTTGTCCCTTTCTTGTTGTCATGGCACAACTGCTTTAGAAAGTGACAAACCTGAGGAGACAGGTGGAAGTCAATGCAAAGAATTTGCAGCACAAGTCAGACAACAAACTGATATAAAGGAAGTGTTTGGCAGGAAAGAAGTAGAAACTGCACCAGAAATAATTAAGAAGTGAAACACAACACAAAAACTGCAAGGAAGAAAACTGACAAACATTAAGCTCAAATAAAGAGCAAATGATCCAGCACAGGTGGCACGGTGGGCGACTGGTTAGAGCGTCTGCCGCACAGTTCTGAGGACCGGGGTTCAATCCCCGGCCCCGCCTGTGTGGAGTTTGCATGTTCTCCCCGTGCCTACATGGGTTTTCTCCGTGCACTCCGGTTTCCTCCCACATCCCAAAAACATGCATGGTAGGTTAATTGAAGTCTCTAAATTGCTCGTAGGTGTGAATCTGAGTGCGGATGGTTGTTTGTTTGTATGTGCCCTGCGATTGACTAGCCACCAGTCCAGGGTGTACCCCGCCTCCCGCCCGATGATAGCTGGGATAGGCTCCAGCACTCCCGCGACCCCACTGAGGATAAGCGGCTCAGAAAATGGATGGATGGATGATCCAGCACAATTGCAAAGAAACTGAAGACTGACATATACTCTGCACTGTTAAGACAAGACACCGGTGGGAGATACAATGTCAGGTGGTGCATGGTTATTGAGTAGAGGAAATAGACTGAAGACTTCTGCGTTAACCATCCATGAACAGGATGTGAGACGCATCTTCAAACAACAGAAGATTAACAAAGCGGCAGGCCCGGACCATGTGTCCCCATCCTGCCTCAAAGTCTGCGCGGACCAGCTCGCTCCAGTCTTCACTCAGATCTTCAATAGATCTCTGGAAATGTGCGAAGTTCCATCCTGTTTCAAACGCTCCACCATCATTCCAGTCCCCAAGAAACCTGCGATCTCGGGTCTGAATGACTACAGGCCTGTCGCTTTGAAGTCTGTGGTCATGAAGTCCTTTGAACGTCTCGTGCTGGACCACCTCAAGAGTGTCACAGGTCCCCTGCTGGACCCCCTGCAGTTTGCCTACCAAGCGAACAGGTCTGCGGATGATGCAGTCAACATGGGACTGCACTTCATCCTAGAACACCTCGACAGTGCAGGGACCTACGCGAGGATCCTGTTCGTGGACTTCAGCTCAGCGTTCAACACCATCATCCCTGAACTCCTTTCATCCAAGCTTCTCCAGCTCAGCGTCTCACCTGCCATCTGCCAGTGGATTTACAGCTTTCTGACGGGCAGGACACAGCAGGTCAGGCTGGGGGAGGCCACCTCATCCACACGCAGCATCAGCACTGGGGCGCCCCAAGGTTGTGTCCTCTCTCCGCTGCTCTTCTCTCTCTACACGAACGACTGCACCTCAGCGAACCCGACTGTCAAACTCCTGAAGTTTGCAGATGACACCACTGTCATCGGCCTCATCAAGGACGGTGACGAGTTTGCATATCGACAGGAAGCGGAGCGGCTTGAGCTGTGGTGCGGCCGACACAACCTGGAGCTGAACACGCTCAAGACTGTAGAGATGATCGTGGACTTCAGGAGGCATCCTTCGCCACAGCTGCCCCTAACGTTGTCCAGCTGCCTTGTGTCAACCGTCGAGACCTTCAAGTTCCTGGGAATTACAATCTCTCAGGATCTGAAGTGGGCGACCAACATCAACTCCGTCCTCAAAAAGGCCCAGTAGAGGATGTACTTCCTGCGGCTTCTGAGAAAGCACGGCCTGCCACCGGAGCTGCTGAGACAGTTCTACACAGCGGTTGTCGCATCAGTCCTGTGTTCTTCCATCACAGTCTGGTTTGGTGCTGCTACAAAAAAGGACAAACTCCGACTGCAACGGACAATCAAAACTGCTGAAAGGATTGTCGGTACCCCCCTACCCACCATTGAGGACTTGCACGCTGCCAGAACTAAGACAAGGGCGTGCAAAATCCTCTCGGACCCTCCGTACCCCGGTCACCAGCTCTTCCAGCTCCTTGCCTCAGGTAGGCGCTACCGATCAATGCAAACTAGAACTAGTAGACATTCCAACAGCTTCTTCCCTCTTGCGATCAACTTCTTAAACACCTAACCTATAATTCCATTACAACAAGCTGGCAATTTTTTGACTTGAGTTCGTTGTCACATTTCTGTGGGGCCAATTATGTATTACTCGTGCACTCACTGTAGTTGTCTCGCCATGCTGCACTATTTGCATATACTGGCCACTCATGCCAGAGTAGCATCTGCTCCATTTGCACACTGATTGAGGAGTATCTGTAACTTTTGCACAACCAACATTGTCCCAGATTATCGCACTACTCGTCACTTTAAACCGCATACACTCCTTGAAGTCTCAGCGCCCTTTGCACAATGGTCATTGCACCGGACTATTGCAATATTAGTCATTCGAACTGCTCTAAGTGCTAGAGGACTCTGCATCTTTTTGCACAATTGTTTTTTGTCAATGTCTTTATGTCTCCAAAGTGTTCTGTAAATTGACTGTCTGTTGTACTAGAGCGGCTCCAACTACCGGAGACAAATTCCTTGTGTGTTTTGGACATACTTGGCAAATAAAGATGATTCTGATTCTGAACAAATGAGATGCAGATGACAATAAAGTAGGTCAATATGTCATATGGATGGTGTTTATTTGTCCGCCATGATTGAGGTCATTCGAAGGATAAGCTAGACTTGAAACAGAAAGACTAGTAGGTCAACTCGTGTTCGTTTTCATTCCTTTTTGTTTCTGTATAACCCTAACATATCAGCTATGTTATAAATGTTCCTGTATCCTCAGGTGTGCAAAGATCAAGGTTAAAAAGTTGACAACAGTATTGAGAAACTTTGGATGCAGTGGCAAAGACAACACAATGACAAAGTGGCCGTCACAAACAACTATGAACCTTACATAATTCAAACATCTCTCACCTCCTAACTATGTGTGCAGACAAGCTGAAATAAAACCGAGGCTGTTCCAATTAATGACCTAGAATAGATAAAAGCTTAGCTTACTTCAGCTAAACCAGCACTGACTTTGCCTAACATTGGCCTCAATGCTACATAGCGGTTAGCATGGTGCGAGTCAGCCGCAATTCCGGTAATCAAAGAATCCAACATTTCTGACATGTATGTACGTTTAATATAATACCACAGAAACAATCGACCAGTGTAAGACATATTTTATCAAATTTAACTAAAATGTAAACCATTTAAAAACTGGAGATACAGCGGCTGAAATAAATATTTACCACATCACAATTTTTCTCACTATTCCAAAGGTGCTATTGACCTGAAAATTTTACCAGATGTTGGGAACAACCCAAGTAATCCACACATACAAAGAAAGTAGAACAAATAAGCTCAGAAATTAAGTTGTGTAGGTGGCACGTTTGACGATTGGTTAGAGCGTCTGCCTCACAGTTCTGAGGACCGGGGTTCCATCCCCGGGCCCGCCTGTGTGGAGTTTGCATGTTCTCCCCATCCCTGCGTGGGTTTTCTCCGGGCACTCCGGTCTCCTCCCACATCCCAAAAACATGCATGGTGGGTTGATTGAGGACTCTAGATTGCCCGTAGGTGTGAATGTGAGTGCAAATGGTTGTTTGTTTCTATGTGCCCTGCGATTGACTGCCGACCAGTTCGGGGTGTACCCCGCCTCCTGCCCGATGATAGCTGGGATAGGCTCCAGCACACCCGTGACCCTTGTGAGGATAAGCGGCTCAGAAAATTGATGGATGGATTAAGTTGTACAAAAATGTAAGTATTGAACACATGAAGAAAGGGAGGTGCAAAAGGCATGGAAATCCAAGACAACACCTAAAATCTATCAATAATCAAACAGAAAACCAGCCGATTGAATATCAGCTGGTGCAGTATTAATTGATGGCCTACAAAAAGGTCTCATTGCCAAGGTGTGTGTCAAGACACATCTCATGAGCAGAGAGCTGTCTCAAGACCATCGCAAACTAATTGTTGCAAAACAGATTCCAGGTGCATAGCTGAACGTTCCAGTGAGCATGGTTAGGGCCATAATACGTAAGTGGAAAGCCAATCATACCACCATAATTTTGCCTCGATCAGGTGCTTCTCGCAAGATTTATGACAGAGGAGTGCAAAGAATAATTAGAAGAGTTGTTCAAGAGCCAAGGACCCGGAATTAGCAGGTACTGTTGTCACAAGGAAAACTGTGAGTAATGGACTCCGCCGTCATGGCCTGTATGCACGCTCACCACGCACGACCCCATTGCTGGGGATCAAAGCTCGTTTAAAGTTTGCTGAACAACATTTGGACAAGCCAGTTAAATACTGGGAGACTATAGTCTGGTCGGATGAGAGCAAAATTGAACTGTTTGGATGCCATAATGCAGACCACGTTTGGACGAGAAATGGCACTGCACATCACCCTAAAAACACCATACCAACAGTTAAGTTCGGAGGTGGGAACATGATGGGGTGGGGCTTCTTTTCAGCAAATGGTACTGGTAAACTTCACATTATTGAAGGAAGGGATGGGCAAATGTACTGAGACATTCTTGACAAAAATCTGCTGTCATCTACGAGGATGATGATAATGAAACGAGGGTGGACATTTCACCAGGGTAATGATACAAACATACTGCCAGGGAAACTCTCAATTGGTTTCAAGAAAAAAAATAAAGCTGCTAGAATGGCCCATGGAAAAAACTAAAACTCAGGGTCCATAAAAGAAGCCCATGACAGCAGTCTTCATTATTTGAAGACTGCTTGTGTGGAGGAATGGGCTAAAATCACACCAGAGCAATGCATTCGACTAGTTTCTCCATACAGAAGGCCTCTTGAAGCTGTCATTGCAAACAAAGGCTTTTGTAGAAAGTATTAAATAAATACCAGTTGGCGTGTTCAATACTTTTTCCCTGTGTCATTTCACATTATTACAGACAACTTAATTTCTGATCTTAATTGTTCTACTTTCTTTGTATGTATGGATTACTTGGATTGTTCCCAACATCTGGTGAAATTTTCATGTCAATAGCACCTTTGGAAATATATTTAATGCGAAAAATGTCGCTGTATGTACTTTATGTACAGTATGTAACATGCAGGTGTCTAAATGAAATGTCTGTGACATGCTTTACTCAAAATACCTTTTGTACATTAGCTGTTCAAAATCTATAGTTTTCAGTAATGTCCCTGTTAATATTTGTTCAATTAAAAAACTGAGGTTTGCATGTAGCTAAATATAAAAAAAACCTTTAAATTTTGCAAAAGCATACTGATAGTTGTACACTGTTAATCTCAGCAACATCAGTTCACTGAGTAGTACTGCTGACAACCAGTGATTAAGGACCTCTCCACAATAACATAGATAAGATCAGATGTATCTTTTTTTTGTTTTCAAAGAACAGGCAGAGACATTAGAAAAATATGAGACTCCTTAAACTCTGAGACTGCAACTCCACTGATTAATATTCATCTTGCATATGCTGGGGTGTAAATGAGCTTGATACACTAAAAGTCATCAATGCCTGACAAGCCAAGCTGTTCTGCACCCCTGGATCATTTTATCAAGCCTATCACAGCTCTGCACCTCCATGTGCTTCTCCATGGCACTGCTTGGGCTATTTTGAGTGCTTTCAGATCCATGAAATTGAATGTGAATTAGCTGTTTAGGGCTAGCTACTCCAATGTGACCCACTGTAATGAATGAAATTACACAAAAGAAAAATCGAAGGACTTCTCTCGGGAGGTAAACTCTTTTAGGATGTTTTTACAAAATTAGATAGATAAGACAATCCTAAAGTTCAGTTATTTCATATTTGGAGTTTTCATTTCACTATTAAATGTAATTTGACCAAACCTTTCAGAAGAGAAGAAGCCAATGTCATTGATGACTTAACTGAGACTCACCTGCCAACCAAATGTCACATACAATTTCCTCCCACATTAAAGATGCCATATTTTACCAATCCAAATTTTCTAGTATTTGGGATGTAATATTGGCTAATTGGTGCCTCAGTAAACATGTGAAATATGAATTAAAGTTGTTCAGGCATTCCTGAGTTCCAGAAATCTTTCTGCCGAGAGGCCTGAAATCAGGTCATTAGAATTTCTCGAGCTTATCTATGTCAGTAGCGAAGATCTCCGCCTACCTCTCCGCTCCCAAGTCAGCGCTGTCAACATAACAAACACGTGCTCTCACAAGTGTGTCTTCTACACGGAGGCAACCAATCAAAGGAAAGGGGGATGTCTCAACCAAATGTAGACAAAGCGGATACAAAACTGAGTCAAACAGAAGTAGCTGTACTTGTATGACAAAACCAAGGTGTTTTTTGACATAAAATTGGCACTTTTATACTAAATCCATGTTAGAGAGTCACTCTATGGAGGTCTAAATGCCAAAAATATGGGACATTTAATTTCTAAATAACTCAAAGGTGAGCAGAGATTACCAATCGCTGTGTCACAGCACTTTAGTGATCTGTGAGAGATTATGAGGTGTGCAATTATCTAATTTAACTTAATTTGTCTGAATTATCTGTGATTGGCTGGCAACCAGTTCAGGGTGTACCCCGCCTCCTGCCCGATGATAGATGGGATAGGCTCCAGCATACCCGTGACCGTAGTGAGGAGAAGCGGCTCATATATTGGATGGATGGATGTCTGAATTATTTATTTACTACTTACTTTGTAATCTATTCCAGCGACATATAGTGACAGGCAAAACAATTAAACACTCTTCCAATGTATGGCAGAGGGTGCAATTAATATGTGTCCACATATTCATACTATAACTTTGTGTTCAAATAAACAGGCCCAGATTTCACATTGCATGAGTAAATTTGTGAGTAAACTGAGACGAGATCATCATTATTTCAGTACACATACAGTTATTTTTGTGACATTTTTGCTTGGTGGTGTGCCATGAGATTTCTGTAATGTAAAATATGTACCTTGGCCCAGTAAAGGTTGGGATATATTGACTTAAAAGATCAAGGACTAAAGCATACAATATGGAGAGCTGCCAACCTATACAAATTCATTTCTAGAACAATTTGTCTGTATTTCGATGCTCTTAAAATTGTCAAGTATATTATCTCAGCTGTTTCCCTGGACAATTGCATCCTTTTTAAACTTTGATGAGCATTGAAATAATTTTACTGGTCAACGGGAATCCAAAGAACTTATTTTGAGGTAAGTTAATGCAATATTTTGATGCTGCAAAATAAGCCTTTATGGTTTTTTTTTCGTTTTTTTGTAAAGGATATGCATACACAAACTTGTTTTGAATGTTATCATGAGAGTCTTGTGGAGGGCTAGCCATTAGTTTGGTCAATAACTACCAAATACTTTTTCAGCAATATGTCAAACTGTAAAAGTATGACCTTGGGGGTAAGATGTCCCCGACCCATATGGGGTAAGAGACACCCCAATGATTTAGAATATCTTGCCTTGCTATTGTTATATTTCATCTAACATATCAACGTATTAGCTAACCAACTGTAAGAAGTGCATTATATATAAATTTACTGTATACATATTATAAATGTATATACACTATACTTCCAAAAGTATTCGCTCACCTGCCTTGAATCAAAGATGATTTTAAGTGATATGCCATTCTAAATCAATGTGATTTCATGATGTTGGTCTACCCTTTGCACCTTCAACTCTTGTGGGAAGGCTTATGGGAATTTTTGCCCATTCTTCCAGGAGCATATTTGTGAGGTCACACACTGATGTTGGACGAGAAGGCCTGGCTCACGGTCCACTCGAAATCAACCCAAAAGTGTTCTATCGGGTTGAGGGCAGGATTTTGCGCAGGCCACTAATGTTCATCCATACCAAATTCTCCCAAACTTGTATTTATGGACCTTGCTTTGTGCACTGGTGCACAGACATGTTGGAATAGGAAGGGGTGATCCCCAAACTGTTTGACAGTCCAAAATCTCTTGGTCTCTGGGAGATCTGGCAAAAAATTATTTAAAAACATTTTTTTTTTCAATATTGTCCGATGTTGATTATTATCACAATTATTATTATTTTTTTTGTTTATAATCTTTAAAAACATTTTTTAAATAGCCGTTTTTTAAGCATCTGCACTGAAAACTAAATAAGATAGAGACTAGTTCTACATTTTCTTTAACTCCTTTTGTTAACAACACTCCTTATAGTCAATATTGAAAACAGTAACCCCAACATGATATTGGCATACTAAGCAAATAAGGCAAAAACATTTCCCTCAACAGCGCAAAGAATGTAGAAAAATATAACAACAGTGTACTAGTTTGAAGTCCTGAGTATTTTTGGAGGTACAAGATTCAAAATAAACAAACTGCCCCCTCTGTGATAATGAAGACACTTTGGGTTGTAAACAGTGTCATTCTCCAGTTATGATGCAATTGTTATTGTTAATTCTATTATTGCTACTTTCAAATGTGGATCATCGTTAATAGTAATACAGATTAAGTAGTTTGCCATTTTACCCCACCTGAATAATGATGACATGATTGATTGTTGCTTTGGTCTGGTGATCACCGCTAGCTAACTGGTAATGCTATGTGTGCTGTGCAGTGAGTGATAGGCCATAGTTAATAGCATTGCTCCACATCACTTTGGAGCCGCGACCACACAACCGTCTGGCCGCTCCGTGAGTTTCCATCGCCGGTCAGGAGCATGGACAAAGAGTGGACGCTGAGGACGCAGCGTGCTCTGTGTGACAACGGCTAAGTTGGGCCTGGAGTTTCGATTTTACCAGCCAAGGAGGCGCATTTTCTGTTTCCTCCCACAACTGGCAACTGGAAGTTGAGCAGGAAAAGGATGACTCTGATAGGCTGTTGTCACGCACATTCCCGCCGTGTTAGGTCGAGGAAATACGTAAACAGTTGATAATTGAGATTGATGGGACATTTATCACAATATTCGATATCAATCATATAGTCGTCCAGCCCTAATTCAGAGTTCCTTTCACTGGAGCTTGGGGGCTAATAATTTGGACATTACTAACTCTGTGGGAACAGTTTGGAGATGGCCCCTTCCTGTTCCAACATGACTGTGCATCAGTGCACAAATCAAGGTTGATAAAGCCACGGATGAGAGAGTTTGATGCGGATGAACTTGACTGCCCTGATCAATCCTGACCTCAACCCTATAGAACACTTTTGGATGAATTAGAGCAGAGACTGGCTTCTCGTCCAACATCAGCGTGTAACCTCATGAACGTGTGTGTGTGTGTGTGCGTGTGTGTGTGTGCATGTGCATGCAGGTGTGTGTGTGTGAAGTGTGTGTTCCTGTCAACTTTTTATTTGATTTAAAATAACATACGTTACTCATCTTTTAAACAAATCTTTGCAATTGTGATTTTTCACAGGCCTATGTGTTATAAATTTGCAATAATCAAACTTTTGTTAATGTAGTAATATATAATAATAAATAAATAAAAATAATAATTTCTGTTCTGGCGGCACAGTGGGCGACTGGTTAGAGCGTCAGCCTCACAGTTCTGAGGACCCGGGTTCAATCCCTGGCTCCGCCTGTGTGGAGTTTGCATGTTCTCCCCGTGCCTGCGTGGGTTTTCTCCGGGCACTCCGGTTTCCTCCCACATCCCAAAAACATGCATTAATTGGAGACTAAATTGCCCGTAGGTGTGACTGTCAGTGCGAATGGTTGTTTGTTTGTATGTGCCCTGCGATTGGCTGGCAACCAGTTCAGGGTGTACCCTGCCTCCTGCCCGATGACAGCTGGGATAGGCTCCAGCACTCCCGCGACCCTAGTGAGGAGAAGCGGCTCAGAAAATGGATGGATGGATGAATTTCTGTTCTAACATTTGTGTTTTAGTTTAAGTAAGATCAATGTCAAAATTTTAAAATAAAGTTTAAAATTGTGCACATAACAAATTTGGTAGTTTTGGTAAAGACATATTTTGTCGGACCATTGTAGATGCAGTACAGCAAGACAAAGATGCCCACACCCCACAAAGGCCCCCGTGGCGCCACCTCGTCGCCCGTCACTTAGCCACCATTGCAAGTGTCGCTGTTTGCTGGGCGCTTTCTTGTGTGCCACAGGCTCGCAGCTGAACTCAATTATACTGAGAAAGGAAAGAATCAGTTCATCAAATGATTCCAGCACCCTCAAAAGATTGGTTCATTTGAATGAGGTCTTCTTCAACAACAACACTACTCGACACTACCGCTGTGCTCCCCCCAAAAAAGAAAAGAAAAAAAAAGCACACTAATACAATCGAATCAGGTGCGTATTCAACACATTCAGTGCACATGAGCACTTACGCTTCACTTATGTGAACCCCTCATTATGCATAAATACCAAGTTTGCATAGATCAAAATGCAGGGGGTGTCTTACCTCAGTAGGGGGGGGGATCTTCCACAGGCCCTCAAAATGCAGTGGGCGTCTTACCTCAGTAGGGCAGGCATCTTCCACAGGCCCTCGGTGGCTGCAACCTTTACAACATTTTATATTTTGTTTTATTAAAAACAATGTTGTAGTCTGGTGTGATTTCATTACCCTCTAAATGTGTTTACTTAGGCATAATTATAGTGTACATATTATGTTGATCTTCAAATTACTTATATTTTCTAGGAAAATAGATACCTTTTTCACTTCCCTATATAGGACTGGAAGAATTCTGCATACTGTTCAATTTCAAAACATAATCATTACTCTTTAATCATAATTGTTAATAAATTATGGCATCAACATTTGTTATTTTTATGTACCCTAATTTCTCGTGCATAATACTAATTTTTCCCCAAAAAAATTGTAAAAAGTCGATTATACATGGGTATGAGGAAAATGAAAAAAATTCTTTCACATTGTATATAAGTTTATCTGTACCTAGGAGTTGCAAAAAATGTGTACTTTCATTTAATACATGTCATGTTTAATGTTAAAAATGGATATCAGAATAATCAGATCTCAAAAGTCAAAATGAAAAATCAGCACTCTATTTTGTAAACAAACAAATAACATTGTTGATAGAGTGGATTGGATAGTTCATGCACGGACATTAATTTTGTGCAATGTACTTCTACAAATGTATTCTACTGCGTGCTCTTTTTGTATTTGCTGTATCCACTATCGCTGCTGAAACAATGCAAATGTCCCCATTGTGGGACTAATAAAGGTTATCTTATAAATATTTATTAATATAATTGTAGTGACTCTGACCCAGTTGCCAGAACCACCGCTGCTCAGCCTCCGGAACAGTGGCTGCTGAGCTACCCAGATACGCTCCCAGCCAAACGTGAGTTTTCCGAACGTGCTAGCGGACCCCAGACCCAAGGTGGGGAGAGAGACAGTCATATTCTCCCAAGGAGGCATGACGAACAACCATTTTTCGTCTTCCGCCTCTTTTGTTTTATTTTATTTTTCTACGTTTTTCTTTTTCAACCAAATCGGTCTCCGTGTTTCCTGACACGCACCCAGAGAGAGACCACTCCCAGAGGCCAGCTGATGTATGCTCATGAGTAGACATGGCAAGTGCTTGCCAGACTGCACAATATTAGTACCTAATAATTTCAGGGAAATTACTATCTTCAGACAAAATCTCAACTTTGTCCTCTCTCTCTCTCTCTCTCTCTCTCTCTCTCTCTCTCTCTCTCTCTCTCTCTCTCTCTCTTGTCCGGAATGGACGCGTTAAACGCTCGCGTTTCCCACTTTAGACCAACACACAATGTTCTATTTCCCTTTTCGTAAGCCTATTTTCCTTCGTTTTGCCATTATTAGTGTTATTTTCTTTCTTTAGTTAGACCCCTTTGTGTGTTTCCCTCTAGATCCATTGTAGATGTTATTAAATATACTATAAAATTCCACTCTTGGTTGTATTTTGTGTGTGTTCTGAGTTTATGTAAGCCTCTGTCATGTGAACTCAAAATTTCATAAAGTAGCAACTTTAGGATTATGAGACTGATAAAAAGGTTAAAAAGGTTTCTCATAGGTTGAAAATGATTTGTAAATCATTGTATTCTGTTTTTATTTATGTTTAACACAACGTCCCAACTTCATTGGAATAGGAGTTTTATAAAATAATCTCTAAATCGAATAATTGCTCTTAACGTGTATTGCGATTTTGGTCTGTACAGATTCAACCAATATAAAGTCACCATCTCTATTTCAGATTTGTAATAGGAAACACCCCCTGACCCACACAAAAGAAAAAAACATTTTTTTTTTAAAAAGCATTAAATGCAAAAGTGATGAACTAAAAATTTTATTTTTGAGCAAGGGTTATTTATCCTGACTGCATTGCAGCCTGTCTTTGTCTGCACGGAATACAGTATATTAAGTGTGCACATTATATTTCACTAATGCAAATAAAAAAAAATTCTCACCTCAACAGGGTGACTAATAACCACACAAAAACACATCTTTCTGATGTTTGAAATGTATCAGTTGCTTGGTGAACTGCAGTCAATCAATCAAGCCAGCCATCTCTTTGCATAATGCATTCAAACAGTTCTATTCACACTGTGTGTACTTTTGCTTTCTTCTCAAAATAACAACACTGCAGAGTATAGCTACATTTACAGTACTGCTTTCTTCTGTGAATTTTGAGCTAAAAATTCAGGCTTTTCATTCAGATTTCAAGAAACACTGGCTCCCTCATCGATACAGTTCAAAAGAGGCCCGATTTTAAGGTAGAAACATTGAATAATGAGTACACAGCTCATGGAGTTGACCTCAGAAAGAAGAAGTGATAAATATCTTACACTGTTAAGATAGCTGGATAAGACAAGAAGAATGCAAAGGAGGAGTAATTACAGGACTTAATTTGATAGAAGAAATCACAAGCAGCTAGATACAAGGGAGTCACGTCCTGCTTTGCTTTTATATATACAGCCATTTCATCCTTCATTGAACACAGTGTTACACCCTTGTGGATTTATATACAGCTCACTAACTCAGCTATGCATTTCTCATTATTAGAACATTGACCCAATGCAGCATGCCTGTATTGCAGACATTGCAATCGTTGATGTCATTTTACAAAACCCTTCCATTTAGAACCAAAATAACAGGCAGATTATGAAAGTCAATCTGGATAGACAAACGTCTAGATTAGTCAATCCAGCACTTGTAAGAGTGAAATAGAGCCCTCTATTTAAAAGATTAATTCATTGTTGTCATCTGGATAAAGAATCTTTATACTTGCCAGGGTTTAAGGCTGTACCAGATGGTAAGAGAAACTGTTATATCATCCATCTGGCAGAGGATTACAAATGTTCCTAACTCGTACATATGAACTACACATCCATGGGATTGGAGCTGCAGAGATATCATTGGCTGAGGCAAATCTAAGAAATTAATAGAGTCAGCAGGGAGTCACATAACACAAAGACATTGTTGAAGTGTTGTTTTTAGAAATAATCTCTGTCCTCTGTTCTCAAGAAACCAGTCCTGATTATATTATCAGATACGGACGAAGATGCAAGCCCTGGCTTCATTGGGGGAACTTTGTCTTTTTCGAACACAACATGTAGCCGATGGAAATGTCAGTCTTGAGGTGTTTGAAAAAGCATATTGTCCTACAGTCTCTTACAAATGACCGGGAATGACTGTCATAAAAGGCTGCTGATCTGTGAGTTATTTCCTGGGCTGGAGACATGCTCAATCACACAACACACTTAATTAAGTTAAACCTGGAGCAATAAATATGATGTATGACATATCAGCACTAAAACTTGTCCCCATCTGTTGACAAAAGCTGTGAGTCCCAGGTCTGGCCCAGGAGATGGATGGGAACCATCACAATGAAATGCATTTTAGGTCATGGCTGAAAATTGACAGGGGGTATGAACATGACAAACAATCTGATAGAACATCAGTCCAACAATCTGTACTGTACTCTGGGGACAAGGATGCACCAAACCTAGCCAAGATGGGTACATGTGGTACCCCAGCATGTACCTAGAAATCACTTGCACGTCTTCTATATGGCAGAGAGACAGACATCAGCATCCTGTCTTTTAATCGATATGAGGACTGTTGT
The DNA here is from genome assembly GCF_024500385.1 of Phyllopteryx taeniolatus. Classification (NCBI taxonomy): domain Eukaryota; kingdom Metazoa; phylum Chordata; class Actinopteri; order Syngnathiformes; family Syngnathidae; genus Phyllopteryx; species Phyllopteryx taeniolatus. The sequence goes on along the minus strand of NC_084502.1, from coordinate 24,188,096 downwards.
CATTTGATATGGGCTCCCCATCAAGAGTGCAAGCTCACCTTGCCATCAGAGATGCCTCAGATGCTAATAAAATGTGACGGATGAGTCCTGTAAAGCAGCAACTATACTGGGTCTGTCAAGGCCGTGTCACACAATCACACAGGCTTCATCAAATGGATCGCAAGTTTAAAAACACCAGGCAGAGTGAAACACCTGAGTGAAGCACTAGAGCGGTAATGTGATTTATATAAACATGAAAAGCTGATTTGCGTTTTCTTCTTACTAACTCAATGGAGGATGTTATTGTTGGAAGATCACATCTAACATTTCTTACAGAATCCCGTTGGGTCATTATATCTTCAGCAAAATCCTAGGTGTGTTCGAATGAAAGCTTAAATCAGGCAAAAAACAGGCTGAGCGAAAAACATCTGCAGTTCATTTGAAGAGACCTACATTTTAAATATGTGAAATTAAAACAAAAATCAACACAAATAGAATAAGCAAAAAAAAAGATTGTTTTCGTAAGCTTGTGTAAAAGATTTAGATTTAAAGTAGGACAATACCTGTTACGATAATCAAGGGTTACTTAAAACCATCCACCCATCCATTCTCAACACCGCTTACCCTGCTTAGGGTCATGGGGCGCTGGAGCCTATCCCAGCTAGCTTCGGGCGAAAGGCGGACTACACCCTGAACTGGTCGCCAGTCAGTCACAGGGCATATATAGACACGGACAACCATTCGCAGTCACATTCACACCATCACTGAGGGGGAACTGAACCCACGCTGCCCGCACCAAAGTCAGTGACTTACTTAAACCCTCTTATCTCAATTCATGAATTTTATGAAAGAAATGGACTTCATCTTAAACCCCTTTTATCCACAATTTGTGGCAAAATATCAGCAGAAAAATACATTTCGATAGCCTGTTCTGGTTGAGTTTTTGCATAAGCACGCAGCTCACAAAGGCAAAGTTGGAAAAATGTAACTCATTATGAACTTTTCAAATATTTCCTTCTAAATTCTCATGAGATTGGATTGCTTTTCTGTTAATAAATATATTTTTATATTTTTTTTGTTTCCTAAACAATAAATAGTTTCCCAATGTGAACTTACAGGCAATGTGAAGACTAGCCTCTCTGCTGACAATGGTGCCAAATGAGTTTGATGCCAGACATTGAAATATGCCAGCATCGTCTGCCTTACTCAGTTGGGTAATATGCAAGTTTCCTCCCATGAGGGAATATCGTGACCTTGGTGTCGGAATGATGAAAGTGTCATTTAGCCTCCACCTGTGAAAATAAGACACAGAGGGAAATGAGAGAGTGAGCTGTAATACAGAATATTTTTAAAGAATGAAGAAATACGGTAACTGAGATTCTCCTAATATAGTATCTGGATTGCTTACCATTATGCAATCCGTAAGAGATTTTAGCTTCAACAACTTCTGACCCTGCTGAGAACTTTTATGGTAAACTTACATGCATGCTCCACAAAAACCCATGAAATGACGTGGTGTTCCTAATATAGTAACTTAATAATTTACCGTTATGCAATCTATAAGAGATTTTAGCTTTAACTACTTCTGACCCTTCTGAGAACTTTTAAGGTAAGCTGACATACATGCTCCACATAAAACCCATTAAATATGTGGTGGGCCGCAGGGATAAATTTTAGGCCCTGTCCTATTTAATCTCTATATGCTACCTCTTGACAGTGTAATCAGGAGGCACGGCGTGAACTTCCACAGCTATGCTGATGATACGCAGCTGTACATCTCCATGTCTTCTGATGACACCAGTACAATGGATGCTATTTTTATCTCCATTTTAGACATCAAATCCTGGATAGGAGAGAACTTTATCCACCTCAACCAGTATAAAACCTAAGTTTGTTTTAGTCATTGGCCCTGAGGCCCAAAGAGGGACATATGACTAAATTACTAACGATGTCATTGATCGGCTCCGCAAAAGATATTTACTCCGCGTCGCCACGTGCACAGTATATTTCAATCCATATTGTGTGTTTTTTAGCCTTGTCGCGTGTCTTATTACGTAGTACTGTAAATATCTGACGGCCAATGAAGTTATTTAAAAAAATAAAAATAAAAAAATACCTTGTCGGCGGTGTGGGACAGACAACATGTCTGAGACAGGCAACAGGTTTATGCCCAGCCGGATCAGACTACAAGACAAATTTGCTCTTTCACGATTGCACTGTCAGACTACTGCAATAAAATCTTGTATTCCGATACCACCGCATACCGTTTTTTATGATCATTGGGCTTTATCTTCCATCCATCCATCCATTTTCTGAGCCACTAGGGTTGCGGGAGTGCTGGAGCCTATTCCAGCTATCTTCGGGCAGGAGGTGGGGTACACCCTGAACTGGTTGCCAGCCAATCGCAAGGCACATACAAACAAACAACCATTCACACTCACATTCACACCTACGGGCAATTTAGAGTTGCCAATTAACCTACCACACATGTTTTCGGGATGTGGGAGGAGACCGGAGTGCCCGGAGAAAACCCAGACGGGCACGGGGAGAACATGCAAACTCCACACAGGTGGGGCCGGGGATTGAACCCCGCTCCTCAGAACTGTGAGGGAGACGCTCTAACCAGTCAGCCACGTGCCGCCGGGCTTTATCTTGTCAACTCAAATGCGATCGGATACACTCGTTACCGTGGCGACCACAACGAGTGGTGCGCGCCGACGGTATTATAAGGACAAAATGGGGAAAAACATGTGTTGGCGGTCACGTTATGTCATGTAACGTTAGTTTGACCTGACTGATTAGAATACACGATCTGACTAGAGCAGTGATTTCCAACCTTTATGGAGCTAAAGAACATATTTTACAATTGAAAAGTCTCACAGCACACCAACAAATAAAAATGGAGAGTTACTGCAAGTCGCGAGCTGTGCCATAGATTTCAACGAATTTAAATGTTTGTTTTGTTTTGTACGAACTTTGTATGAATGCTCCCATTATAAAACATGCCACCAATGTCACTAATGATTGTTTGCCACAGATCTGATGTCAAATCTGTTTGTCAACTGAATCAGATGAGATGTTTCACCACACAATACAAATGACACATCGCAAATATTAAGTGCTATCAGCCACCACCGATTTCTTTATCTTATATCCATCCATCTATCCATTTTCTGAGCCGCTTCTCCTCACTAGGGTCGCGGGCGTGCTGGAGCCTATCCCAGCTGTCATCGGGCAGGAGGCGGGGTCCTCCCTGAACTGGTTGTCAGCCAACCGCAGGGCACATAGAAACAAACAACCATTCGCACTCACAGTCATGCCTACGGGCAATTTAGAGTCTCCAATTAATGCATGTTTTTGGGATGTGGGAGGAAACCGGAGTGCCCGGAGAAAACCCACGCAGGCACGGGGAGAACATGCAAACTCCACACAGGCGGGGCCGGGGATTGAACCCGGGTCCTCAGAACTGTGAGGCTGATGCTCTAACCAGTCGGCCACCGTGCCGCCTTATCTTATATCCAATAATTAATTTCCTATTGCACTGGTTTTTAAAACCACAATCCTAGGATGAAAATTAATACAAAGACGTGCGATCTGTCTTCCTTTTGGTCCCTGGGCCAGCCCCTCTCTCCTGTGCATAAAAGGCCAGAGCCCCTTTGTTCTGGGCTCTTGTTTTTTTTCCAACCTGCTGAAGACCCTGGCAGAGCCAGGGAGCCCTGCCTCTCATCACGAGGCGGCAGAGACGCACTCAACCTTTTCTCTCTTTTTTCTTCAAATACACCTGTTCGGCAACCCGGCCCATCCATCTGGATGACCGACCAGCCTGTCTAAATTCTTTTCAACACAACGTGAGTACAGCGTGTGGTTTCCGGAGTACAAATTGGTCCTTAATTGGATTATAATAAGACTCACAGACATTCGCAACTCTCACATTGTCGTCGCGCATGCTCATTCTGATTCCACAGTCACATCACGAGTTCAGTCATTCACCTTACATTTTGTTCTTTGCGTACATTTGCTTGTAATTTTTGTAGTCCAGTACCTCTGCATTGCTTCCCTGTAATTTTAAGCCTTAGCTATAATTACATTTCCTATAAAATTCCACTTCCTGTGTCGTTTTTGTGTGTTTGAGTGCAACAATAAACACTTATTTCGTCCATGTAGCAAACCTTCCAGAATAGAGAGATTCATTACAGGTACTTTTCCTAAAGTTTATGAATACAAAAAGAGATGTGGTGCCCCTTTACGAGACAAAAATAGTTTGATTATAACGTTAAATGTAAACTCGGGCTAAACCGGAAGTTGCTTCCGGCGTAATCTTTTCCAAAATAAATTACGTTTTTATCCCAAACCAAATTACTCTATATATATATATATATATATATATATATATATATATATATATATATAATATATACACACACACACACACAGATCTCGTTTGAGCCTCCCATGTCTCAGACGCACAAAAATTAGCAAGGAAGCATGAACTAAGATCTATCTGTGTCTTCGGACACATGGCTTAGTACTCTGGCATGGTGATGGAAATCCTGCGTATGATTATTTTTTGGGGGGGTGAGACAAGACTAATTTGGCTGCATATGCGCCGATATTTCTGAATGGTGCAGCAAAAACAAAAAAACAAAAAACAAAACAAAAAAACAGAATGAGCGCCTGCACGCATTCATTTGAGGGAGAAAAAAGAAAAAGAAATCTGAAAGCAGACACACGATGAGTTTCATCCTGAAAGACCGGCACAGCCCTAAAGGGTAACGTGGGTCCCCCTTCCCATGGGCTCACCACCTGTGGGAGGGGCCATAGGGGTCGGGTGCAGTGCGAGCTGCGCGGTGGCCTAAGGCTCGAGGGACGTGGAATGTCACCTCTCTGGCAGGGAATGAGCCCGAGCTGGTGTGTGAGGTCGAGAAGTTCTGACTAGATATAGTCGGACTCGCCTCCACGCACAGCTTGGGCTCTGGTACCAGTCCTCTTGAGAGGGGTTGGACTCTCTTCCACTCTGGAGTTGCCCACGGTGAGAGGTGTAGAGGAGCAGGTGTAGGTATACTTATTGCTCCCCGGCTCGGCGCCTGTACGTTGGGGTTCACCCCGGTGGACGAGAGGGTAGCCTCCCTCCGCCTTGGGGTGGGGGGACGGGTCCTGACGGTTGTTTGTGTCTATGCACCAAACAGCAGTTCAGAGTACCCTCCCTTTTTGAACTCCCTGGGGGACTTCAATGCTCACGTGGGCAATGACAGTGAGACCTGGAAGGGCGTAATTGGGAGGAACGGCCCCCCCGATCAGAACCCGAGCGGTGTTCTGTTATTGGACTTCTGTGCTCATCATGGATTGTCCATAACGAACACCATGTTCAAGCATAAGGGTGTCTACACGTGCACTTGGCACCAGGACACCCTAGGTCGCAGTTCGATGATCGACTTTGTGGTCATGTCATCGGACTTGTGGCCGCATGTCTTGGACACTCGGGTGAAGAGAGGGGCGGAGCTGTCCACTGATCGCCACCTGGTGGTGAGTTGGCTCATGTTCTGTGCCTCCATTGCTGAGGCGGCCGACCGGAGCTGTGGCCGTAAGGTGGTTGGTGCCTGTCATGGCGGCAATCCCCGAACCCGTTGGTGTACACCAACGGAGAGGGATGCCGTCAAGCTGAAGGAGTCCTATCGGGCCTTTTTGGCCTGTGGGATTCCTGAGGCAGCTGATGGGTACCGGCTGGCCAAGCGGGATGCAGCTTTGGTGGTCCCTGAAGCAAAAACTCGGGCATGGGAAGAGTTCGGTGAGGCCATGGAGAAAGACTTCTGGACGGCTTTGAGGAAATTCTGGTCCACCATCCGGCATCTCAGGAGGGGGAAGCAGTGCACCACCAACACTGTGTATAGTGGGGATGGGGCGCTGCTGACCTCGACTCGGGTCTTCGAAGACCTCCTCAATTCCACCGACACGCCTTCCCTTGAGGGAGCAGAGTCTGGGTTCTCTGAGGCGGGCTCTCCTATCTCTGGGGTTGAGGTCACCGAGGTAGTTAAAAAGCTCCTCGGTGGCAAGACCCCGGGGGTGGATGAGATTCGCCCGGAGTTCCTCAATGCTCTGGATGTTGTAGGGCTGTCCTGGTTAACACGCCTCTGCAACATCTCGTGGACATCGGGGACAGTGCCTCTGGATTGGCAGACCGGGGTGGTGGTTCCCCTTTTTAAGAAGGGGGACCGGAGGGTGTGTTCCAACTACAGGGGGATCACACTACTCAGCCTCCCTGGTAAGGTCTATTCAGGGGTCCTGGAGAGGAGTGTCCATCGGGAAGTTGAATCTCACATTCAGGAGGAGCAGTGTGGTTTTCGTCCTGGCCCTGGAACAGTGGACCAGCTACACACCCGTGGTAGGGTCCTCGAGGGTGCATGGGAGTTCGCCCAACCAGTCTACATGTGTTTTGTGGACTTGGAGAAGGCATTCGACCGTGTCCTGAAGTGGTCGCCAGCCAATCCCAGGGCATATGTAAGAAAACAACTATTCGCAGTCACATTCACACCTACATACAATTTAGAGGCTTCACCTAACCTACCAGGCATATTTTTCGGATGTGGGAGGAAATCAGAGTACCTGGAGAAAACCCCCGCAGGCATGGGGAGAACATGCAAACTCCACACAGGCGAGCCAGATTTTGAACCCGAACTGTAAAGCAGATTTGCTAAAAAGTCGTCCAACGTGCCGCCAATGTGAACTGTCATATACTTAAAACATACACACTACTCCTATATTTTGCAAAACCCTTATTCAAATAAATGTCTTTAATACCTTCTCAAAAAGCATCCAACTCATTTCGAAAAAAAACTTTGATTCTCAATTACAAAGAAAAGATAGGAATGAAGAAAAACAAAGTTAAGACAAGTCTCTATTTAGCACCACAATTACTATTCGGTCTTAATTAGCTCTCAAAAACAGAGGCTTCTATTTTTGACTCTATTTTACAATTGCAATGGTTTAAAAAAAAAAACAGTGGGCAGCACTGCAAAAGGGCAGGATTAAAGAGACATACAGGTATGCAGTAGAGCAAGACTCAACGGCAGATTAGATGATTAGATTTTGTAATTTGGTACTGCTGGAGCACCTCCACATGAAACAAATCATGGGGTGGTGGTGAGGAGTTGAGGCAAGCGAGGGCTCTATATACAGTACAGTACAGTGGGTATAAAAAGTCTATACTCATTCAAATGCCAGTGATATAAAAAAATAAAATAAATAACACCAAGATTTATCTGTCACTGATGGTGTAGTGGTACACTTGCACTTGCACTTTGGTGCGGGCAGTGTGGGTTCAGTTCCCACTCAGTGACAGTGTGAATGTGAGTGCAAATGGTCTGTGTCTATATGTGCCCAGCGACTGACTGGCGACCAGTTCAGGGTGTAGTCTGCCTTTTGCCCGAAGTCAGCTGGGATAGGCTCCAGCGCTCTGCGACCCTAACCAGGATAAGCGGTGGGGGGTGCTTGGTCTGGTGCCCATGCCCCTCCCTTTAGGACTGGTCTGGCGCTTCAGTTGGGCTGGAGATCGCCCTGGGTCCTGGGGAGTGGGTGGTGTCTCCCTGGTTGGGTTCCCCACCCGACGGGCTTGCTGGCTTGGCCCCCCCTTGCGGCTGGAGGGATGACGGGCCCACCCTTCCTCAATGTGCCGCCTCAGCAACTCCGTGCACCAGTTGACTAACATGAATCCATCTATCCATCCATTTTCTGAGCCGCTTCTCCTCACTAGGGTCGCGGTCGTCCATCCATCCATCCATTTTCTGAGGCGCTTCTCCTCACTAGGGTCGCGGGCGTGCCGGAGCCTATCCCAGCTATCATCGGGCAGGAGGCGGGGTACACCCTGAACTGGTTGCCAGCCAATTGCAGGGCACATACAAACAAACAACCATTCACACTCACATTCACACCTACGGGCAATTTAGAGTTGCCAATTAACCTAGCATGCATGTTTTTGGGATGTGGTAGGAAACCGGAGTGCCCGGAGAAAACCCACGCAGGCACGGGGAGAACATGCAAGCTCCACACAGGCGGGGCCGGGGATTGAACCCCGTTCCTCAGAACTGTGAGGCAGACCCTCTAACCAGTCGGTCACCGTTTTCAATGGATGGAAACAAATGCTATGAAACGCTGATTCCCGATTTTCACCGATGAGGCACAAGGTTAGTGTTTGTGATACTGTGAGACATCGTTTATGTGAATTTTGTCCCAATTCCTTGTGATGTAAAGTTGCTATGGTGAGGTTTTAGCTCAATGTTCAGCTTTTTAAAAAAAAATTGTCATCCGCGCTTACGTTGGTTTAGACTAAAATAAACGCTAAAAACCGTCAGTGCAAAAGTGCAACCAACCGTTTATCTTGTTAGCTGCCTCAATGTTGGCATAGACGTATTTTATTGTTTCACTCACCCAGTTGACTTAGAGTTAACTTCTCTGAAGGTCCGCGCGGTGTATGCTGAGGCTCGCAGCACGTGAGATGCTACACATCGCGAAAGCCTCCTTTGCACAAAATAATCTTATTACAAGTGTTGCACTGATGCGACTGATGTGATTGGTCATTAATTTTAACAAAATTTAAACTTTTGTTCGCCACCGCCGTTGGGCACAAGCACGTCTTCATGTGCGTTCTTCTCTGGCGCACGTAAGAGGGAAAGTGTTTCCGTCGATGGGAGAATACGCACAGATACAGATGTGACAGGGAATGCCTACCTTTTATGATCACACCACCCAAAGTGCATATTTGGGATGAAGGTGAGTAAATAACAGACTTAAGTTGATGTGAAAATTTGTGCAGCCAGAAAAGTGCACAGTTCCGCACCTTTTCCCTCTTATGCACACTGGAGAATATGGCCCTGAGTAGCTTGTCAAAAGTACTTGACAGTGGTCAAGACATTGTCTTCTCTTTAGTAACCAACCCCAAATTCCATATTTGTTCTGCAGCAGGTCTTAAACATAGAGTATAGCCCTTAGGTCTAAAGCACAAGTCATTTCAGACTGGCTGCTACAACCCAGGACACTAAGTGTTGCCTGTAGGCGTTACCTGTAGGACGGCAGGGGATGGCCCTGGGCCTCACAGCTAAACACCACCTCTCTCTGATTCTCTCCGGGCTGAAGGGGAAACACCACGCTGCCGGGTTGTTTGGTGAACACAGGCCTAAGCAAAAATCTGTTACCTATGCGGAGACACAACAAAAATATATCAGTACTGATGCCTCGAGTAAGTCTGAAAAAAAAATAGTGGTGCAAGCAAGCAGGTACAGCAGAAGGAAGGAAATGGAAATTGATGCTGTACAAGAAAAGCCAGAATCACACAGAAATGTATTTCTTTCAGGAATAGGATCCACAAAGAACATAAGGTGACAGTAATTTTCTTGGGAAAATGTATCTGTGAAAATGAAATTAACTATTTTAAACTACCAGAAGATTACATTGTGCCACTTTTTCTCTATTGTTATTGAGAGTCTTTCCAGAATAGTGGAAGCTTTTATTGCTGCAAATGGGGGACCACTACATATTTTTACATTCTCACTTCCCATTGTTTGGCCAGGTCAAAGCGGGATGCCAATACATTTGTCTAAAAAGTGTACGCTGTCTGTTACAACATCAAGTACATTATTTTTTAAGAAAAGCTGATGAAACCTGGAAACAAAAAAAAAACAAAAAACAAAAGCAGTGTAATTTCTCTTGCAAAATTCACTTTCCACTTAATTAGACAGATACAACAGTGAATACAATAGTCAGCAAGGCTCATGGTAATTGCATCGCAAACAATAGATGCTTGGGGTAATTGTAAAGGGAACTCATTAGACTTTTTGAGAATACATTTGTATTATGTAATGACAGAGAAATGTGAAAGCTCTGTAGGTAAGACAACTTATTTGTATGAAAGGCAGGTTTCCCTTAAGACTCCGGAGCACTGAGAGTACAAGGTTTATGCACAAAAATAACTCTGAGAAGGTGGAGATGTTTGACAAGGAGTCCTGTGTGCTGATTGCGCACCTCCACTAGGAAAAGCCCCCCAGAAAGTTACACTGGCTAAAAGGCTGCTCACTGTGGTCTTTGTTAGAAGAAGCATGTCTGTCAAAGTATCGTGAGAGAGGACATTTTAACAAGGAGGTGTGCAAATTTAGTGTAAAATGCTGTAGAGATCAGTATTTATTTTCTTTTTTTAACCTCAACATCTGACAACAATGTTTTTACTTAATCTTTAGTCCATAATAATAGGCTACATAGATTGCGTACTTGATTATGTGTGTGTTTTCTCTGGGTGCTCCAGCTTCCTCCCACATTCCAAAAATGTTAATTATTAGGTTAACTGAACACTCTAAATTGCCCATACTGTATGCGTGACTGTGAGTGTGACTATTTGAGCCCTGTGATTGACTGGCGACCAGTCCTTAGTATACACTGCCTCTTGCTCAAAGTCAGACAGGATAGGCTGCAGTTCACCCATGACCATAATGTGGACAAGCGGTACAAAAAAATTGATGGATACCAGATTAGATTGTTTCCTCTTTAAAGTAATCAATAGTAGACTTCAATGAATGCAGCCCTATGGGGGGCACAAGTCAGTGCAAACTGTAGGCCGGTCCCAAGCCCGGATAAATGCAGAGGGTTGCGTCAGGAAGGGCATCCGGCTTAAAACCTTGCCAAACAAATATGAGCGTTCATCCAAAGAATTCCATACCGGATCGGTCGTGGCCCGGGTTAACAACGTCCGCCACCGGCGCCGTCAACCTGCAGGGCGCTGTTGGAAATTCAGCTACTGTGGGTCGAAGTCGAAGTCAAAGAAGAAGAAGAAGAGGTGGAAAGCGGGTTCTTCGGCAGAAAGAGAAGAGGAAAACACAGAGCCTAGAACTGAATGTGGGGACTTTGAATGTTGGGACTATGACAGGAAAATCTCGGGAGTTGGTTGACATGATGATTAGGAGAAATGTTGATATATTGTGTGTCCAGGAGACCAGGTGGAAAGGCAGTAAGGCTAGAAGTTTAGGGGCAGGGTTTAAATTATTTTACCATGGTGTAGATGGGAAGAGAAATGGAGTCGGGGTTATTTTAAAAGAAGAATTGGCTAAGAATGTCTTGGAGGTGAAAAGAGTATCAGATCGAGTGATGAGGCTGAAATTTGAAATTGAGGGTGTTATGTGTAATGTGATTAGTGGCTATGCCCCACAGGTAGAATGTGACCTAGAGGTGAAAGAGAAATTCTGGAAGGAGCTAGATGATGTAGTTCTGAGCATCCCAGACAGAGAGAGAGTCGTAATTGGTGCAGATTGTAATGGACATGTTGGTGAAGGTAATAGGGGTGATGAAGAAGTGATGGGTAAGTACGGCATCCAGGAAAGGAACTTGGAGGGACAGATGGTGGTAGACTTTGCAACAAGGATGCAAATGGCTGTAGTGAACACTTTTTTCCAGAAGAGGCACGAACATAGGGTGACCTACAAGAGCGGAGGTAGAAGCACCCAGGTGGATTACATCTTGTGCAGACGATGTAATCTGAAGGAGGTTACCAACTGTAAGGTAGTGGTAGGGGAGAGTGTGGCTAGACAGCATAGGATGGTGGTGTGTAAGATGACTCTGGTGGTGGGGAGGAAAATTAGGAAGACAAAGGCAGAGAAGAGAACCATGTGGTGGAAGCTGAGACAGGACGAGTGTTGTGCAGCTTTTCGGGAAGAGGTGATACAGGCTCTCGGTGGACGGGAAGAGCTTCCAGAAGACTGGACCACTGCAGCCAAGGTGATCAGAGAAGCAGGCAGGAGAGTACTTGGTGTATCTTCTGGCAGGAAATGAGAGGAGACTTGGTGGTGGAACCTCACAGTACAGGAAATCATACAAGGAAAACGGTTAACTAAGAAGAAGTGGGACACTGAGAGGACCGAGAAGAGGCGAAAGGAATACATTGAGATGCGACACAGGGCAAAGGTAGAGGTGGCAAAGGCAAAACAAGAGGCATATGATGACATGTATGGCAGGTTGGACACTAAAGAAGGAGAAAAGGATCTATACAGGCTGGCCAGACAGAGGGATAGAGATGGGAAGGATGTGCAGCAGGTTAGGGTGATTAAGGATAGAGATGGAAATATGTTGACTGGTGCCAGCAGTGTGCTAGGTAGATGGAAAGAATACTTCGAGGAGTTGATGAATGAGGAAAATGATAGAGAAGGGAGAGTAGAAGAGGCAAGTGTGGTGGACCAGGAAGTGGCAATGATTAGTAAGGGGGAAGTTAGAAAGGCATTAAAGAGAATGAAAAATGGAAAGGCAGTTGGTCCTGATGACATTCCTGTGGAGGTATGGAAGCATCTAGGAGAGGTGGCTGTGGAGTTTTTGACCAGCTTGTTCAATAGAATTCTAGTGCGTGAGAAGATGCCTGAGGAATGGAGGAAAAGTGTACTGGTGCCCATTTTTAAGAACAAAGGTGATGTGCAGAGCTGTGGCAACTATAGAGGAATAAAGTTGATGAGCCACACAATGAAGTTATGGGAAAGAGTAGTGGAGGCTAGACTCAGGACAGAAGTGAGTATTTGCGAGCAACAGTATGGTTTCATGCCTAGAAAGAGTACCACAGATGCATTATTTGCCTTGAGGATGTTGATGGAAAAGTACAGAGAAGGTCAGAAGGAGCTACATTGTGTCTTTGTAGATCTAGAGAAAGCCTATGACAGAGTACCCAGAGAGGAACTGTGGTACTGCATGCGGAAGTCTGGAGTGGCAGAGAAGTATGTTAGAATAATACAGGACATGTACGAGGGCAGCAGAACAGCGGTGAGGTGTGCTGTCGGTGTGACAGAAGAATTTAAGGTGGACGTGGGACTGCATCAGGGATCAGCCCTGAGCCCCTTCCTTTTTGCAGTGGTGATGGATAGGCTGACAGATGAGGTTAGACTGGAATCCCCGTGGACCATGATGTTTGCAGATCACATTGTGATCTGCAGTGAAAGCAGGGAGCAGCTGGAGGAACAGTTAGAAAGATGGAGGCATGCACTGGAAAGAAGAGGAATGAAGATTAGCCGAAGTAAAACAGAATATATGTGCATGAATGAGAGGGGTGGTGGGGGAAGAATGAGGCTACAGAGAGAAGAGATGGCAAGGGTAGAGGACTTTAAATACTTGGGGTCAACCGTCCAGAGCAATGGTGAGTGTGGTCAGGAAGTGAAGAAACGGGTCCAAGCAGGTTGGAACGGGTGGAGGAAGGTGTCAGGTGTGTTATGTGACAGAAGAGTCTCTGCTAGGATGAAGGGCAAAGTTTATAAAACAGTGGTGAGGCCAGCCATGATGTATGGATTGGAGACAGTGGCACTGAAGAGAAAACAGGAAGCAGAGCTGGAGGTGGCGGAAATGAAGATGTTGAGGTTCGCTCTCGGAGTGACCAGGTTGGATAAAATTAGAAATGAGCTCACCAGAGGGACAGCCAAGGTTCGATGTTTTGGAGACAAAGTTAGAGAGAGCAGACTTCAATGGTTTGGTCACGTCCAGAAGAGAGAGAGTGAGTATATTGGTAGAAGGATGATGAGGATGGAGCTGCCAGGCAAGAGAGCTAGAGGAAGACCAAAGAGAAGGTTGATGGATGTCGTGAGGGAAGACATGATGGCAGTTGGTGTTCGAGAGGAGGATGCAGGAGATAGGCTCTCATGGAAAAGGATGACGCGCTGTGGCGACCCCTAACGGGACAAGCCGAAAGGAAAAGAAGAAGAATAGTAGACTTCAATGCACGACTCAATATATATTCAATGAATAGAAATACACTTAAGCTATTTGGTCACACCACCAAGCCCCCGTGAAGGCAGTTTTTAAATGACCTGTCAGTTGGGAGCACCATTGCAACTTTCAGCACATTAAATAAGGGTCAGAATAATGAGAAGGAATCGAGTTCTGTGGCTGCAATTGAAGGCTCTGTTCACACTGACCCAAACACCCTGAAACTTTTTTGTTTCCCTCATGGGATGCGATAGGAAGATTCAGAAAAGCTGCAGGCTTGCCAACCTGTATTCAAACATTAAATGTATATCTGCCGCACGTGCTGAATCAGTCTGAAACCAACAAACCAAAGAGTTTTTTTTTGCCCCAGAGAATTTCCTTTTGACAGCCAGGTGCATTGTAGAAATCTGCATCTGACAAGTAACGGAAGTTGGCAGATTGTCACCTATTTGAAGCTCTAAGTTGGGGTTAAACCAGAATCTCATGGCTCGATCAGCCACGAGCACCTCTGGGCTGAGAAAGCAAAATGATGAAAACTCACTCTATCAGACAAGTGCACTGATCCAAAATCCCGACAGAAAGTTCGCCATACATTACAGCAGGACAAAGATGGAGGTCATTATGAAAGCGTCTTTAAAGAAAATAGGTCGCCTCCACTCTTATCTGTCACCTGCTGCCAGATTGTGATAATATGCAGTCTTTTCATAAGGCTTCTCAAACAACGCAAAACTCAGCTTGCTATAGAAGGCGGAAGGAAGGAAGGAAGGAAGGAAGGAAGGAAGGAAGGAAAGGAGGCAAGCTGTTTTTGGGTCTAAAATAAAAACTAATCTCAAATGCAATACTGGCTGACAGCAAATGAATACCTCCAGCTTACCTCAGCATGAATAAACAGGCGCATGGGGAGTCAGCTGTGGGGGAGTTATCGGCTGTTTGAGAGTTCCCAAATCCATTCGTTTCAGCTCAAGGTTTTATGCATCAAATACAAAAAGCCAATCTTACTTTGAGAAGCATCTTTCCCCTCTGTCCAGGCCGATAACGGACACCTTTGGGATCTCTCATTGAGGAACAAATATTATTTCAAGAATTAGGTGGTTTCAGGCGATATACTGTGTGTTCAATTGCATCTAATCCAAATACTTGAAATATTGAATTATTTTCTCTCATATTTGTTAAGATCATAACAGTAGCACTATTGGTAAAACAGGGGGAAAAATGAGCACACATAAAAAGACAATGCCCAAGAGTGAAAACCTTGGTTTTGGAGTATTGCCACCTCTTACTATATTGTCTGTAAAGAGAGTAATAGGATCAATATTCTCAGACAATATCCAAGCATGTCACACTATATTAGCACATATCAAAACTAGTGCATACGAGATGCAATATCACCTTTTATGAAGGGTGTCCAATGGCATACACACTGGGGAAAGATATCATTGATTTTGTTTAACTCTATATGTGGGACTGGCAAATTAAAGCTATTTCTTGGTTGTTGTTATTTCCATCGACTGTGTACATAAGCAGAGAAACATGCTGTTTAAGCAAGGGCCATTTGTCATCAAGTTAAAGCAATATGCCTTGCTTTTATTTCCTTGACATTGGAGAGGAGGTTATTAGCTGCCAGATACAAGCAAGTAGGGTCTACTTTAATAGAAACATCAATCAAGGGGTTATAATTTTTTTTTAAAGCCACTATCATTATTTTTGGAATGTTGGTGAGTTTTGGACTCTTCTTTATGTGAGTTTGCTTTTCTCACACACAGATTTTACACAAATGAGATGAAATCCAGTATTAGCGGTCCATTTGGATCTCAAGAAAAAGTGACATTCTTTCAAAGACAACAATGTCCAAATTCTGGAGACTGCTGGTTTGAAAGAGGTGTAAAAGAAGCTCTCTATGCCAAACCAGAAAATCAGTCTCTAAACATAGGAGTAGGTTTGAGGAATCGCCTATTGTCTGCCTATAACACATGTCCTGACTTCTCTCCCCCTAAAGATTACCTAATTCAAATGGAAGAGTGGCCCTAATGAGCTGCTTTGCCACAAGACGAGTGAACAAATTATTGGTATGCAGGACGGTCTTTCACTAACCACGCCGGGCAACGACAACAGCAGTTGTATTGTTGACCACCCACAGGGGACACACCCACCGAGGCATCAATAGGAAGACTCCACACCTAGATTTAAAAGCATTTTGCATTAAGGGTGAAATAATAATAATAATAATAATAATAATAATAATAATAATAATAATAACAATAATAGGGCGGCACGGTGGACGACTGGTTAGAGCGTCAGCCTCACAGTTCTGAGGACCCGGGTTCAATCCCCGGCCCCGCCTGTGTGGAGTTTGCATGTTCTCCCCGTGCCTGCGTGGGTTTTCTCCGGGCACTCCGGTTTCCTCCCACATCCCAAAAACATGCATTAATTGAAGACTCTAAATTGCCCGTAGGTGTGACTGTGCGTGCAAATGGTTGTTTGTTTGTATGTGCCCTGCGATTGGCTGGCAACCAGTTCAGGGTGTACCCCGCCTCCTGCCCGATGATAGCTGGGATATGATCCAGCACGCCTGCGACCCTAGTGAGGAGAAGCGGCTCAGAAAATGGATTGATGGATGGATGGATGGATAATAATAGGTTAGCAACTGGTTAGCACATTTGCCTCACAGTTCTGAGGGGTTCAAATCCCGGCCTCGCCTGTGCGGAGTTTGCATGTTCTCGCCCGTAGGTGTGAATGTGAGTGTGAATGGTTGTTTCTTTATGTGACCTGCGATTGGCTGGCGACCAGTTCAGGGTGTGCTCCGCCTCTCCCCCGAAGATAGCTAGGTTAGGCTCCAGCACACCCGCGACCCTAGTGAGGATAAGCGGTACAGAAAATGGATGAATGGATGGATAATAATAACAATAATAATAATAACAATAATAATAATAGCGTGGGTTTTCTCCGGGCACTCTGGTTTCTCCTTACATCCCCAAAACATGCATGGTAGATTAACTGAAAACTTGCTGTAGGTGTGAATGTGAGTGTGAATGGCTGTTTGTTTCTATGTGCCCTGCGATTGGCTGGCGATCAGTTCAGGGCGTACCCCGCCTCTCGCCCGAAGATTGCTGGGATAGGCTCCAGCACACCCACGACCCTAGTGAGGATAATCGGAACGGAAGATGAATGAATGAATGAATTAATGAATAATAATAATAATAATAATATTAATAATAATGGGCGGCACGGTGGAAAGCTGGTTAGCACATCCGTCTCACAGTTCTGAGGTTCAAATCAGGCCTCGCCTGTGAGGAGTTTGCATGTTCTCCCCGTGCCTGTGTGGGTTTTCTCCAGGTACTCCTGTTTCCTCCCACATCCCAAAAACATGCACGGTAGGTTAATTGAAGATTCTAAATTGTCCATAGGTGTGAATGTGAGTGCGAATGGTTGTTTGTTTCAATGTCCCCTGCGATTGGCTGGTAACCAGTTCAGGGTGTAACCTACCTCCTGCCCGCAGTTAGCTGGGATAGGCTCCTGCAAGCCCGTGACCCTCGTGAGGAGAAGCGGTGTAGAAAATGGATGAATGTATAATAATAATAATAATAATAAGAAAAAGAATCTACTACATTTATATAGCACTTTCCATGATACTCAAAGACGCTTTACAATTGCACACATTCATTCATTTCACAGTCACAGTCTAGTGGTGGTACGCTACTTGGGTAGACCAACAGCTGACCTGGGGCAGTTTGACAGAAGTATGGCTGCCATTCTACGGCCCCTCCCACCATTACCACCAAACATCCAACCACTTTCATTCATGGGCAATACAGGTTAAGTGTTTTAAAGCCCAACGACAACATGCGCTCGGGCGGGGAGACGAACGAGCAACCCTCGGTTGCAGGGCGTACACTTTCCCTCTGAGCCACGCGCCCACAGAATGTCTTCAACAAACAAGAAGAATCCAGTTGCTTTGATTCACCACTCACCACCTCGCCAATGGCACACTGAAACAGGGTGTGGCGATGCAAGTATTTAGGCCACTTTGTCCTGGTTTTGAAATATTTTACAATTATCTTACAGCTTAAGTAAGCCTACTAATATTTTCCACCAAATATATTACACTTAAAAGTCATAAATTTTCTCCAAAATGGACGGGGCGCCTTATAATGCGGCACGCCTTATGTGTACATCGAGTTCCAAAATCTATAAATGTTGTTGTGTGATGAGCGCTCTGCTTGACTGACTGGGAGCATTTCCTGCCGACACGCTGCTTATACAGAGGAAAAGCGGACGTGGCTGAGGACAGCATGCGGACGTAAAGGGGGAAGGGTGCGCATGAAGGCGGACGCTAAAGGCACGCCCCCAGTAGGTATATAGCGCCGGTCAAGCCAGCCTCCACTCGTAAAGTAGCAATGAAGGCAGCCGCCCCTAATTTTCTTCATACTCGGCATTACGGTAATAAGTCGCCAACTCGCGGCGAAAGCCACCTTCAAAATAAAAGCTTCCCAATAATACGGACGTCAATGCTCTTCGGTTAAGGAATACAACCAGCAAGGTTAATTTGAATCTTGAGATGCATTAAAAAATGTAGTTTATTAGTTTTCAGAGACTTTTATTTTGAAATACAATATCAGATCTTCATCAAACCTCTTTTAGTGGAGTCCTTGGTGGTCTGTCACACAGATCTGGACTTATCTTGCGATACCAATCGGATTATGTTGGGGTGGCTTTGGCTCAGTCGGAAGAACAGGTTCGAATCCCTGCTACGAATGTTTGCATGTCGAAGTGTCCTTGGGCAAGACACTGAACCCTAATTTGCTCCCAGTGGGCGTGGCAGCGCCTTGCATGGCAGCAGTCGCCCATTGGTTTATGAATGTGTTTGTGAATGTGAGGCTTTGTAAAGCATTTTGGGCACTGTGATGATGTAGATAAAGTGCTATATAAGTGAAGTCCATTTACCATTTATTTTTCCTAAGATATCAAATAAACTAAATTTTTTAATGTATCTCAAGATTCAAATTAACTTTGGTGGTTGCATTCCTTAACCAAAGAGCACTGACATCCGTATTATTGGGAAGCTTTTATTTTGAAGGTGGCTTTCGCCGCGAGTTGGCGACCTATTACCGTAATGCCTAGTATGAACAAAATTAGGGGCGGCTGGTTTGACTGCTACTTTACGAGTGGAGGCTGGCTTGACCGCAGTCGAAAACTGCACCTCCAAAGAGACATGGGAATTGAGCAGCCGTGAGAGAATTCAAGATCAACGAATCCATGTTTCACAAGTGGAGGAAGCAGGAAAATGAGCTTCGCCAAGTCAAGAAGACGAAGCTGAGTTTCCGTGGAAAAAAAAGAAAAACAAAACACGGAAACAAGGCGAGGTGGCCCGAGTTGGAAGACCAACTCGAGCAATGGATTAATGAACTCCAACCTCTGGACATCGGTGTAAACAGGGCGTTCAAAGTGAAGTTGCGAGCGGCGTGGGAGCGATGGACAACAGATGGCGAAGACAGTTTTACTAAGACTAGGAGGCAGCGCCGGGCGAGTTACGCCACAATGTGTGATGTGGATGCTTGGGCTAACGTGTCTGCTTGCACTGTTGTTCGAGCTTTCGTAAAAGCCGGCATCATTTCTGAGGAGCCACACGGCAACGAGACTGACTCGAACCTGGCGTGTTTGATTGAGACCTTGCCCAGCTGTTCATTTCAGATACAGAACATGAGGACTTTGATGGATTTGTGGATGAGGATTGATCAAAAAATAACGTGAGTACATTGTTAAATACTTCAATAAAGTACAACCGAACTCAGTTTTGCTCCCGCTGCCTTTTTAAAAACATTGTTTTAGCGTGCATGCATGCTACCATATGTTTTAAGCTAGCGTATGTTTTACTATGCCTGCGCCCAATAATACGGTGCGCCTTATGTATGTGTTAAATACAGAAATAGACCCCGTAACTGAGACTGCGCCTTTCAATACGGTGCGCACTATGGCCATGAAAATACGGTAGTCATCCAAAAAATGACTTGAGTAAGAGTAAAAAGTACACAGTGAAATAATTACTCAAGTACTGAGTAAATAGTGAGTAACTTCTGATTATTTAACAACAGCATGAAGATCACTTAAAAAAAAATAAAAAAATAACAAAATAAAATGCTAATTCTTATGTTGCTGTGTGTGGGGGTGTGTGAAGGCACAGTAAAAACTATAACAAAACATCTGCAATTTACAGCACGGTGTTTTCTCAAGTTATAAGTGAGGTGAATTAGGCACTTTGGGCAGAGAGTGCCAGACAAATACTACAATACATGAGAGCTGTTGTTTTTGCTTGTCTAAATGTAAACACGAGTAGCGCGCCATTACCTTCATGGTAACGACAAACTTCCCAACATGGCCGCCACGTAGGCACGACGATCAGCCGGGCTGGCTTATCTTGTTTTAATACCTATGCCCGGGAAGCCCAATAGAAGACGTTGTGTGAGGTCATGTCACTATCTTCTGCCGTTTGATTGGTGAACTAGACTTAAACGTCACTAGCGCTTAAACTGGATTGGAGCAAACAGCGCCAATGCGGAAGTTGAAGTTGTAGTCTCGCTCACGAAATAGTTGATAAATAAGCAATAATTGATCAATAAAAGTAGCGACTGACATTTAGATCATTGCAATGGAGTAAAAGTACCGTAACTTCTTAAAGTGAACTTGGATTGTTATGACATGTTTGGTATATATGATCTCTTTCAACTTGAGTAACATAACAATAAGATACAACTTTCGATAATCATTTCCAGATTTATATATTTTTACATATCGTAATTTCAACATAGGCCGCCATTGTTTTTTCATCGCAGTGCATTCTGGGTAGTGACGTCAAATAGAAAGAAAGTAGAGTTAGAAAGAGAGTATCTGTTGTAAAGAGCTCCGTTTCATTTCTGCCGCTGCTCAAGGCACTTGTTCGTTTTGCTTGATGTTCTAAATGTATTCAGTGATAACTTAGAGTAAAGTTACATGCATACCTATTTTACTATTTCTCACTGCTAACTCAGCGTCCGGTGCGAATGGTTTGTTTACAACAGCTGCTGCTGCTAAAGTGAGTCTTTCGCGTCTTTTTGCTCGGCTTTCGCTTGTCACACTTGCCCGTTTCGGCTCCTTGTGAGGAAAGATAGTCGGCACTGCATTGAATTTAAGCCGTCGTTTATACCCAGACACACCAGTGAGCTCTCTCATGAGCTGGAGGCGATCAAAGGCTTCGAACAACCGCGGCTCTTTCAGCAGTTCAACTCTTCCTGCCCCATCCTCCCACCGTTTCCTCAAATTGATCTTTTTGGGAAAGCTGTGAATGCTTACCTCCTTTTTTGCATTCCGTCCTGATTGGAAATTGCATCCCAAAGCGGCGCAGTATGGCATTTCACTGAGGATAAAAGTTGTTCGCAAGTGGCTAGCTTAGCTACAGTACAGAGCAGCAGCGTAACAATTTTACAACAGCCATTCTACGTCATCATTCCCAGAATTCATGCTAAAGATGGCGGCGACAGTGTATAAAATTATGGTCTAAACAAAATCGTTTTTATTAACTTATAGGAATAATTTATAAATATATACCATTGTATTTCCCTGAGCTTTTCATAACTCAATGCAAACATTTAATATTTTTTAATGTTCGTACATCATAATGTTCATAATGTGTATGAAGTTAATTTTATTAACATATTGCTAATACGTTACTAAGATTTAAAAGTAATTAATATATATGAAATAGTGGTAGAACAGTTAAAAATTCAAGACATGTTAAAAGGCATTAAAAAATAGACTAAGAATAAATATTAAAAAGTGAGATTCATACTTACTTGACAAACAGGCTGAAAGAATTGACAGCAGTGGGTTGCTGGATTTGCACTTAATGTTTTATTGAATTTAAGAGGCCAGGTGTCACAGGATGTTTTTTCTCAGATGTTTATATTGTAGTTTGTATATAGCAGTTGGAAATATTAATGACATTATGTACATGCTTCAAATAATTTTTCTTTGATTTGAAGGTTTTTCACCTAGAGGCTGGGGCTAGAGGCTAACGGCTAATGGCTTGTTGAGATGTCTTAAAACTGCACACAAATAAAAGGAAGAAAATGAAAGCTGCTTGGTCATTTTGAGTGAATTCCAGTGAAACCTCTGAGTAGATTTCAAGCGGGGATGTTGCATGACAAAATGTGAGGAGCTTGACATTACCAAACTCACCATTGCTCTGGACTGACCTGAAGTATTTAAAGTCCTCCATCCTCACTATCTCTCCTCCCTGTAGCCTCACTCTTCCCCCTCCACCCATCTCATTCATGCACATACTGTATGTTCTGTTCCACTTAGGCTAATCTTCATTCCTCTCCTTTCCAGCGTATGCAATATAGTCCACGGGGATTCCAGTCTAACATCGTCTGTCAGCCTATCCATCACCACTGCAAACAAGGGGCTCAGAGCTGATCCCTGATGCAGTCCCACCTCCACCTTGAACTCCTCTGTCACACCTACAGCACCACCTCACCACTGTTCTGCTGCCCTCATATATGTCCTGACCTATTCTGATATACTTCTCTGCCACTCCAGACTTCCTCAAAAAGTACCACGGTTCCTCTCTGGGTACCCGTGATAGGCTTTCTCTAGATGTACAATGACATTATGCAGCTCCTTCTGACCTTCCCTGTACTTTTCCAACACCCTCAAGGCAAATAATGCATCTGTGGTACTCTTCCGTGGCAACAAACCATACCGTTGCCCGCAAATGCTCACATCTGTCCTGAGTCTAGCCTCCACTACTCTTTCCCATAACTTCATTGTGTGACTCAGCAACTTTATTCCTCTATAGTTCCCACAGCTCTGCACATGACCCATGTTCTTAAAAATGGGCACCAGCACACTTTTCCTCCATTCCTCAGGCATGTTCTCATCCTCTAGAATTCTGTTGAACAGCATTGGTCAAAAACTCCACAGCCATCTCTTCTAAATGCTGCCATACCTCCACAGGTATGTCATCAGGACCAACTGTCTTTCCATTTTTCTTCCTCCTTAATGCGTTTCTAACATACTTCTTACTTTTTTTTGTGGTCCTGTTCGGTTGTTACGTCAAGCAGAAAGGAGGATCTGTATCCCTTTTATGCCGGAACAGTTTTACAGTCACAGTGGACTTTTTAAGCTGCCACTGTGATGTCTTAGTCTTTTAATGGATGTTTATTGAGAATCAGTCGATCAGTCGAACAGAACAAGCTTTCTACAGGGGAGTGAGAAAAGAAGACAACAAAAAACAAAGTAGTAGTAAAGTAGTAAGTATACCTAGAACAATGGCACATTAGATATGAGTGTTGTATGGGGCAGTAGTGCTACACCCTGTGAGGGAAGGATAGGACAAGATAGGACAGTACAAGGACAGGCGGGGAAGCATGCAGGACAAGAGTCGTGAACCCGGCTGCACAACTGAATTGTGGTGGGAGTGTCTATGTGAATTATAAACGTGTATAGGACCAGAGTGTGAGTAAGGGGATACCCAAGCCATTTGCATATTCATGAGTTATTTGTCGCAATAAGTGAGTGGCCCCACACCCAGCGAATAAATCCCAGCGGTGTGTGTCTACGGACACATGCAAGTGAATTGACACTGTTTCGCATGCACAATGACTGACAGAAGTGTCCTGTAATTGCTGTGCCTGCACCGCGGAGGCTGAGGACCCCACCCAATCAATCGAGAGGCGGGGTGGAGCCCAGGAGTTCATCCAAGAGCAACCCGGTGGACGGGAGACATCCCACACCGAGGGACCTAGGGCGGTCCACCGGCCCCACTGAGGCGGCCTGAAAACCCGCCACCCAGAGGAGGCCGCAGGGAACCAATGCCAGCCAACCTCCACCCGCCCCACGCGCCTTCTTCCTGCCTCTTCTGGAGGCTAGTGACCACTGTAGCCATTACCATCCTTTTGGCAAAGTCCACCATCTGTCCCTCCAAGTTCCTTTCCTATTAGCCAAATTTATCCATCACAGCTTCATCATCCCTGTTTCCTTCACCGACATGTCCATTACAATCTGCACAAATCACAACTCTCTCTCAGCCTGGGATGCTCTGAACTACTTTGTCCTGCTCCTTCCAGAATTTCACTTTCACCTCCAGTTCACGTCTTACCTGTGGGGCATAACCACTAATCACATTAAACATAACACCCTCAATTTCAAGTTTCAGCCTCATCACTCGATCTGACACTCTTTTCACCTCCAAGACATTCTTAACTAACGCTTCCTTCAAAATAACTCTTACTCCATTTCTCTTCCCATCTACACCATAGTAAAATAACTTAAACCCTGCCCTTAAGCTTCTAGCCTTACTCCCTTTCCACCTGCTCTCCTGGACACACAATATATCTACCTTCCTCCTAATCATCATGTCAACCAACTCCCTAGCTTTTCCTGTCACAGCCCCAACTTTCAAAATCCCCACATTCAGTTCTAGGCTCTGTGCTTTCCTCTTCTCTTTCTGCCAAAAACTCGCTTTATAGCTCTCCTTCGTTTTCAACTCACAGCAGCTGAATTTCCAATGTCCAACCCAGACCTCGACCGATCCAGTTTGGAAATCTTTAGATGAACGCTCATATTTGTTTGGCAAAGTTTTATGCCGGATTCACTTCCTGACGCAATTCTATAAGTCTGATTGATGACTAGGTCATTTTAATTGGCCCATATCCTTCAAGGCTTCCCAGTGATGAGGAGTTTTAGTTTTAGCCTCATAAACACACGTGATATTGCTGCTAATATACTGTAACATTTCATGACCCAGTGCCAACCCTGGGTTGTACTAAAACTTTGCCTAATGCTATTGGTATCTTGGTTAACAGTACAGTACAACCGCGGGCTGAAAACAAGTAACATACTAAATATACCTATGTTAAGTATGTCAACTTCCTTGCTCACCGTTCTCTAGGCCTGCTCTTTTTTCGTATGATCCCAGTATTGGTTGCAGGAGTTATCAAAAAGTTTCAGGTGCCCGCAAACAGCAATGACACTTTTATTCTCCATTGTTCTGCTCAACAACTCCAAGATGTTGTGTGTGACATATCATATTCTCGATGGGCAAAATACTCGACTGCAGCTCGACGCTTTATTTAACGAATCGATTGGTTAATCATTTGTGTGGAGTTCACTGTTTATTAGAGTCAACACAATTAAAGCAAAATGGAGTGCACTGCATAAATGCAACCAGCAGAGGTGCTATTGATTCAGTCTCAATTAGATGCAGCCTAAAAACACAAACAAGACATCAACTCGGTTGGAAGTTGAGCCACATCCTCCCTATAACTTTGGCTCAATATAACACTGGCATGGAAACAGAAATTTAGAATATTCAGGCATATGTTCTTCCATCCAATTCAAAATAGATGGATGTAACAAAAAAAAGATTTTTAATTTTCCCTCTTGTGCTCAAGGTCACCTTGTCAAAGACCCATCCCTAGTTGGTAAACTGCAGGCTTCACCTCTCATTGTTTTGTGTTCAGTGTTTTTCCTCTTGTGATAACATTGCTGTAACAATTTTCACTTGATGAGTGTTTCAGTTAGCCTTCACTCTATAGGTCAAAACGCATCTGCCAATCTACCCCAACGTCCCCTCTTTGCTCCCTGACATACAGTACACAAATACACATCCAGCAAGCGCCCCTGGGGGGAGAGAATGAGCAAGGATCTGGTTAACTCCCGATTAACTTTCTATGGGAATGACTTCCTCATGGCTCATCTGCTCGCCCACATAGCCGACTGTCTGGTGGATAACTTTCTTCGAAGCAGATACCTGACATTATGACACTGCTCTCTCTACCCAGTATTGTGCTCATGCATTCTAAAATACTTTTTGTCTTTCTCAGAAGACCAAGGCTTTGAGGGTCTGAAACCACATCAATGAAAATGACAGGTCTTTTGTCATTGGTAAGAAGAGATTTTTTTTCCCCCTTTCTATTGAATATTTCCTGAAAGAAGTAGAATAAGGATTAAAACTGAAATGCAGTTGAACACATTTCCATACACAACCACCATAAGCAGCAGCACTTTTAAGTGACTTTGTGAGTAATCAATGTTGATCCACGCAAATTAAATGTGCATTTCTTTGCTGTATTGACCCCAAAAGATTTAGCATAATTCGATCATAATCTGTTATTAGAAACAAGGCAGAAGTATTCATCGTATACTGTTTATAAAGAATGCGTGTAAATAAAAGGCGCAGCTTGGACATGAAAAGGCTTTCAAGAAGTCGTTTGACATAAAGTGAAAGTCTGGAGGTCAAAACCTCCTGTTATATTGTAAATGTCCATATTGTCTTTATCTGATGCAAGTTACTTAAATCTACTATATGGTAAGTACTTATTCTAAAAAACACTTTTTAAACACTGCATCCTAAGAAGGCATTTTTACGTCATTCCACAAAGAAAAGTCGCGAGAATGTTACGCAAGACCGTCCCTCCTTCGGACGAAAGGGAGGAAGTGATGCCATAGCTAATTTCACTACTAGGTAGTGCATTCCCTTATATTTGAGCAAGTCTATCCATCCATCCATCCATTTTCTGAGCCGCTTATCCTCACTAAGGTCCCGGGCGTGCTGGAGCCTATCCCAGCTATCATCGAGCAGTAGGCGGGGTTAACACTGAACTGGTCGCCAGCCAATCGCAGGGCACATATAAACAAACAACCATTCGCACTCACATTCACACCTACGGGCAATTTAGAGTTGTCAATTAACCTACCATGCATGTGTTTGGGATGTGGGAGGAAACTAGAGTGCCCGGAGAAAACCCACGCAGGCACGGGGAGAACATGCAAACTCCACACAGGCGGGGCCGGGGATTGAATCCCGGCCCTCAGAACTGTGAGGCAGACACTCTAAACAGTCAGCTACCGTGCCGCCGTGGTAGTTCCAGTCTTGTTTAATTAATACAAAAATAACATGCAGTATTTGAGCTGTACACCAGATAGCAGCAGAAAACCAATTTGGCAAGAGGTATCACGTCGCTTTTATTTACACGGATTACAGTACAGCGGCACGGTGGACGACTGGTTAGAGCGTCAGCCTCACAGTTCTGAGGACCCGGGTTCAATCCCCGGCCCCGCCTGTGTGGAGTTTGCATGTTCTCCCCGTGCCTGCGTGGGTTTTCTCCGGGCACTCCGGTTTCCTCCCACATCCCAAAAACATGCATGAATTGGAGACTCTAAATTGCCCGCATGACTGTGAGTGCGAATGGTTGTTTGTTTCTATGTGCCCTGCGATTGGCTGGCAACCAGTTCAGGGTGTACCCCGCCTCCTGCCCGATGACAGCTGGGGTAGGCTCCAGCACGCCCGCGACCCTCGTGAGGAGAAGCGGCTCAGAAAATGGATGGATGGATGGATTACAGTACACATTGTAGCTTGTAGCCACCGTCAGTGTGTCAGGGTAAATTAAGAAGAAATGTGACAGAAGTCGGAGTCCACTTAATTAAAAATGGATCGGTAGGAACTGTGTCAGGTTGTCAGCATCAAAGGCGTAATTTTCGCCTATTAAACTGCCGAGGAAAAGTAGTCCGCCGGCTGCCGCAAACCTACCGGGCACTCAGGTAACTAGCTGATAGCGGCTAACGCTGGCAAGCTGATGACGTATCCTACTATTTAATCAATGACAGCGTGATAAATTTAGCATATTAAATTAAGGATTAAACATGATTTTCGGGATGGTGTTGTGTTGATGTTGGTGGCAACAGTATATGATGGTAATATAAACTGCAGTCAGAACAGCATCCCATCGAGGTCCGGCAGCAGGAAGGCTTTAAAGTCCTGAGGAGGAGCTTCAAAATAAAAGCCTAACAATTCTCAGGGCATTGAATCGATCGCAACTGGACTGCTCTGTTTGTCCAGTTGCGATCGATGCCCGGAGAATTACCTGGCTGAATGAATATTCACAGGCAAAAGCCTGACAAGGCATTGATGTCCAATGGTGGAGCTTTTATTTTGAAGTTGGCAGTTGGCTTTCGCGGGTGTTGTTGTGGTGCTTCTTTTAATACCATGGTGCTTAATATGAACAATCGGCCAGCTTGACTTCGACTCTTTAACGAGAGGTTGAGGTTGATTACATGATGGTTTGAACTCAAACTTGCTAGAATATTGTCCAAACTGTCATGTAATCAACCTGTAGTTCTGCTAGTTATCGCAGCATACAGGAGAACCCGATATCCTGAGTTCCAGGTTTGGTCACGTGACGTACGCGAGGCCACCTTTGACGTTAATTTCAGTTGAGAGCAGAGTGCGATATGACCCAACATGTGTGCCTCTTGGAATAGGTGAAAATTGATGAATTTATCTTTTTAATTCTTATTCCACAAACACAATATTAATTAGAATACCGTGTTTAGACGAGTGAGGGCACACACAACATATTCTTGCCCCAAAATGTCTTTCCTTTCCCTTTAACAAGGAAAAAACAAATGCTATAATTTGTACTTTATTTGCGAGAGCTTTTTGGTTATGGTCCACAGCATTGAAATGAATGTTCTCATTCAAGCTGTACCTCTGGGATAAAATCTCTTAACTCTTCACTGTGTCTGGATTTGTATTTAAATAAATGCCTGTGTATATATAATACAGCGATCCAGAGCAATGATTCTAATCCCATACTGACAAACTGTTCATTAAAGACACATCATCTAACGTATCAGATTTACAAATAAACCGTGGCATAACTGCCATGATGGCGAATGTATGTGTGGATATGCAGCACAAGTACACAAAATGATAGAGTAAGACACACAGATGCTAATTGTTTTACGCCCAGCTGCTTTGAGGGAGCCGGTAATCTTGAACAAGACAACATGAAACATGAGTAATTCTTTAATAGACCATGATCATGCTGCAAATCCCTAATTTATCTTGCTCTCATCCTCAAACTCCGACATTAGAAGAACTCACATTTGACCCTGAACATTTTGTAAGAGATGTAAATTAGGTCTCTCATGAAAAGCAATATCCGTGGAAAGATTTCTGTACAACTACCCAGGCGATCTCAATTAAGGTAATGATTGAAGTGCCCTTTGAAATGAATGACCACATGCTCAACTGTAAGACAGGGAGGATGTACTTTCAGAGAGGAAAATCTGGCTATTTTTCCCAGCTTTTCCCCAAAACTGATGTAATGCTGCTTGAAGATGCCACTGACAAGACATTCACATCGACTTCAAATGAGGAGGATTTCTAAAAAGTCACTGGTTGTCATAAAACCTAGTTTCCTCTTACTTCCAAGTGCCATCTATACAGCAGTTTCAAGAACTGTCACCAATCTATAAATAACAATTCATAGTCAATATCATAACAATACAAAATAAAAATTGGACGTTAAGGAGGCTTACCTGCCAGGCAGTCGAGCAACGACAGCAGCAATGCCAGTTTCCACAGCAACTCCATTGTAATGGTCTCAGGTGGATGCAAGCTCCAATCCAATGATGAATGTATGAAATTCTTTCTATGTCCTTTCTTACATTTGTACCCTGTTAAATAGAAGAAAAGGAGGGGAAGACATTAGAAGTTAATTCAGAATATGGATGGGGATTGGGTGACATTTTAGTAATTGTGTATATGGAAAATGAATGATCAATTAATCATTAATGTGAAAGAAGTAACTTTTTTGAGACACTAGTTGTTGTGTACAAATTGTCTTGAGTGGGTGTGTCCTAAATAGTATTTCTATTTGGGAAGGGCACAATACTCAGTTAATTGACCATACTGAACTGATCGAATTTGTGTAATTGATTGTTTATACAATTGAGTATATATATATATATATATATATATATATATATGATACAGGCGTTTACCCTGAACTGGTCACCAGCCAATCGCAGCTATATATATTTGTTCTCCCTGTGTCTGGGTGGGTTTTTTCCAGGCACTCCGGTTTCCTCCCACATCCCAAAAACAGGCGTGGTAGGTTGATTGAGGACTCTAAATGGCCCGTAGGTGTGAATGTGAGTGCGAATGGTTGCTTGTTTCTTTGTGCCCTGCGATTTGCTGGGGACCGGTTCAGGGTGTACCCCGCCTCCCGCCCGAAGATAGCTGGGATAGGCTCCAGCAGCCCGCGACCCTAGTGAGGATAAGCGGTAAATAAAATAGATGGATGTGTGTGTATACATATATCCATCCATCCATCCATTTTCTGAGCCGCTTCTCCTCACTAGCGTGCTGGAGCCTATCCCAGCTGTCATCGGGCAGGAGGCGGGGTACACCCTGAACTGGTTGGCAGCCAATCACAGGGAACATAGAAACAAACAAACAACCATTCGCACTCACGCCTACGGGCAATTTAGAGTCTCCAATCCATGCATGTTTTTGGGATGTGGGAGGAAACCGGAGTGCCCGGAGAAAACCCACGCAGGCACGGGGAGAACATGCAAACTCCACACAGGCGGGGCTCAAAAAGGAAACCAAATAATATGGCGTACTATTTTAAGATTAGAGCAGGGTGGTCTGTAAACAGAAACAAAAAGGATTTGCCAAAGCAAAGACTACATAGACAAAAACAAGGTGCAAGTCTGCTTAATGTTGCATAGGAGGGATCATGTCTACAAAATAAAAACAAAAGGGATTTCAAGATAGTACTGACTGACTTTGTAATGTTACTTGGAGTCAAATATCTAGACTGTCTAACTACCGTTCTGCAGTGGTTCACACCCCTAGTCTCCTTGTCTGTCCCCCAAAATGTCATATACTGCCCTGCAGTTCCATTATTGGAGCCGGGAGGGCGCTTTGTGTCCTGTCTCTCACCCCTCCCCTCTCTGTTTTCAGCACCTGTCTTCAATCAGCCTCATCACCACTGGTGTATATAAGTCTGCCTGTTCCCGGAAATCCTTGCCAAAGTATCTCCTAGCGGTACCACGGCCCACCTTATGTCAAGTAAGTTATACTGTTCCTCGCTTCCCTTGTTAACTCTTGTCTCCTCGTTTCCAGTGCTCCCCTGTGTTCCTGACCCATGTCATTCCCCCGGAATTCCCAGAAAAAGTATTGTAGCCTCGCCTAGCGGTACCACGGCCCACCTCATGTCAAGTAAGCAATATTGTTCCTCGCTTCCCTTGTTAACTCTTGTGTCTCCTCGTTCCCAGTGCTCCCCTACGCTCTGGACTTTGTTACCGGTCTACCTCCTTCTGAAGGTAACTATCATTCTCACTATTGTGATCACTTTTCCAAATCCGTCCATTACGTACCAATCCCCAAACTACCATCCACCTTCGATACTGCTAACCTCCTTGTCCAGCATGTCTTTCGACTCCACGGTATTCCCATCGATATTGTCTCTGACAGAGGTCCTCAGTTCTCATCCCTGGTATGGAAGGACTTCTGTAAAGCAGTGGGCACAGCACCCAGCTTGTCGTCAGGATGTCATCTGCAGACCAACGCCCAGACGGAGCGGGCAAACCAATACCTTGAATCGGCCCTCCGTTGTGTTGCCGCATGCAACCCCTCCTCCGAGAGCTCATTCCTCCCGTGGATTGAGTACGCCCACAACTCCCTCATCAGTTCCGCTACCAGTATGTCCACATTCATGGCTTGGTATGGTTACCAACTCCCGTTATTCAAAGAACAGGAGCAGGCAGTGGCATTCGCCACCGTCAAGGATCATCTACGGAGAATCCAAGCAGTGTGGAAAGACGTCCGAGCGGCGTTGACCCGATCCGCCGCACCCAATAAACACCTCGCGGACAGTCATCGGTCCCCGACGCCCGAATACAGGGTGGGCCAATCTGTCTGGCTTTCTTCTTACGACCTCCCGCTTTAGATAGAGTCCCGGAAACTCACTCCGCGTTTCATTGGTCCCTTCCCCATTACCAAGATCATAAATCCTACTTCTGTCCAATTGAAGCTTCAACAGTCCCTGAAAATTCATCCCACATTCCACATCTCTTTGCTAAAGCCTGTCTCCAACTGCGCCCTAAGCCCTCCGGCCGAACCCCCTCCACCCCCCTGGGTTATTGACGACCATCCGGCCTTCACAGTGTCGCGCATCCTCGACGTGAGGCCTAGGGGGAGGAGGTTCCAGTACCGTGTCGACTGGGAAGGGTACGGGCCGGACGAGCGTTCTTGGATTTCCCAGAAGCTCATCCTCGATCCTACTCTTTTGGATGACCTTTTCGCGGCTCACCCAGGGAAGCCTGGCAGGATGCCAGGAGGCGTCAGTTGAGAGGGGGGTACCGCCATATACTGCTCTGCAGTTCCATTATTGGAGCCGGGAGGGTGCTTTGTGTCCTCTCTATCCCCCCTTTCCTCTCTGTTTTCAGCACCTGTCTTCAATCCTCATCACCACCAGTGTATATAAGCTTGCCTGTTCCCGTAAATCCTCGCCAAAGTATCTCCTAGCGGTACCACGGCCCACCTTGTGTCAAGTAAGCTATACTGTTCCTCGCTTCCCTTGTTAACTCTTGTCTCCTCGTTTCCAGTGCTCCCGTGTTCCTGACCCACGTCATTCGCGCCAACCTGGCAACCCAGTTTGCATTGTTGTGACGTAGCCGGATGCATGAATAGCGATGGAAGGAGCTCCAAAGATAATATTTGGATTTAAGGATTATGTTGTCGATCAAGTCTGCAAAAAGACTGCATAGCTTTTGCAACTTGCGTATTTAAGTCACATCGACGATGACGTTGTGCTTCATCTGTCACTACAAAACTCTCAGAGAGGTAAGCTAATTTAACATTTTATCTAGCTGATCAAACATTAAGTCTCATAGACTGCTTTGGGACCACAAAAAAATGAAAATGTGATGGTGAACGTTTTAGTACAGCTAAGTAGGGGTGGCACGGTTTACAATAATTGAACCTTTGGTTTTGCTTTATAAGCACACAAAACTCTCTTCCCTTTCTTTCTCTCATTTACTAAAGAGCCGAGAGCAAAGTAGAAAGTAGCGTCTAAAATATAATGCCAACCGCTGAATGCAGAAGAAGTGAAGCGGTGTTGCTAGCGATCGTTGTAGAAATGTAAAAAAAAAAAAGTGGAGACATTTGCGGGCATGGCAAAATTAAGAGCCTGCGCGAGAAGATGCCAGGTGCGTTATAGGTCTGCTGTATCCGATCACCTTGCATTACAATCACGGTGATTAGAAAGTAAGTGCATTCCACTTAGTAAGTACAGTACAAATTATGAGTAGCTATGTGTGAATATAATTTTTGTACTACTGAATCTGTTTATTGAAGTGTCACCATTAAAATGTCATTTTTTTCCTGTGCTAAAGCTGTCTGCACTACGTTTTTAAAATTGACACCACAGCATATGAAACATAACCTTGAATCTAATGACAATTGTCAGTTGTCCAGAGTCCAAATGAGATTGTTTACTTCTAAACACAGCCACCCTAAGTTAGGAGAGGATGTGTTATTCTGTTTATTTTTTACTAGTCTCAAAGATTTCCTTTTTTTTTTTTAATGAGTTGCACAGGTTATGTGTCACATTGAAGGTGAAAAAAGCTGTGAAAATATTTATTCTATATAGCTTTTGTTTAATGGTGTTCTTTTAAGAACCGTAGGAGGTACTAGGCTGTCACCACAAAATAAACAGAATTGTTTGTTCATGGTGTTCCCTTAAGAACCGTAGGAGGTACTAGGCTGTCACCACAAAGTAAACAGAATTGTTTAGAAATAAAGTTGAGTCAAATTGAGTTTAGAATAAAACTTTAAAACAATTCAGTGCAATAAATTCAGTGAACCAGAATCTCAATTGTTGTTCATTTAACTTGGATAAGGTGTGAATACTTTTTTTAGTGTTACATTTTTTCACAAATCATATCATTCACGGTGGGCGACTGGTTAGAGCGTCAGCCTCACAGTTGTGAGGACCCGGGTTCAATCCCCGGCCCCGCCTGTGTGGAGTTTGCAGGTTCTCCCCGTGCCTGTGTGGGTTTTCTCCGGGTACTCCGGTTTCCTCCCACATCCCAAAAACATGCATGAATTGGAGACTCTAAATTGCCCGTAGGCATGACTGTGAATGTGAATGGTGGTTTGTTCCTATGTGCCCTGCGATTGGCTGGCAACCAGTTCAGGGTGTACTCTGCCTCCTGCCCGATGACAGCTGGGATAGGCTCCAGCACGCCCGCGACCCTAGTGAGGAGAAGCGGCTCAGAAAATGGATGGATGTATATTTCCAATATATGTTGCGAATGGAGGAAGATTGTATGACTTGACTTGCAACTTGCTTAAACCAAGTAATGACTTGACTTGAAATTTAGTGGCGAATCGACTTGACTTGATTTTTATCCCGCAGGGACTTGAAGGTTAAGACTTGCGACTTGTTTGTGACTTGCACATATTTGACTTACTCCCACCTCAGCAGGAATGTCTCCTCAAATTTGTTCAAGCTGCAGCGATTATATCTCTGATACAAATCGCTGACTCTGTGCAGCACTAAACTGTTCCTCGTTCCTGAGTAGAGTCACATTTTCTTGGGGACTATTCTGTGACACATCCCGCATTAGGGTCTAAAAAAAAAAAGTCATGATAATGAGACGCATTCCTGCTGTCACTGATAACAATGCTTTATTTATTTATACAATGCAACCCAAATATGTTGACTGCTATGATAATTTTTGATAAACCAGTAGATTAAATATATGCATGTGACAGGGGGGTGATAAAGTGAGAAAAGATTAAATTAAATGAGAAACTTTGCTAAACTGACTCTCCCCGCTACATTGAACCGAATGATGGCAAAGTTTTCTTTGACTGCAAACAATCAGTGCGTAGAAATAACGAGAGATGAAAACAATAATGTTCTGTCAAGTTTATCAAAAAGCAAGCAGTGAAAAACAGATGCAACTTAAATATTACACTTTCAGAATTATCTTGGAAAAGCAGAACCAAGCGTACTGATTCAAGTCTGACTACATCAGCTGCATTCCCTAAACATTCACATACATTATAATACTCTCTTCTGAGTCTACAAAGCCATTAAAATGCAACACATTTACCCTATAAATCTCATTTTGGAGATTGCCTTTAGAGTGTCATCTTTGCTCCAACATATCCTGCGGTTATTACAATGCCAATGTCGTGAGTAAATGTTAGCTTTAAATAATAAAACACAGAGACTTCAAATCACTTTTTATGCTCTTGGATATTTTTGCAGTGGTTCTCCTTCAAGGGGGAATTACAAGAGCTTCTCTGAATACATATTCCATATATTGTAATAAAGATAGAAGAACTTGGAATTCACCAGAACCTGGCACTGCAACCTCATCCATTTTCTGTACAACTATGTCCTCATTAGGGTCGAGGGAGAGCTGATACCAATCCCAGCGGGCTTTGGGCGAGCGTCAAGGTAACCCTTGTTCGTACTTATATCCTTAAATTTAATGTTCTGGACATGTTAATGATCAAATGTGGCTGTAATACATAAAAATTCTGTTTGTTGACCACCAATGAATCCTATGAGCAAATGAGTGCTTCCAAACTATTTCCATTCCAAAAGCATTCTCATTTAACAGCAATCTTTTGATCTCCATTACTCAACGAGACATCAGTTAGTCAGTGGATAAAAGACACCTTTTGATCCAAAAACACTGAACAGTGGCGGATGGCAGGTCAGGTACTGTAGTGTACAGCAGTTGCTTAACATCATCTTCAGTACAAATAAATTACTCTTACTAACTTGGTAGTGGCAAGATCAATGACTTAATTTAATCTCAAATGGATTACGCGTGTGTGTGCGTGTATGCGTGTGTGTGTGTGTTTGCTGTATGAGATGCAGGAGAATCGACATTTATACTGTACTTTTCAAGTGTCACTCGCTTTCAAGCCTGAGCCCTCACTGAGTCTGTGACGACAGCCATATTTGTCTCTGAGAAATACCAATGATTTTAAAACGGAATATGATTCCTGCTGGTGTGACATCTCAGTACTAAAGTATTTTGACCCAATTAAGGCCTCTTCTGTTTGTTAATTCACTGGGCCTGCTACGAAGTGACATATATACGAATGAAATTAGGTGTTGATCAAATAGGTTATATTTATAAGGCTATTCATTTAGTCCTGATTACTAAAGGTAGTGGAATCCAATCTTTTCCATTGACCTCACTCACTTACCTCAGTAGAAACACCTTGATATTACAATAACTAAAAACAAAGCTGTATGTTAAATGGTAAAAATGGGCAATACATCAATAAAGGAGGTTCTCTTTGACCTGACCAATGCAATAAAACTCTAAAAGGGATTAAAAGCAAGTAATTGAAGAACAGTGGAACCTCAAAAAAGGAATGCCCCAAACATCATTCGATTATATTTACAAATAGATGTCTTTAATAGGTGGATCCCCGCATATACCGGTTCCGCACCCGCAGATTCGGCGATTGGCAGATTTTTTTCTTTTGGGTGGCACCGTGGACAACTGGTTAGCACTCTGTTAACTCTGGACAACACCCGTCCATATAGCCAGGACAGTGAGAAAGTTAGAGTAAGCATGTCATTAACAGTATTTATTAAAGTAATTTAATTGCAACAAAGTCATTTAATGACAGTAGGTTAGCACCCATTATTTCTGTCATGTTGTAATGTTGATCTGACCTAAACTTATGTCAGTGGCAAATCCTTGAATGCCCCATTGATGTTTTAACTTTTGTCTAAAATGCTAGAGAATAATTTTGAGCTGGGATGGGCTCCAGCATGCCCGCGACCCTAGTGAGGATAAGCGGTACAGAAAATGGATGGATGGATACAGTACTCAGTATACAGTGCACAAGTATATACAATAAATGAACAAGTCATAAAGTACACAAGTATATACAATAAATGAACAAGTCATGTAAATGGACACGTTGCTCCATCTTGTGATCGGCTCAGTGACCGGTTATCGATTTTTTAAACTTGCTGATCGGTTATCGGTGATCGACCCCAAAAATCCTGATCGTGTAAAGCCTACTTATTGGTATATCCTTGATTAGTCAATAATTTTTGGGGAGGGGGTGAAAAAAATATATATATTATTTTTTAATTCAATTTTCACTCTCCTACATATTCTTTAGCACCTCACACAACAAACCAGAGCACATACAGTACATGTACGCATGAAAGGTGAGATGTAAGCGTGATGGGGTACGCAAAAAGCGACTGCATCCCTGAGCATGCTCAAGGAAACAGACTACCATCTCTTCAACAAGTTAGTTTTATTTTGCCTGCAGCGGTACTCGGGCCGTGACCCCCCCGATTGCAAACCCAAGTCCTTGAGCTATGTCAACCTTGTTCAGTTGGCCAACCCTGATCTAAAGGACGAATTTGTGTGTTTTGCTTTTTCGTTGCTTTTCTTGTGTTTTTTGTTGTTGTTCATAGTTTAGCATACCATAGCATCGCGCCAGAAATGGACATTACCACAACAAAGTAGTACCGCAGTGTAGCAAATAAAGTGGTGCACACCTATCAGTCCAACTGCTCAGTATAACATGTTGCTAGTGACAACATTTCATCACCAACAAAATAAGAAGTCAGCTATGTTTATGTCTGTGTTTTGGTCAGCCAAGTCTTTTCGGATGAAATTAATCTCTCAGGCACATGCAGTAATCTCCCTCTGCACGTTCTTCACCACATTCACATATGGTGAGTACAAAATGTATTATTTATATTAGATACTGAGGTTTTTTTTTGTACATTTGTCTAACATTAAGAAGGTTAAAATGATGAAGAAGTCTGCATGATGCACTTGAACTGCACTTAAACCAGTATTACGTCATTGAAGGGGGAGCAATTTTATAATTTTTTTGCTGATAGTTGCATTACACAGTAGTTCTTTTTACACTTGAATGACGTTGAGTTACGAGTGTTGAAATGCAACTATTGTTTCCTACGGGCAAAAACCTGAGAAAATATATGCAAATCGGAGGTCCCCCAGATAGTTACACCTTCAATGATCCAGGTAAGTGATTTTCGTGTTTTGTTTTCTGTTTTTTGTTTTTTTATGTTTGACAGCAAGTGCTGAAAACATGTACAAAGACTGAGAACAATATAGTACTGAAGTGTCTAGATACATCTTGAAACTCTTTTCCGCCATCTCAGCTGGCCGGATTTTTTGGGCGGGGCTAAAAACTAGCCCTGTGACGAAAGTGGGTTGGGGAGTTTACTTTCAGGCATGAGACAGCTATGTATACACCAAGGCCTCTTATTCCATGCAGTGGTCATTCGACGGAATTGCCACTTCCTCATTCCTTTTTACCTGAACCCATTACTATGAGTTTAGCGTGCAATTGACCATCAAACTATGCCTGCAACTCGCAAAAATACATCTTCCCTGAAGTGTAATGTGTTTTGTGTTATATGGACTACAGTTTATCTGCCGTGGTGTGCACCCATGCATGGCGCGTAACGAGGCAGCGGCAAACCGTATGGAATACACCGCCCCAGCGGCCAATTACCAGTCCGTCGGTGACTACGCAACGGTGTTATGGCCGTGAGCCTCACAGTTGCTAATCGTGAAGTGGGGCAAGGAGGAGGGAAAAAATATCATCCGGTGGCACAGCAGTCCATCGCACTGCCGTGGCCGCATATGGTCCACCATTTGGGGGCAAAGGAGGAAAAATTGTCCTGGCATGGGGCTCAGGGGCTGCCTGGCCACCACAGAGTGCCTCTCTGCTGTACCCATACCTACCCCCATACATCCTTTAACACAGAAGAAACATGGCATTCGTATTCCTATGTTCATACACCAGACTCTACGTTCTTGTTTGTCTGTTATTTTTTTTCTTTGTACCTTATCTGTGTACTCTTTTTAGAAAGTAACAACGTTACATAGTGTTCAGACTGAGACACTGAAATACCTTGTGTTACAGGCTGCATTTAAGTGAAATATTTAGCAATACTGTTAGAAAAACATGCAGTTGGAGGGTAAATGTCAGTAATGACAAGTTGTTACTCTTAAGTGTTATACTATTTGAGCGGCATTTGTGCCATGTTCAAGAAAATTGTGTTTTGTGTTATTTTAACAATACATGGTTAAAATAAAACTATCACAATTGCAAGACGTATTGGCGCTATCAAGTATCGGTACTCGGTATAAGCAAGTACTGCAATGTACAGTAAGTACTTGTACTCCTACAGTCTCAAAAAATAGGGTATCAGTGCATCCCTAATAGATAACATTGTGATAGACTGCAATATTGTTGTTTTTTTGCCATCCCTGACAGGCGGGTAGGATGTAAGTCTTTTATTTGACTTTGGAATACATTCTTTCCTGTTGATGAAAAGCCTCCCATTTCCAGAGACAAACGCTCTCAGGAGTTTGAGCCTTGTCAGAGTGCTACCTCTTTTACTCCTTTCATCTGACGGCAGCAGCTGAGCTGACAAACTGCAAATTGTAGTTCAGTCAGACAGTGATGCCAGCTGATTTGACCCTCTCCACTATAACTGATCACTCGGCTTATATCATTTTTTCAGGGCTCAAAAGTGTGTTAATAGAAATGTGCTGTTAAAAATCCACACTGAAATACTGGCGCATAACACAGACACACACTCTAGGTCTAGCACACACCCTGAAGCACTGAATCATGAATGAGACCAGACACCCACTAGCTGCAGAAACGAGACAAAACTAGTAAAAATGGCATAAGATACTGCATCTTTTATCACCTGAGCTGTGAGTTCACTTGATCTGCAGACACCCGATTGATCAGTGTTTTCCTCCATCCCACAGCTCCTAGTGCCTGCAGGTTATTTAAATTGTTTTTTTTTTTTGCCCCTGCTCCCATTGAGATTACTAGTAAAGGGGACATTTCCCTTCCTGACCCCACACACATATGAATCAAAGCAGTACAGCAGCAGCTCCTGGTCCAGATAGTGTCATCCTATCAGATTATTGT
Source organism: Phyllopteryx taeniolatus (assembly GCF_024500385.1). Lineage (NCBI taxonomy): Eukaryota > Metazoa > Chordata > Actinopteri > Syngnathiformes > Syngnathidae > Phyllopteryx > Phyllopteryx taeniolatus. The sequence goes on along the minus strand of NC_084502.1, from coordinate 24,148,585 downwards.
GTCTGGCAGTTTCGAGGTGCTGTGAAAGTTAAATGTCCAAAAATGACAGCACTTGAGTTTCATCTGTCTTTCAATATTTTAGATCACTTCACAACATCACAATAATAACTTTCAAAACACATTTACAAAGTGCTTTGACAGATCAAGTAGAACACAAAGCATAAACACCTTACGATAACAATGTTGTAATCATATAAAAACAACAACTAAAACAACAATGGTAGAGAAGCCCCAGACACTGCAGGAAACCAAGAAACCCAACTGAGAGCAAGTGGGTTGATGAGGAATGATAAAAATAGTGAGGTAAATACATTTTAAAACACACAAAGTCCAAAAATAAAATGAGGTCGATTGATATTAGTCTTCTTCTTTTCCTTTCGGCTCGTCCCGTTAGGGGTCGCCACAGTGTGTCACAATGTAGCTCCTTCTGACTTTCTCTGTACTTTTCCATCAACATCCGCAAGGCCAATAATGCATCTGTGGTACTCTTTGTAGGGATGAAACCATACTGTTGCTCGCAAATACTCACATCTGTCCTGAGTCTAGCCTCCACTACTCTTTCCCATAACTTCATTGTGTGGCTCATCAACTTTATTCCTCTATAGTTCCCACAGCTCTGCACATCACCCTTATTCTTAAAAATGGGCACCAAAACACTTTTTCTCCATTCCTCAGGGATTTTCTCACCCGTTAGAATTCTGTTGAACAAGCTGGTCAAAAACTCCACAGCCACCTCTCCTAGATGGGTGATTCTCACGAAATCCAGATTTAGAAGGTGTCCAGCACGAGGACTTTTAAAATGCCCTTGAAGAAAATTTTGCTCTTGTACATACACAATTAGGGTCTGAACTAACTATAAAACATCTTTTTAGAAGATGTTTTAAATATTTCCTGTGTGGAGGGGTTGGACTGGGGTACAAGTGTTGGTCAACCTAACCCAAGTTATATTTTCCTCATGTGAAATTGGATCGCTGTAAATGGCTGCCCTATGCTTTGCCAGCCTCTCATTAGCTACTGCCTTCTTCTTTTCAACTGAAGCTTGCCTGCAACAAAATTCCATACTTATGTAACATTTCATTAAAAAGACAGAAATACAGAAAGATAGAAATAGATTTTACTATTGAAAAACTATTTAATCAGACAAATTATAGTAGTTTGTCTCTCCTCGATCCACACTTTTTTTTTTACAGCCCAGCAGGCTCGCTGGGTTGTAATAGCTGAATTATTACATAATCTGTTCAAAAAGTGTTAAATGTGATAAATATCATGTTATATATGAGAATGAGCAAGCAATATTATGCATTTCCCTCCTTTATTACTCTTTTTCTCATCACCGAAACATTGAGTCTCTCCACCGCAAAAGGCCCAAAATTGTTGAGGTGAATGATAATGGTGTTGCGGTGGATGAGTGACATTGAAGTTTAATGCTAACTGTGGAAGCACCATGTGGGTGAAACTTGTCTTAGCTGTTTGTGTTAAGACCACAATAGGGTATATACTAATAAAAAAATAAAAACTGCAATTTTTTTTCAGTAATGACAGCTAAAAAGTTGTGTCGGCACTAATACAATCAAACTTTTAACTTTTATCTGGAGAGACAAGAAATGAACTCCTTACCTGGCTGCCATCTTGAGTGTTACAGTCAATACTGTCCCAGCCAACAAAATTCATTGCAAATGTAAGTTCCTTCAGAATTTAAACAATGATTGAAATTTGTTGCAGAGAATGAGAAAATTGTTCTTGGACACATTTCTATTCCTCATTATTTTCACTACATTTGCCAATGATCACTAAATACAACACGTTTCTTCACTGTAACTATTTATACTAAAACATGCATAAAATTTTATTCTTTTTTATCTTCCTTAATTAATAGTATTTCGATCTCATAGAACCAAATCTAGCTATGGACATGTTGCGGTAATGAGAAATTTCACCTTAAAAGTGAAACAAATAAAATAAATGTGTTTTAATGATGGTCATTTGATATCATGAGCAAAATAGTAAATAAAGATGTGTTTATAATGTTATCCTTATAATTTTGATAGCATCAACTTTTATCATAAAAATGCTTCATGACATCTCATGAATCTAATTTCGGGAGAATTACCCACATGCTTCCATACCTTCACAGGTATGTCATCAGGACTACCTGTCTTTCCATTTTTCATCCTCTTTAGTGCCTTTCAAGCTTCCCCTTACTAATCTTTGCCACTTCCTGGTCCACCACGCTTGCTACTTCTACTCTTCTTTTTCTCTATCATTTTCCTCATTCATCAATTCCTCAAAGTATTCTTTCCATCTATCCACCACACTACTGGCACCAGTCAACACATTTCCATCTCTATCCTTAATCACCCTAACCCACTGCGCATGCTTACCATCTCTACCCCTGTGTCTGGCCAACGTGTAGAGATCCTTTCCTCCTCCTTTAGTGTCCAACCTGGCACACGTCATCATATGTCTTATATTTGGCCTTTGCCACCTCTACCTTCGCCCTACGTCACATCTCCATGTATTCCTATGTCCTCTCGTTCGTCCTCTCAGTATCCCACTTCTTCTGAGCTAACCTCTACCCTTGTATGAGTTCCTGTACTTTGAGGCTTTCTTTGTACGATTTCCTGTACTTTGAGGTAATTAAAATGAGTGATAATCATTCAAGTAAAATAAAATAAATGAATAAAGGGCAGGCGGCACGGTGGGCGACTGGTTAGCACATCTGCCTCACAGTTATGAGGACCATGGTTAAAATCCGGCCTTGCCTGTGTGGAGCTTGCATGTTCTACCTGTGGCTGTGTTTTCTCCGGGTACTCCGGTTTCCTCCCACATCCCAAAAACATGCATGGTAGGTTAATTGAGGACTCTACATTGACGTAGGTGTGAATTTGAGTGCAAATGGTTGTTAGTTTATGTGTGCCCTGCGATTGGCTGGCGGCCAGTTCAGGGTGTACCCGGCCTCTCGCCCGAAGATAGGCTCCAGCAAAATCAAAAGATAAAAATATATAAAAATGGGGGAGAAGATGCTGTCACATAAAAGCCAGTCTTAAAAAAGGGCATTTTAAGAAGTGATTTAAAAGATGCCATTGATTTTGCATGTCTCACATCCACAGGCAGGTCGTTCCAAAGTCAAGGCGCACTGATGGAAAATGCTCTATCACCTTTACTTTTAAGCCTCGACTTTGGAACAACCAGTAGGCCTTCACCTGAGGTTCTGAGGCCATGGGAGGGTATACATATTCAAAAGGTTCAGTTATGTAGCTCTGAGCCCGGCCCATCCGTGCTTTTAAGGTAATCTGTAAAATTTTAAAATCAATTCTAAACACACTTGAAGCCAATGAAGTGATGTTAAAATGGGTTGCCTTTTTGAATCAGTGAAACGCCTAGCTGCTGCATTCTGAATCAACTGGAGGAAGAGCGTGATTTTTGATTGATGCCGGAGAGGAGTGAGTTGCAATAATCTAACCGAGAAAAAATTAGGGCACGATTCAGGTTTTCTCCGGGCACGCTGGTTTCCTTGCCTGTGTGGAGCTTGCATGTTCTACCCGTGGCTGTGTTTTCTTCGGGTACTGCGGTTTCCTCCCACATCCCAAAAACATGCATGGTAGGTTAATTGAAAACTCTAAATTGCCCATAGGTGTAAATGTGAGTGCAAATGGTTGTTTGTTGATATGTGTCCTGTGATTGGTTCGTGACCAGTTCAGGGTGTACCCCGCCTCTCGCCCGAAGATAGCTGGGATAGGCTGCAGCACGCCCGCGACCCTAGTGAGGAGAAGCGGAACGGAACATGAATGAATGAATGAATGAATGAATGAATGTCAGTGGTATTTTGCGAATTGAATAGAATTTATTTCAGACTTGGAGATATCCCTCAATTTGTTGTGTAATGTAATTAAACATTTATATGAATGAATGAATGAATGGTTTCACTGTTTTAAAGGCCCTCTGAGGGAAATCGTAACTACAATGCGGCCCGAGACAAAAACGAGTTTGAGACCCCTGCTCTATAGGTAATGATATGCAAGTACTGTACTTTCACTGGCCACCACACTGGATATACTTTACAGATCATAACACGCATTGTGGCGGCATGGTGGGCGACTGGTTAGAGCGTCTGCCTCACAGATCTGAGGACCGGGGTTCAATCCCCGGCCCCGCCTGTGTGGAGTTTGCATGTTCTCCCCGTGCCTGCGTGGGTTTTCTCCGGGCACTCCGGTTTCCCGTGGCTGTGTTTTCTTCAGGTACTGCGGTTTCCTCCCACATCCCAAAAACATGCATGGTAGGTTAATTGAAAACTCTAAATTGCCCGTAGGTGTGAATGAGCGCGGATGGTTGTTTGTTTGTATGTGCCCTGCGATTGGCTGGCAACCAGTTCAGGGTGTACCCCGCCTCCTGCCCGATGATAGCTGGGATAGGCTCCGACATGCCCACAACCCTAGTGAGGAGAAGCGGCTCAGAAAATGGATGGATGGATGGAACACGCATTGCATCAGACCATAACACATTTGGCAACCCACATGCATTTGGGAGACCTATTTTTTTTTTTTTTTTGGGGACAAATTGAGTCAACCTGTATTAGTTTTCTTTGTAAGAAAAGGCTGGTGCAGCAACACAGCGGATCACCAAAGAACACCATACAAAACGGACACAGTGAAATATGATTGTGACAGCATCATGCTTCGGGCTTGTTTTTCTGCAGCTGGAACTGGCGTTTCAGTCAAGGTACACAGTTCCAAACAGCATTCAATTTTCAGACAAACCGTAATTTCTCGTCTATAATGTGCATTTCCCCCTCAATAATAATATGTCAATAATCAATGGTGCGCATTATACATAGGTATAGGGGGAAATGCTCTGCAGTTCATCCATCCATCAATCCATTTTCAACACCTCTTATCCTGGTTAGGGTCGCAGGGTGCTGAAGCCTATCCCAGCTGACTTCGGAAAAAGGCGGACTACACCCTGAACTGGTCGCCAGTCAGTCATAGGGCACGTATAGACATGGATTCGCACTCACATTCACACCGACACTGAGTAGGACCAGAACCCACGCTGCCCGCACCAAAGTCAGGCGACTGTACCACTACACCATCAGTGACTAGTTCTGCAGTCATAGCCATAAATCCAATTTTACTAGTGGCATAGTTTCAGAATTAATTGGCGGGTTTGATTTATTTTAGTACTTTGATTAATGTAAAGCGCTTTGTGTTGGATTTTGTGTATGATGATTTTTTTGTAAGTGCTTGAAAATTGATTGATTGATCATTTCTTGCAGTGTTTCGGCCTTAGGGTTTTCGGTTTCGGTCAAGAATTTTGATTTCAGTGTAGCAGGATAGAGACGTAGAAAATAATAGAGAGATTCTTGCAGGGATTGTTACAGATATTTGGTCGGGGGGAAATGCATTCAGCTACTACTGCTAATAAAAAAAAAAATCTCCAACTGCTGTTTCAAAGTGTTGAGCTGCTGAAGCAACAATATTTTATCGTACAATAGTCATGTGAAATGCAACGTCCTTGTTAGTGAGCCGAGCGCTGCCTGGCATCATTCCGTCTTTGCAGGGGAGAAATGTAGAAAGAGGGAGCAGGCACAGTGAGCTGTTCAATGAAAAGCTGCAGGAGACAGGCTGCAACTTCAACGTCTCCATGAGGGAGCAGCTCCTTTCACTGGTGCACTCACAGGAGCCATGTGCAGCATCAGATCAGACCTTACTTTCTCACCAAATACTGGAAAAGGGGCCAATTACTGTCTGTTCCTATGCAAATGGAAATATGTTTCTTTGATGTCACTCCAGAATTAATGGATGTGTTTTCCATTTCCACTCCACTGAATTGTATTGGAAGTTACAAGGCAGGAAATCTGCTGATATTTTCACTAAACAATTCAAATGCACTACATCTTTGCATGATCCTTGTTCGTGCGGAAAAATGAGGAAGCTCTACCCATCCATGTTTTATTGTTCCATGCTTTATGTTGCTGAAGTGAAAGCTAGTAATGTTGCAGAAAACACAAAAACAATAGTGAAAAATTGTCTGTAACATTTTAGTCGATTGGGGTGGCACAGTGGGCGCCTTGTTAGCACATCTGCCTCCCAGTTGTGAGGTCCTGTGTTCAATTCCAGCCTTCCTGTGTTGAGTTTGCATGTTCTCCCTGTGCCTGTGTGGGTTTTCTCTGGGTACTCCGGTTTCCTCCTACGTTACAAAAACATGCGTGGTAGATTAATTGAGGACTCTAAATTCTCCGTAGGTGTGAATGTGAGTGTGAATTATTGTTTGTGCCCTGCAGCTGGCTAGCGACCAGTTCAGGGGTGCACGCTGCCTCTCGCCCGCGGTCAGCTTGGATAGGCTCCGGCACGCCCACGACCTTGGTGAGTATAAGCGGTGTTGATAATGGATGGTTTGATTTTAGTAGAATGCTTTGAAGAAGGTACTAATCTCAAGACAGGAATTTTTTGCTACAGGTAATTTTAGAGCGGCACGGTGGACGACTGGTTAGAGCATCGGCCTCACAGTTCTGTGTAGCCGGGTTCCATCCCCGGCCCCGCCTGTGTGGAGTTTGCATGTTCTCCCCGTGCCTCCGTGGGTTTTTTCCGGGCACTCCAGTTTCCTCCCACATCCCAAAAACATGCATTAATTGGTGACTCTAAATTGCCCGTAGGTGTGACTGTGAGTACGAATGGTTGTTTATTTGTATGTGCCCTGCGATTGGCTGGCAACCAGTTCAAGGTGTACCCCGCCTCCTGCCCGATGACAGCTGGGATAGGCTCCAGCACGCCCGCGACCCTAGTGAGGAGAAGCGGCTCAGAAAATGGATGGATGGATGGAGGTAATTTTAGTTCTAGGAAGTAAAAGGTACTAAAATATGGCTTTACAAGGGTAACTGACAGTATGTGATATTATTGAGAGGATGCCCATGACCGAAATTATACAGTTATCAAGCAGCCTATAGGATGATGAACAGTACCGTTACAGCAGTTACTTGTTATTGACGCATTGGGACCACATTTGCCTTGAGTCAATCGGCTATACTGTACAGTGCCCATCTCCTTCGTGTGTGCCCTAACCAAAAATGCTGGCCGGTGTCCCAAAAGTACGTTGATCCAAACGGACAGTTTGCTCAATTTGCAAATTGACATTTACCATATATCTGTATATTTTCCCTACCCTATATTGTATTAATAGTTGTTTATATCTGTATAAGTTAATGTTGCATTTAGGGCTGCAAAATTAATCTAATTTTAATTGTGATTGCGATTTTGGCTGCCATAATTAAATGAGCCTGACCGTCGGCGATTTTTTACAACGCAGGCACTGCTGCATATGAAAAGTGCTTCATTTGCAGCAGTGCCCACAACCTCGTCAGCCAGCCACCAGGGGTTGAACGCAGGGTTAAGGCTTCATTAAGCTCCGGCACTGCGCTCAGGTGCTAACTTCAAAATAAAAGCCTCAGATGGTATTGATGTCCCATTTACTGATATATTAAGCTTTTATTTTGAACTTTGACCTCTCAGCACGTTGGCGGAGAGGCAGCGTGTCACGCGGTAAGACACTACTAACAATCGTTGTTGCAGCTGCCTTGACTTTTCAGCTGGCCTGACCGCAATGAAAAACGCTCGGGAGGAAATAGAGAGGGAAATCACAACTGTCAAGTTCTTTGCAGTTTGTGACCAAGCACGACTGACCAATTGTAAAGCAGAACAACGGAGACGTACCGTCCTTGACAATTCACTATCTTGACGACGGGGATTTTCAAATGAAAAGTCGGTGCTTGCTGCCTAATGCCTAAAGCCTAATTTACTATATTTGCTTCCATTAAGTTGCAATTTGCGATTGCGCTTTGTATTGGCACATTTATTCAGTTAGTTATGATGATGATGAGGATGATGATGATGATTATTATACTTATTCAGTCATTTTTTGGTACATTTATGTTTTTAATTATTATCTATCATTTATTCTTATTTTAAGATTCATTTTGAACTGAAAATTGTTACATATTGTTTGTTAAAAAGTAGTGCAATAGAAATAAAGATTTTTCTCTAAAATGAGGAGCGATCGTAATTAATAATCGTGATTATAACATTGATCAAAATAATCGTGATTATTATTTTGGCCATAATTGTGCAGCCCTAATTGCATTTAAAATAATGATGTTTTTCCTGGAAAGCTGTTTGTATAGGTCTGCCTTTTTTCCTGTTTTTAATTTAAATTTCAATTAACATTTGATGTGCAGCTACATATTTATCAAATGGGTAAGGAAAGTGTCTTTGGCCTTCCGTTTTAAGTTAAAAAAAATCACTGTTTCAATAAAAGTGTTTGTCATATCTTGACTTTAATACTGTCCAACTTTGAGAAAATACCAGGCTATAATATTGTCTATCACCATTCAGACAAAAAATATTGAAATATGACCTATGGTCCATATTGCCTAGCCTGAGCAGATAGCTTATTGATCCTGTAGGAAATTCTGCAGTACTAAGTTTGCTTCACCATGTGTTATATCTCACACCCCAACAACGAAACAGATCTTTAAATCAACTTTTTCATTTTGGATAGTGGTTTCAAGTTCTTTTTTGGATGTCTTCCATGTGAATCAATCATAGAGTTCCTTGTCTCATATTTCATAGTGTGACAAACATGTTGTGTGTGTGCAAACAGTTGTGCAAATGGCATTGGGAAATAAAAATGGATGAGCCGTAATCACATAAAATATGTCCAAAGAAATAGACCCTGCCCCAGAATAACCAGAATATTTTCAAAGCACCACCCCAGAGCAGAGACTCTCTGTCGGGTAGTAAATGACTTTAACTAGATTTAGACAATAATCGCTACAGTCCAAATTCGCGGTGGTACTCCAAACGTTCCTAGGCAGCTTAGAACAGGAGGAATAGAAACATCTTATTCAGAGTTTTTAGCATTTATTTATTTAATAATGCTATTTGTTACACTTTCCCTGCTCTGCTATGTATTATATACGTTGTTCCATCCTCCTCCAATTTCAGACACTGTGACATTGTCAATAAGGGAGAAGGAGAAGTAAAGCAGCTCTATTTTTCTGTAAAAAATGGCATGAATGACGAATGCATCTAAGACAAAAATTAATGGATTTAAAACTTAGCATGTGTATACTACAAAAAGCAAGACAAAAAAAAACATTGCTACAACTTGTTATTTGTCCTAGTAATCAATTCTTAGCTACATTGAATACAATTAAAATCACCATTTATAATATGTACCAACCTTCTTGAGGATTTCATGAGAATAACTTGCAATGAAGTTGCTGACATACGGGTTTTGGACAATCTTAACTGCAATCAAGCTCGGAGCTCAGTGCAATTAAAGGCTGGGGGAGATGATGAGCACAGACTCAGTTAAATCCCCCTCTGATTACTGACAGCAAATGAGTTCTGCCTGCACTACTTTGGTCGGTGGATTTGTGACCTCTCACAGAAAGCATGATATACACACAACCAGCATATGATACAGGATACAATAAATGTCAACATATCCCCAATCACTACGAGTGTAGAGTGTACCTATTACTGTCTAATTATGCATGGTTGAAAAGGCATGAAATTAAAGATGCATGTATTTATACAGCATGCACAGCCTTTCATTATTTCCTGTGGGAAATAAAACGTATTTTCAAAAATACTCAATGCTGCCCCCACTCCTTTTTCTTTTCTTTTCTTTTTTGTTGTTGTTGTTGTTGCAAGGACCATGAATTACGTGTGTGCAGAGGGGAAACTTGTGTCTGTATTTAGCACATACTGTAAGTGATAAGATTTTTTTCTTGAATTAGACTAAATTACTTTAGGTGTGAATGTGAGTGCAAATGGTTGTTTGTCTATGTTTATCATAAATCATCATTTATGTGTCCTGCGATTGGCTGGCGACCAGTCTAAGGTGTACACCCTCTTTAAATCAACTGGGATAGGCTCCCGCACACCCGCAACCCTCATGAGGATAAGCAGTATAGAAGAAGATGGATAGCGATAGTCAATAAACACAAACAAATGGTGGCTTGATTAAAACTGATACAGTATTTATATGTGGTTGAAATGATTTACCCGAGTAGGTGATGTTGAAGTTTTATCCCTCCTCGGACATCCAGATTACGCCGCACATCTCCTGTCAGCCTCGCGGCAGCACCGAGCGTGGAAACAAACTCTTCTCGCGCTTCTTTTCTTTATCCTCCACACAAACGTCCAAATGCTCCCTCTTCTTCCTCTTTTCCCCCCTCCCCGCCCTGCTCACTCCAGGCTCGGACACTGGGAACAAGCGCCCGACTCGTCCGTCGACTCGAGACGGAGGCCAGCAACGAGTTGCTGGAGGTTGGTCCTCCCGACCGAGCGCGTCTCGCGTGGTCGTTTGCGGTTGGAGGCGTGTGTTCGTGGGTGTGTGCTCTGCTCAGCTCGCTAGCCGTCTGACGTAAAGCACGAGAGTCCAAGCGCGTGTAGAGCTGGAGGAAGGACTGTCACTTCCTGTGCGCACGCGGGACACCAGCGATGTCGTGCTGCATGTTAACAGTATTTGTACATACAGTATTCACCCCCCCCCCCCCCCCCCCCCCCCCCCCAGGCTGCGTCTCAATCCTTTGTCCTCATATTATAAACTAATTGAAGTTTCTGGAGCGCGGTGGCCGACTGGTTAGAGCTTCAGCCTCACAGTTCTGAGGACCCGGGTTCAATCCCCGGCCCCGCCTGTGTGGAGTTTGCATGTTCTTCCCGTGCCTGCGTGGGTTTTCTCCGGGCACTCCGGTTTCCTCCCAAAAACATGCATTAATTGGAGACTCTAAATTGCCCGTAGGCGTGACTGTGAGTGCGAATGGTTGTTTGTTTCTATGTGCCCTGCGATTGGCTGGCAACCAGTTCAGGGTGTACCCCGCCTCCTGCCCGATAACAGCTGGGATAGGCTCCAGGACGCCCGCGACCCAAGTGAGGAGAAGCGGCTCAGAAAATGGATGGATGGATGGATGAAGTTTCTGGAGAGGGGTTTCTATCGATGCCATACTAAATAGCATTGCAGGCATTATTTAAAAGACTGCATTTTAGGCCGAGCCACCCACCGCAGTGTAAACTGGCAAAATTCATATATAATTTAATAAAAGTCGAAATAGATCTATTTCAGCCACTAACACTCAAAAAGATAAAAGAGAATTGAAACAAAATCAATATAAGAAAAACTGTCGATCATTTGTATATTTTTACGTCAATCCGTGTCAAAGTACCGTAGACAGGCATCGATCATCAATGAGCTGACTGCTTTCAAACTTAGCCTAGCATTTGCCCCCGCAGCAATAATGGAAGAAACCATCCTCCACTCTAAGAAACACATTGTCAGACCACAGGCGTACAATGCTACATAAAATAAAAGGCCCATTTGGTTCAGCTGTCACTGAAGCGACTGGGCGATTATATGATCACGATTTGTGATCATTCGATTTTCCATCGATCACGGTGATCAGCTGTGTGCATATTTCTTCGATCAAATATGTCAAAATGTGCATGGCAACAGCCAATCAGAGTCGTCCTTTTCCTGCTCCACTTTTGTTTGCAGGTTCCATCCATCCATCCATTTTCTGAGCCACTTCTCCTCACTAGGGTCGCGGGCGTGCTGGAGCCTATCCCAGCTATCATCGGGCAGGAGGCGGGGTACACCCTGAACTGGTTGCCAGCCAATCGGTTGCACATACAAACAAACAACCATTCGCACTCACAGTCACACCTACGGGCAATTTAGAGTCTTCAATTAATGCATGTTTTTGGGATGTGGGAGGAAACCGGAGTGCCCGGAGAAAACCCACGCAGGCACGGGGAGAACATGCAAACTCCACACAGGTGGGGCCGGGGATTGAACCCGGGTCCTCAGAACTGTGAGGCTGACGCTCTAACCAGTCGGCCACCGTGCCGCCTCGTTTGCAGGTTGCGGGAGTAAATAGTAACCGCGCCTCCTCTATTGGCCTACTCGTAGCGAGATCGAGATACCACGTCCCACTCAGCCGTCCTCGCATGGCCCCCTCCTTGCCCCAAAATGGGAACGGAGGCGAGTGCCCGGCTACGCGAGTACCCAACGTCGGTTGTGTGGCAGTGTCTCCAAAGTGACGTGGAGCAGTGCTATTAACCAGAACAATGTGCAAGGTTTGTCGGCGCCCTAAAAAAACGGGCAGCATTTATTCATATGAAAAAGTACCATTCAAGTGATTATGTGGAAAGCATAAAAATGCGAGTATAGTCAGCACAGCCTGGTCAATCACTGCTGCCAGCACACATAGCATTAGCAGTTAGCCACTGCTAGCGGTGAGCCCACCAGACCAAAGCAGCAATCAATCGTGTCATTATCATTATTTGGGTGGTTTTTAAAATGGTAAAACTAGTTCATCTATATTGTTAATACAGATGATGCACATTTGAAAGTAGCAATAATAATAATTTGTTTATTTAGTACAGTATCTTGTATACCTCCAAAGATACTCAGGACTTCAAATTATTGCGCTTTAGCGTTATATTTTTCTAGATTGGTTGCACTGTTGAATGAAAATTGTTCTTATATTTTTCCATATTTTATTTAATTTAATTTAATTTAAGAGTGTTGTTACCAAAAGGTATTAATGAAATTTTGAACTACTCTCTAGCATTGTTTAGTTTTCTGTACAGATGCTTTAAAACTGGTTGTTTAAAAAAGTTTCAAACCAATGTAAAAATTGTGAAAATGATCAAGATCGGACAATATATAAACAGTCGTGATAATTTTTTTCCCCCAGATCGCCCAGAACCTAGCGTCGCATATAGAAAAATGCCCACACTTACCATTCAATCTCATTTTTAGTTTTTCATCCTCTTGGTAGTTTCCCTTCTTTTTGCATACTCCGACACATTTCCAACAAGCCTGCTAGTAGTGGGTCCTATTAGAGAGCTCTCCGACCCACAACGTGTCATTGCAATGTCTGTTTATTAGATGTTGTCGTTGATATGGACCAGTATCAGCTGTCTGTCGGAAGTGAGGCCCACCAGCCAGCACCTATTCAGAGGCCCCATTGCAGCTACAGTGTTGCTGACAGCCACGTTGTCATTGCACTGCTAAAGCAGTTCTGAATCCGCCTTTTGTTGCCATACTGAGAGTCTCCCTACTCGCTTGCCGTACAGTGTGTGTGTGTGTGTGTGTGTGTGTGTGTGTGTGCGTGTGTGTGAGTCTACTGCAACGTACTCCTTCGGCGCCCAGCTATTTACAAATACATACTGTACATATCTTACAGATATGGCATGCCATTACACTATGCCATTTTTGATAGCATTTTTTTGTGGCCGGTCATGCCACCGTGTGCGACCGACCGCACACTTGCGAATGCCTATTATCACCACTCTGTGTGTGTGTGCGTGTGTGTGTGTGCGCGCATGCGTGTGTCTGTGCGTGCTTGTTTGTATGTAATTCCACTGCTGCTGGGAACAGCAGCAGTGATCTCCGAGTGGGGGAGGGGAGGGTCGTGTCTGTCGGGAGCAGGCCACATATAAATGTATGTATGGGAAACACTGCGGTGGATGTGACAACAACTGCGCAAAAATGTTCTATTTTTCACTCCAGCCGTACTGTCCCACCGGGACAACTCTCGGTACTACCAGTGGGCAGTACTGATAACGCCCTTGGCAATAGCTAACAGCATGGGCGAATGTGGCTCAGTTTCATTTGGTGGAGCGAGTTGTCCAGTGACTGAAGGGTCGCCGATTCGAATCCTGGCTTCGACTGTCTCCATGTCAACGTGTCCTTGGGCAAGATACTGTACCCTAGTTTGCTCCCAGGGGGCCTGGCATGGCAGCAGCCGCACATTGGTGTATGAATGTGTGTGTGAATGGGTGACTGTGAGGCTTTGTAAAATGCTGGGCACTGTGATGGTGTAGATAAAGTGCTACTGTATATACAGTGCTGCTTGAAAGTTTGTGAACCCTCCTGAATTGGACACTCTTGTAAAAAAAAAAAACCAACCTTGCTAAATATATTGTACATCCAAAGATACAGATACTGTAAATTTTCATTATTCTAATCCAACAAACACGTTTTTTTCCCCCACAAAAGCTGATAATTGTATGTGGGCAAAAATATGTGAACCCTTCTATTAGTAGCTCTTAGTAGACTTTGGGTGAAAGGTGGGGACAACCCTGTATGGACCAGTCACCAGTCACTACTAGCAGGAGACGTACAATAACCATTCACACCCACGTTCACACCTCTTCAATTAACCCAACATTATTAGGTTTGGGTTACATTTGTTCATGGTGCAATAATAACATCTTATGTGTTGTCATTGTCTTAAATTTGCAAATCTCCAAGCCCTGACAGGATTACTCAATCAATGAGTCTTGCTAGCTTGTATTTCTCTTTCTCTTGGGACTCGTATACAGGTATCCATCATCCATATTTAATGTGCATTCCGTGATTATTCAATATTAAAACCTAATGATGTGGCCCAAAGGGAATGGATACAGAGAACAAAGTATAGGCCCCTGGATTGAACTCCAGAGGGACATCACACAGCTGAGGGCAGGGATGGCAACATGAAGGCTTGTATTATTTTCTGTCATCAAGATCATAAGAAACAGTCGAATAGTATCTATTCCTATTCCTGAAAGGTAGAGTTTACAATTGAAAAAAAGAAATACTTTTTGTCATATATGTTAAAACCGTCTTTATGCCCATCTGTCCATCCATTTTCCATACTGCTTATCCTCACTAGGGTCGCGGATGTGCTGGCGCCTAGCTTTTGAAAAATCATCCCTCTCTGGTCCCATTTTATGCCTCTAATTTAATCTTAATTGCAGTGTAAACTTGATTTACCCGACCCAGATTTAACAAATATTGGAAGTAACGAAACGTCAGTACATGTCCAAAAATAGTTTCCAGTTGTCATTTAAACCTGCGTTGACAAAGTCTGTTATTTCCAGAATTTGCCGCTGTTGTTTACTGGCATAATATAGGCCGAGAATGGGACACACGTATTTTCCAGGTCACATGGTTAAAAAAACATCAAAAAGCACAGAGCAACCACTCTACACATCTTAACAGGAAATAAAATACAGCGCTTTTTGAAATTTGTCTTTTAGTTAATATGAGTCATGCCAGATAGATCATTATGACTTCAACAAACTAGCAAACTGCTTTGTTTAAGTAGACAACACTCTTTATACTGTATATGCCAAGTCTCTGGCCCATAATTCATCCATCGTGAGTGGGATTTAAGAGAATCAACTTTTGCTCCAGGCAGGAGATGATAATTACAGGAGAACTTAATTAATGCCCTGCTGAGCCTTAGAAAGAGGAAAAGAAAGGAAAAAGAGCATTTGAATTAAACTAACAAATGAGTACAATATTCCTTAAGCATTCATGCACACTGCTAATTACGGTACACCAAGGAACATTTGATAGTACAGGCAACCTTAAACCAAACATCTGAAACTGTTTGAATATTTACATGCAGAAATTTGGAGGGAACATTTGTTATCTCTTAACTATGATGGTTTTTGTCAAAGAAAAACAAGAATTTAGCCTTGTGCAGTTTACTTATATCCTAGGAGTGTCACGACTCATTCATTATATCGATGTATCGCTTTATAGTCCTACGATCCAATTGGATCGATCTGTCCTTGGCTGGTTAGCCTTGAGGACAAAAATACATCTATTTAAATCATTTTAAAAGGTAATCAATTGATTGTATCGACACTAGGAAATATGGATCATGGGAGATGAGCGTGCGCAAGATGAGCGTGCGCAGTGCAGGAAATATGACGGAGCCACTGAGCAGAGCGCTAAACTTAACGAGTGGAATTCGCAAAGGTTGAATCAAGGCAACTGGACTGTTCTTGGTTGTTGAAGCTATTGGGGAACGTCCGCCAATGCTTAAATTAGAAGTATGGAGGCATTTTGGTTTAGCAGTAATAAAAAATTATTGAGGAAAAAACATGACTCACATGGAATAAACTGTTTGCTGACCTCCGGCGTTGACGATTCCTGGAAAGTAAGTAATATGAAAATCCAAAATCACCTGGAAGCAAGAAGCAAGCGAGGCCAAACATCAATTCGTGAGACATTTCAATGAGGTTTTCTTCATGATAGCACGATCGAGAGCTAAAAGGTTGGTCATAATCGGTCGGTACAAAATTTCATCACCGACATATTTTACTTTAGCAAAACACTCACACCAACACTTCACTATGAGACAAAGACCAAAGTAGTGAAAGACAGCATCAAGGAGGCATACTGTAGCAGGGGAGTCAAACTTATTTTTGTCATGGGCCACATTGTCGTTATGGTTTCCCTCTTAGGGCTGTTATGACTGTGAAATCATATAAATTCATAATCGTCCCACCATATTATTACATATACACAACAAACTGATGAAAAACTAATTTATAATTCAGACATCAAGGATAATAGTATTTTCAACTTACTGTAAAAAGGGGTTTGGTAACAAAAAATTGCTTGCAATATCTCAACATTATTGTTTTTGGTACAGATTTGAACATTAATCATATAAGTTGACGCACATGATTTGCTTTCACGGGCCACATTAACTGATGTGGCGAGTCAGATCGGATCTCTTCTTGCTTTGTGTTCAATTACGATAAGATTTTAATTATTTCTATGTTGAAAAACAACATCAGAAGTAACAGGTAAACCTACTGTTGATCCAACCTGAACAGATGTTAGTTGCACTTTAGTGTGGATGCATTATTATTATTATTATTGTTATTATTATTGTTTGTCATAATGGTTGTTTATTATTTGTTGATTATATCCATAATTAATAACAGTAATATAGGAATTTTCACCTGCACTGTCTAGTATCCAGGTATTTATTTATTGTTTGAATTTTTGACTTAAAAGTTACTGAATTGATACCCAAACTCTGAATTGTTTCAGATCATATCGTTCTAGATGAACCAATATTGCCTTTGAATTGAATAGGCAACACGAATTGTGATATGAATCGAATCGCTGCCAAAATGAATCGTTACACCCCTATTATTTCCCCTTGCTCTCCATGGGGGGGGAACTAATGTGTGTCTTTTTCTATAAGTGACTACGAGCTTTTCATTGTTGTTTGGAGGGTGTACTTTTCTTACTTGGATTAGATTTTTCCCCAGGCAATAATTGAAATGTTAAAACGAGTGACTTGTCACCACTGCCAGAGTCAGACAGACATGTATTTCCAAGGCCACCTCTCTGAGAGCACAAAAATACATCTTGTTTTTTGTGCAATTCAAACTGCAACTCTTCTTGCACAATTGCAATAAAAACATGTTTCTTTAAGATCACAACACCCCATGTACACATCATCACACATTTATAAAACTAGTGTGATTTGTGAGCAGAAAAACAAGCAACTGAGGATTTTATACTGGGCCAGTTCTATTCTATTTGGCATACGGCCCAACTGGGCATTGGCAGAGTTAGGTCAGCGCGCTGTACAGCTGCCTCTGTGTGATATCCTTCAATTTTAATGAAGTGAAGGACACTTGACAGCCAATTTACCTCTGTGACACATTTACACTGGTGCGTATCCTTAGGTCAGGAGGACATGGACCTCAAATGCTGTCTAATAATAATCGCCTCACCATATTATTACATATACACAACAAATTGATGGCTAACTAGTTTTTAATTGATTCGTCAAGGATAATAGTTTGTTCAGCTATTGCTCAAGTTACTGTAAAAAGGGGTTTGGTAACAAAAAAATCCTTGCAATATCTCAACATTATTATTTTTGGTAAGGATTTTAGCAAGAATCAGGAAGTTGACCCACATGATGCATTAAATGATGCATATAACCAGCCCGCACTGGTGCTTTGGATTTATCTTATGTGTTATCATCTGAATTTTAGGCTAACTGCTGAGGCCACACACCTCTGTATATTTGAAGTTAGGATGTACAATTCTTCTTGGTCTTTTCCTTTTTCCTTGAAAACAATTCCCCATTTGTCAAGAAAGTACAGGATAACTGAATAGTACCTGTTTAAAATGTGTCTGCTCTTTACTGCTTATGCCAAGCATCTTTACATAGCTATTGTTCCACACTGTTTTGAGCCTTCATTACCTCACCCCGGGTGCTGACAATCAACATCTGAATACATGTAGAAACGTTATGTTCAGCAATGAGCCTGGATTCTGCCATTGAATGGATGGATCGGAGCATGGAGAAGATGGGAGGACGCTATGCTGATTGCTAACGCCTTTTGTCAGTGGTAGTGTGATTCTTTGGGGTGGTTTGTTCATCACTGGAAAAACTAGGCTTATCATCTCACGCAGAGGGATATTGGAATGAGATTCTTAACTATTTTCCACCTTTGTGGCTGGCCTGGGAACGCCTCGGAATTCCCCCGGAAGAGCTGGATGAAGTGGCTTGGGAAAGAGAAGTCTGGGCGTCCCTGCTAAAGCTACTGCCCCCACGACCCGACCTCGGATAAGCGGTAGAAAATGGATGGATGGATGGATGGATGGATGGCACCTTTGTAGGAAGAATCGAAGTCGTACCAGAGGCAGGGTGTCGCCTGCGAGCATCTCGAATGCCAGGACTGGCGTGTGAGCTTCAACACCTGACACTCACCTCTCCTGCTCTATTGTGGTGGGGGAAAAAAAAACATCACTTTCTACTTCAAACCAGATGGAGAAACAGTCTCACATTTCATTATCTGACTGCAGGATATAGTCTCCCTGCTTGGGTTCTGTATTGAAGGCATGGGCAGACGAATTCTGGATCCTCTGATGCGCCAATTTTGCAAGATCCTGTGTGAAAGTGGTTGTTCATTGAAGCACTGCTCATACAAGGCAAGTTAGGAAAACTCATCTCTCCACTACACCTAAGCTTTCTGGCTTTGATTGACAAGAAGGTCCGATAGGTCTGTCAGGGTGTCTTATATCCAACAAATCGTCATGAGAGCAATGTGCTGTTGTAAGAGCACATCCAGGATGATGCTGTCGAGCACTAACATGAAATGCCACAGAACTTGACAGTTGTAGAAGCTTAAAACTGCTTCTACTTCACATCATGTCTCCATGCATGCATGCTTGAAACAAAGGGTTTAAGAGAGCAGATATGTAATAAATTAAAAAAAACAAAAATAAATAAATAAAAACGCAACGGCAGACTTCATTGTGACTTTTGTGCGTGCCAGCAGCCGGAAGTCATTATTGCCGATAAGAATGTCCTTGTGTAAAATAACAGCAACTTTCTGCTGAGAGCAGGACTTTGAATAGGGCCAGATGCCTTTTTAAATTATGGACAAAAAGTACTTAAAGCTGCAGTTATAGCAGAAATTAAAATATTTGCAACCACCATACATCATCTTCTACAAAACAGGCTAAAATTATGTTTATGGGACTTTTTGCATTGGCTTATTTCCACATCATAGAAGAAGTATAAGGTATAATATCAAATGTAAAAGAAGCTTGTCACAATAATCCAAGGGTGTGTCATCCACTTTAAAAATGAACACCTTTCCCCAAATAGAGGGCGTCAATAAATAGTTGAAAAACATGTTTACCATAGCCATATTTCCACCAAGCGGTACAGTTCACTAAACTACAACAAGATTTGGTTAGCATTCAATGAGAGATCAGCATTGCGGATAAACCCTTTAAATGGTGTGACACCATTGCACCAGGGTAGCGTGTAACACACCAGTGAATTCAACAATGAGACAAACAAGGAACACAAATATCTAAATGATTTCCCCACCCCTAATTGCATTGCAGTATTGATAGGAACCAAGATTAAAATGACAAACAACTAATGCGAAGCAGTTACACACTCCATTGCCATTGTAACAAGTAGAAATCAACAGACATCAGCATGACTACCTCCACTCTTACAGAAGCATTTGTACAAATAAAGACCGCCTTTGAAATAGATGCCTTCTTTAAAAAAAAAAAAAAAACTGTCTGGCACTGTCTGCAGTAGAGTATCCATCCATCCATCCATTTTCTGAGCCGCTTCTCCTCACTAGGGTCGCGGGCGTGCTGGAGCCTATCCCAGCTGTCATCGGGCAGGAGGCGGGGTACACCCTGAACTGGTTGCCAGCCAATCGCAGGGCACATAGAAACTAACAACCATTCGCACTCACAGTCATGCCTACGGGCAATTTAGAGTCTCCAATTAATGCATGTTTTTGGGATGTGGGAGGAAACCGGAGTGCCCGGAGAAAACCCACGCAGGCACGGGGAGAACATGCAAACTCCACACAGGCGGGGACGGGGATTGAACCCCGCACCTCAGAACTGTGAGGCTAACGCTCCAACCAGTCGGCCACCGTGCCGCCTGCAGTAGAGTAATTAAACTCTAAATTACATCTGTCTCATAGTTCTGAGGAGCCGGGTTCAAATCCGGCCTCGTCTGTGTGGAGTTTGCATGTTCTCCCCGTGCCTGCGTGGGTTTTCTCCGGGTAGTCTGGTTTCCTCCCACATCCCAAAAACATGCGTGGTAGGTTGATTGAAGACTCTAAATTGCACATAGGTGTAAATGTGAGTGTCAATGGTTGTTTGTTTATATGTGGCCTGCGATTGGCTGGCGACCAATTGAGGGCATACCCCGCCTCTCGCCCGAAGATAGCTGGCATAGGCTCCAGCACCCTAGTGAGGATAAGCGGTACGGAAAATGAATGAATAAATATTCAAGTTCCACTTCAGCTGCTTGTGGCTAAACATCTCAAATGGAACTTGAATAACTTCCAATCATATTTAACCAAACAAGAATATGCTGTTTTTCTTGTTGTTTGGTTTGTGATCTTGCTTTATAGAAGTTCTATGATAATTTTTTTCTTTTTTCTTTATAAAACATTGGCCGATCATCTTTGAGAGCATAACCCCTTTATCTTTCAAGCATTGTCTTACCCAAAATAAGTCAATAAAAAGATCATCAAATTAATTATTGGCTGGATTAATGCTGTACGGCCTGATGGTCTCATTGATGCATTACATTGGAAACCATTTATATAAAAGTTTATCTCTCATACTTGGAAGTGTTCTATAGAGTGCGAGATGAATATCACGGTGCAAAGCTCATAATAGACACACAAGAAAAGTTTATTATTTTCTAGCTTAAAATGGTAAGAACTTTAATATTGACTTGAGACCTCTTGCTCTGCAGGTCAAATTGTGTGAGTGTGAGATATCTTGACGAAAATCAAGACGTAGAGTTTTCTCTCTCTCTCTCTCTCTCTCTGTCTCTCTTTTCCTCTTACCACCAGCCTTCACGTGCTGCACACTAATGACTGCCCTGCCAAAGCATTTAACCTTGAGCCAATCTGTCTTCTTAAAGCAAAAAAGCTCAGCTCTTGAACCATGAAAGAGAAGTTGCTGTTCTGCTAACAGAAGACTACAACCCAGACTACTACAAGATTAATCAATTCATGCTATTTCAAATGGCATGAACTCATTGCCTGCAATCACATGAAAGTGACTTAATGGTCAGACCCTCGTATCTATTAGTGACTTATGACATTTTAAAAATTATCGACATGATTGTTATTAAAACTAACATTATTTCAGGCCAGTAGAGTTCCTAATCAAACATACTGTAGCATATGCATGAGCTGAATTCATTACTGTTACACATATCCTGATGCAGCTGTCTCATTTGACACATTGTTAAGACATTGCGAGGGTACGGTATATGCATTGCAATGTAAGCAGCTGTCTCAATGCACCCCAAGGGCAAAAAGGGAAAAACTGTTACACAGTGTGAATGTGACACAGTTAAAGAAAAACCTGCATCCAAATGTTCTGTAAGGCCCGTCGCACACCGAATGCGACGGCCAAACACGTTTGAAGTGGACCATCGTGAAAAAAATAAAAGTTCGCGACTCAAGTTATTGCGCACCCCATATCTATCAGTCCCCTATCAGTGTTACCAAGTGTTTCAGTGTCATCCCAACTGGAGATCATCGCTTTCAGCCATGTGGATATCAGAGCAGAAGTGTTAGTTCTGCATACTGAATGATGTTTTGCAGAGTTACTAGTTTTATTTTGGTAGGAGTGCTGCTTCTTGGTTTTGTTCTGTTGCCTTTGGCTGTATTGAGCAGCTCTTTGTCAACAGACAACTTTGATTTGGACATTCCTGCTGCTTTCTGGTATTCTCATGCCTAGTATTAAAAGCCTGCAGTTACTGTAGTACAAAACGCTGCAGCAAGACTTTTGACGAGGACGAGAAAGTTTGATCATATTACCCCGATACTGGCCAACCTGCATTGGCTCCCAGTCCACTTGAGATGTGATTTTAAGGTATTTTAAGATATTACATCCGTTAGCACCCTCTTATCTCGCTGATTTAGCTGTACCGTATGTTCCGTCCCGAAAACTACACTCGCAAAGCGCTAGTCTTTTGGTGACTCTGAGACCCAGCAAGAAGTCTGCAGGCTCTCGAGCATTTTCTATTCGGGCTCCATTACTCTAAAATGCCCTACCCGGGAATATTAGAGCTGCTACCTCAGTAGAAAGGTTTAACTCCTGACTTGAGAATTATTTTTACACTTAGGCATTTAGTTAAAGTACACATAGGCCTGTTTTACTGCCGCTTGTCTCATCTCCTCCCCCTTCCTCTCCTGTTCAGAGAGGGGGCTCGGTGGCGATGACCGAATTTGAGGCTGTTGCTGTATGGCTTCTGCACTGACCAACGATGACAAAATCTAGGGTGTACCACTTCCCTGGAGGCGTTTCTGTGGAGGATTCTGCTCTGACCGACCGGGTGAGGTCCTCTTTAAATTGACTTATGCCATCTTAATTAACATTGTACAGCATCATACTATGTGATAATCGTTGACCACTCGACATCCATTGCAATCTGGTCATCCTGAAAGGGGGATCCCCCCATTTGCGGTTCCTTCTCGAGGTCTCTTTTTCCCCCAAAAGGGATTTTGAATTTTTCCTTGAGCTACTGGGGGTTTAGATTTGGGAATGTCATCAATCATTGCCACTTGTGGGCCTGTGAAGCCCTTTGAGACTCTTTTGAGATTGAGGACTATATAAATAAACTTGACTTGACTTTTCGTGACTGGCTTTGTGTATTGATGACCAAGTGGTTTACATGTCTGCCTCACAGTTCTGAGGTCCGGGGATCGAATCTGGGCTCTGGCCTTCCAGTGTGGAGTTCGCAAGTTCTCCCTGTCCTTGCGTGGATTTTCTCTGGGCACTATGGCTTCCTCCCACATAGAAAAAAAAACATGCATGTTGAGTTAACTAAAGATAGATGTGAATGTGAGTGTGAATGGTTGTTTGTCTGTGCTCTAATAAGAGAATGTTTAAAGGGGCCATATTTTACCCAACCAACTTTCTCTAGTATTTGGTATATAATATTGGCTCTATGGTCCCTCAGTAAACATGTGAAATATAAATTTCAAATCGTCCACGCATTCCTGAGTTCCAGACATTTTTTCTGCTGAGAGGCCTGAAATCAGGTCATTCGAATTTCTCGAGCTTATCTACAGTACGTTTACTAGTGAAGTTCTCCGCATACCTCTCCGCTCCTGAGCCAGCACTGTTAATATAACAAACGTGTGCTCTCACAAGTGGGTCTTCTACATGGAAGCGACCAGTCAAAGTAAAGGGGTTGGTTTTAGCCAAATTTGGACAAAGCAGATGCAAAACTTGTTGTTTCTAACGAATTAGTAATGTAATGGTTATATTGTGCTTATACTGTATGTGTATGACAATCAATAATGTTAAAATGTTACTTTAAACATCGCCAGTACAGTTAACCAAAGTTTTTTGATGGTGACAGTTTGGCCTTTGGAACTAAATATTCAATGTAATTGATTGAATAAAAATGACCAAGTTTTGACCAATGTCTCCGATTGTGGCTGCATTGGAAGGTATCATACAGTAATGGCAACTTCAATATCTGTTGGGCGTCGTCTCAGACAATGTTGTTGCAAAAATATCTGCATCAGCACATTGTACTGTCAGACATATCCTGGAGGTGTTTTCGCTCGTACGTAGGTGACAAGTGAGCGTAATGTGTTTTTGTTGAGTCTAGGTGAACACTATTCAACACACACTATTCAATCAAAGGCCATAAACATGCCGGAACACTGCATGTAAGTTCAACATTTTGAAAATGTAGTGAATTTGAACCAGCATATTGTATTACTTGGTTGTGAGGATGATAGTTGAGAGTAGTAGAATGCTGCTTTGGGTAAGTTTTCATTTTTTCTCAAAGCATTCTTTCAGTTGTAAAAATGTTGATGAAGCGTTCCCCCACTAGAGCATGTGGTCTTCCTTGAAAAGCAATTGTCCAATTGTCTTTGTTTGCTCACTTGATAAGTCAGTACACCTTAGTTATTAACACTGGAATAAATGTTTGCTTAAGTAACGTCTTCCAGCTTGCTAAATTACAGGACCTTCAGGGCGAGCTTGCGCTCAATTTGTTCAGAAGGTTTTACAACACCAGGAGCCACCATACACTGAGGTTTACTGATTTATTTTGCTTTAATGTTATTTGTCTTCAGGTTACCTGTGCTCTGGCAGTAATTGTGACTTTTCCTATTTTCTCAAATGAATAATGCACATGAAGTTATGCAAAACAAGTCCCTCTTTTCCCAGTTTGAGTGCATTGATTTGTAACAACTCACCAGCATCTGTTCAAAGGAGACTTGAAGTCTGCCTCTACAATATATGTGTGAGTGTGTGGGAGGATAAATAAACGACTAGAAGGAAGCATCCAACAAGAAGTGCACTTTAGAGGGGCACCACAGCCATCATCCAAGCTCTGTTCAAACAACTTAATAAATCTTGGTCAGAAAATAATGTATTGACATCTGTATGTATGTAGGTGGTGTTATAGTACTGACATCAACCTAAAAAAAAGAAAGAAAGTTTCAAACAATTTGGGGGTCTTGTTAATGTGGTTGTAGAGTGGTTCAGATGGAGGTGTAAACTTTTATATGGCGACAAAAGACAATACGTGTACCAGTGGAGATATCATTCTCTTAACCAGTGATGCCGGTAACGCATTACAAAGTTATTAAAATGTATATTACTAACCTTAGTCTAATTACTTTCCCGGGGAACGAGCAACTCTTCTGTGTCTGTCCTCATGGTGTGTTTCCACGCCCCTGCCCGCTTTCCTCAGTCTATCTAGCACTGCTATTAGGCCAACAGCCTTAAATCATTACAATGGGATTGCTTGGTTTTAAGAATTGGACCGTAGTCTATTGATTACGCACGTTGACAAACTGCTGCTCTGATGCGCTCCTCCTTCTTTGATTTAATAATACTAAGGTTGTATTTTACTAGAGCTCTCTCTCTCTCTGTCTTGCTGTCTCTTATTTGCTCTCTCTCTCTCTCTCTCGCTCATTCTCTCTCACCTATCTATCAGTCGACCCCTCTGTGTGTATGTGTGTGTGTGTGTGTGTGTGTGTGCGTGCGTTGTTTAGTTTAGTTTAGTTTAGTATCTTGCTTTCAATGTGTAATATGTTACATAATTATTACTCGTTACTTTCGTCATGTGAAATTATTAGTTGATTAGCTGAATTGTAATGTGTTATACAACTTCGAGTAAGAAAAGAATGGCGCGGGAGAGCACCAGCCAGATCGGTCCAGCATCTACTGTGATGTGGACTCTGTATCAGTCTGTCGTGGTGAAGAAGGAGCTGAGCCAAAAGGCAATGCTTTTGATTTACCGGTCGCTCTACATTCCTACCCTTACCCATGGTCACGAGCTGTGGGATGTGACCGAAAGAGCAAGATCGTGGATACAAGCGGCCAAAATGAGTTTTCCCCGCAGGGTGTACGGGCTGTCCCTTACAGAGAGGTTGAGAACTTCGGTCATCCGGGAGGGCCTCAGAGTCGAGCCACTGCTCCTCCGCATCGAGAGGAGCCAGATGAGGTGACTCGGGCATCTGTTTAGGATGCTTCCCTACACGTCCACGTCCCACAGGTAGGAGGCACCCCAGGTCACGCAGGAGAGACTGCTGGCCTGGGAACGCCTCGTCATCCTCCCAGAAGAGCTGGAGGAAGTGGCTGGGTAGAGGGAAGTCTGAGTTTCCCTGCTTAAGCTGCTGCCCCTGCGACCTGACCTCAGATAAGCGGAGGAAAATGGATGGATGGAAGGATGCACTACTTCTGCATTAGTTAATAAAGTATGACATTTAACTATTAATACAGTGATGGCCTTTAACAAGATAACAAAGCCAAAACAAACCACAAACAATAACAATTTTAATAACTCTACTTTCCATTGAACTTTCTCAATAAATCAGTTATTAAGTACTTGTTTTTTGCTTTTATTTTTAGTTGCTAAAGCAACAACAAAAATCACTTTGTGCTGTTTTGCTTTTCCATGCCTTCAGAAGTTTCATTTTGTTGAAAGAATTGTAAAATTAACTCACTGGAACTTACAAGTCATGCTCTCACACAGGTGACTGACATTCAGTCATAATGACACACATAGTAGCACATCCTTTGTAATTACAAATGGAGAATAAGAGAGTTTTGAAGGAGCCGGGGTTAAGTATGCTGATGAAGTTGCCGTCCTACAGTTGAAACCAATTCTCATTATTCACAATCAGTAAAATCCCTCACCCAAGGGAAATGATTAAATGCAACATCTATTGTAATCATGGCGGCATGATGTCGAGGATAAAAGCAGCTTCGGTTTATAAATTTTCTGAAATATTAAGGGTAGGGATAAAATGAGTATAGTATTCACATATTCAATTTGAGTATTATATTCTGCCTGGAAGTGTTATTTTGATCGTGGTGCTTAGAAAAGTGAAGAGTAAATGATGGATTTTAAAGCACGGTGGAGGACTCAAATCCCGGCCCTGCCTGTGCAGAGTTAGCGTGTTGTCCCCGTGCCTGCGTGGGTTTTCTCCGGGTACTCTGGTTTCCTCCCACATCCCCAAAAAGCATGTGTGGTAGGTTGATTGAAGACTCTAAATTGCCCGCAGGTGTGAATGTGAGTGCGAATAGTTGTTTGTTTATATGTGGCCTGCGATTGGCTGGCGACCAGTTCATGGTGTACCCCGCCTCTCAGCCGAAGATGGCTGGGATAGGCTCAAGCTCGCCCGCAACCCGAGTGAAGATAAGCGGTACAGAAAATTAATGGTTGGATGGATTTTAAAGCATGAAAGCAATGCAGAGACAATGTGTCTATGGCACAGCCTTCTATTACCTTTGACAGTTTTTAGATCTTATTTTCCATTTTCATTTTAATAAACCATTCCAATAAGATAAAAAGGCAGACTATTTGAATAACTGGACTAATGTAATGAAATTTCTGTTGGACATACATTTCTTGAAAAATAAATGTAGTGAAAGGTCCTCGGAGAAAAGCTTGCTGATTATTCAGCTTGAATATTGAGAAGCCACGAGAGAAATGAATGTGAAAGTCTCCTCTTGGATCAAACTGTTAGAATCAGTAAAATGATGAGTGGCCTCCAGGAACGCCCCATACTGTATAATCAAACTCAAGGGAACATTTTTCACTATGTTCAAATTGTATAGAGATCAATATTTAATCAGCACCAAATATTGGACAATACATAAAGAAATCCCGAGATATTCGATGCTAGACACAGTGTGTTGCTGTCAGCGGATGAATAAGCTTTTAGGAATGTTTTGCGATTTTATGCGTGGAAAAGCATCACAATTGTGAACCTGAACGGTCGGCGAGCTCTTTCAACAATTAATCCTCGTGATGGAGGCACAGACATTTTACTGTACTTTTTGTGGCAAGAACAAAGAATCACAGTTGTAGACAGCATAATTACCCCAACGACATGCACTTGCTGTCATGTTGAAGGTGACTTGCAGGTTAAAACAGAACAATATGCTTGCATGACACTGCGATGACTGTGGGTGTGATCAACATGCCAACTGATGCTGCCAATGTGGCCTATCTTCTCTGTCTTGGATGGGAAATGTAAGTGTGTGTGTGTGTGTGTGTGTGTGTGTGTGTGCGCATGTGTGTGTGTTTTACAGTCAGTCTGAGGGAAATCGGGAAAAGGCTTTTGCTTTTGCGAGTGCATTGCTTACAGGTAGTAGTGCTTCATGCATACACACAAACACAAACAAATCTATGGCCTCTTCTGAGCATTTCCCCCAAAAAATTGGTTAATTAAAATGTATATATTTTATTATATTGTATTTTATTCACTTTTTATTCATTGTCATTGAATAATTTGTTAATTGATTTCATATACTAAAAAATGGTGAAATATTTTTTTTAATTTAATCAAATATTTTTAAATGATCATTAAAGATATTTAAAAATTACATGAAAACTAAAACGCATTATTTTTTTAATAGTAAAATAAATAATTTAAGATGCAATACAAAAATATTTATACAATTAAATATGTAACACTGAATTGTATTAAATTGTTGGTTAATGAAATATTTCAAGTTATCAAGAATAAAATGTAAACATGATATTTACTTTATTAATAAAATAAATAAATACATTTTATATAGCATACCAAACTATTAGTATAATAAACTCTAGACACATTTTTATTGTATTAAAAAAAATGTTCAATCAATTATAAATACATTAATTATTAACAATACAATTTTGAAATGGAATTATTATTTTATTTTAAATGAACAATTCAATCATTTACATAAATTACAAATTAGTAAATCGATTTCATTGATGTTTAAAATAATGGGTTAATTAAATTGAAATACAATTAATACAACATTAACAAATGTGAATAAATAATTATATTATTAAAACAAATTTGACAAATTTTACCTACACATTTGATCTTCTTTACATTCATTGTTTTTTTAAATTACTTTTTTTTTTTTTACCTCATCTACAAATGACCTGGCCTATCTGTTTGTTTTAAAAATATAATCTGTTTGCCCATTCCTGCAATTGATATACATGCTTACATTACTAAATATTTAAAACTATCTGAGGACCAACAAACGTGATGTAATGGGATATGTTATATCTGCTGGCTGGACACTATTCATAGGCAAAAGTGCATCCAAAAACGACCAATTAATTTTTATTGTGCTTGCTTGCAGTAATATCGGTTTTCAGATTCAAGATAAACCCCAAAACATATTGTGCCGCTCGCTCATGACAGTTGTGCTATGATTTCACCATTTGAAAGCTATCGATTCCAATATATTATGTTTTTACCCAGGGAGGAAACAAGCAAGATCATAGCATGTAGATGCAATGATGTACGCTACTAACCAATGTTACAGTCCTTAATTCATCCATCCATCCATCCATCCATCCATCCATCCATCCATCCATTTTGTACACCGCTCATTCTAACTAGAGTTGCGGGTATGCTGGAGCCTATCCCCGCTAACTGCGGACGAGAGGCGGGGTACACCCTGAACTGGCCACCAACCCATCACAAGGCACATATAAACAAACACCCATTGCGCTCACATTCACACCTACGTGCAATTTGGAGTCTTCAGTTAACCTACCATGCATGTTTTGTGTATGTGGGAGGAAACCGGAGTTCCTGGTGAAAACCGACGCAGGCACGGGGAGAACATGCAAACTCCACACAGGTGAGGCCAGACGTGCTAACCAGTTGTCCACCATGCCGACCAATCCTTAATTTATTTATACAACCCCAATTCCTATGAAGTTAAACCCCAATTCCTATGAAATAAAAACAGAATGCAATGATTTGCAAATCATATTCAACCTATATTTAATTGAATACACTACAAAGACAAGATTTTTAATATTCAAACTGATAAACTTTATTGTTTTTAGCAAATAATCATTAACTTAGAATTTTATGACTGCAACACGTTCCAAAAAAGATTGGACAGGTGGCAAAAAAGACTGAGAAAGTTGAGGAATGCTCATCAAACACCTGTTTGGAACATCCCACAGCTGAACAGGCTAATTGGGAACAGGTGGGTGCCATGATTGGCTATAAAAGGAGCTTCCCGGAATTGCTCAGCCATTCACAAGCAAAGATGGGGCGAGGTTCACCTCTTTGTGTCATGAACGGAACAGAGGACAGGACTCAAAATGCACGACTCCAATACAAATGGACAGTTTCAAAAGAGAGAGGTTTAATAAAAGAGCCACCAGGCTATCCGAAAAGGCAACAGTATCCAAAAAGCGTGAGGCAAAGAGGCAGTGGATGACTCTTCCCCTTAAGGTCGGAACCACATAAAGCCTGTTTTCAGGGCAATCTTCAGGGCTGAGAGTGTTATTCAGAGCCTGTTTTAGCACAGTTTCAACGTCCCAAAAAAAAAGCAGAAATAAAACATGACCTGGTAAAAATAGTCTTAAGGTCGGACAAATAATTCTCTTCGCAGAAAATACGTGACAAAGCATCCGGCTTACCATTTTCAGAACCAGGTCGGTAGGATAACATGAAATTAAATCTTGTGAAGAACAGAGCCCATCTAGCCTGCCCCGCATTTAATCTTTTAGCAGACTTAAGATACTCAAGGTTCTTGTGATCTGTCCATACTAAAAACGGAGTCTGTGCCCCCTCAAGCCAGTGCCTCCACTCCACCAAAGCTACCTTGACCACCAGCAGTTCACGGTCACCTATGTCATAATTTCTCTCGGCTGGAGTCAGTTTTTTAGAGAGATAAGCACAAGGATGTAACTTACCATCCTTGAGACATTTCTGGGAGAGCACTGCTCCTATACCGGCATCAGACGCATCAACTCTACCACAAACTGCTGTTTGGGATCTGGCAAAGTGAGGATGGGAGCGGAGGTAAAGCTAGATTTTAGTTTCTGTAAAGCTGACTGACAAACCGGGTTCCACACAAAGGGTCTGTGTGGCAAGGTAAGATCATGCAAAGGCAAGGCTATAGAATTGAAATTTCTGTAGAAATTTGCGAACCCTAAGAACCTTTGTACATCCTTGCATGACGTGGGAGTGGGCCAATTAATCACGGCATCGACTTTGTAAGGATCCATTTTGACTTCACCTTGAGGCAGCACGAAACCCAGAAAAGAAATGGATGCCTTGTGGAAGTCACATTTCTCAGCCTTGACATAAAGTTAATTCTGCAGTAACTGCTGCAACACAGAGCGGACATGAAAATGTGAGTCTCCTCATCTGGGGAGAATATCAAAACATCGTCCAAATAGACAAAAACATACACATTCAACATGTCACGCAAGACATCATTGAATAGGTTTTGGAAAACAACTGGAGCGTTAGTGAGTCCAAAAGGCATTACCAAATACTCATCATGTCCCGTTGGTATGTTGAATGCTGTTTTCCATTCATCCCCCTCCCTCATCCTGACTAGATGATAGGCATTTCTTAAGTCCAGTTTGGTGAAAACCTTGGCTTCCTCCAGGAACTCAAAGGCGGTGGAGATGAGAGGAAGAGGGCGTTGAGATCCCGGTAATCGATACAGGGTCGCAGGGTCCTTTTTGTCCACAAAGAAAAATCCTGCCCCCACAGGGGATGAAGATGGGCGAATAATCCCGTCTGCCAGTGATTCTTCCACATACTCCTTCATAGCCTTGTGTTCTGGCCCTGAAAGAGAGAACAACCTCCCCCATGGAGGTGTGGTTCCAGGCAGCAAGTCAACTGCACAGTCATAAGGTCTGTGGGGTGGAAGGGATTTGGCTCTGGACTTGGAAAAAAAGTTTTTAATGTCATGGTAATAGGTGGGCACTTGAGATAAGTCAGGATCCCCAGATGGGGTCTTTGGAATGTCATTAGAAACATATCCCTGAACATTACATGGAGGCTTGAAACATTTCTGGCCGCAATTGCTGCCCCATGACATAACATGCCCAGAGGACCAGTCAATATGGGGGTTATGTAATTTCAACCAAGGGTTCCCTAAAATAAGGTCATAATTCATAGCGTCAAAAACATGAAAACTAATGCGTTCTGAATGAGAATCAGGAAATGTCAATGTGAGTGTTTGGGTGCGGTGAGTGATCTTGCCCGTAAAACTGCCATCTGCAGCATAGGTGTTGCGGTGGCGTTGTACTTGAAAGGTTCTAAGGTGCATACATCTAATGAGGAGGGAGTTGAGTAAATTTGCGTCAGAACCAGAGTCAATCAATACAGATGTATGAATCTCTTGATCTGGAGACCATAGTGTGACTTTAGGAAGAACCCGGGTAGGGTCTTCCTTAATTAAATTTAGACTCACCGCTCTCGTACCCTTGTTACCGGCACCGGCAACCTTAACGTGACAGTTGCTCACGGAATGACCAAACTGACCACAGTAGAAGCACCGCCCTTCCCTCAGCTGGCGTTGACATTCCTCAGGGGAGAGACGGAACCTGCCCAGTTGCATGGGTTCATCCGTGGTGACGCTAGCCAGTGGATTGAGACCGGCAACATGGGATCTGTCTTGGTTTGGCTGGTCACCGAGGCTCGTCCTACAGATGCGCGGTGACGCATCCCTCCGCCGATCTGTCCCGCTCGCGATCCAAAAGCCTTTTGTCGATCTTTACGGCGAGAGCGATGAGAGCGTCCAAGTCGGTCGGCAGGTCTAGTGGGACCAAACGATCCTTGACGGCTGGGGATAGTCCTTCAAAAAAATGGATCGAGTAGTGCCCTGTTGTTCCACTGACTCTCAGCTGCTAGAATGCAAAACTCAATCGCATAATCTGACACCCTGCGCTTGCCCTGTTGTAAGGTGACAAGGGAGCTAGCTGCCTCACGATCTGGTGTGGAATACTGAAAAACTTGCTCCATAGTCTTTACGAAAGAAGCCCAAGAATGACACGCGGCAGAATTGCGGCTCCATTCAGCAGTAGCCCACGCCTCCGCACGACCAGTCAGGTGGGAAATGACAAAAGCGATCTCTGCCTGCTTGGTGGGGAAGGCAGCTGCCTGCAGCTCAAAGTGGAGTTCGCACTGAGTGATGAACGGCTTAATATTCCCAGACTCTCCAGAGAACCTCTCCGGTCGAGAGAGCTGTGGGCAGACAGCAGCGGATGTGGCAGGTGGCGGCATGGTGACTGCTTCACATGGAAACGATGGTACAGTGGCGGCATTGGGTGCTGTGCCAGCTGGTTCCTTCTTCTGAACCATATTCATTAGAACTTCAAACTGTGAGGTCACCTGTCTCATCATAGTGTCCTGATGCTCTGACAGTCCCTTTAGATGAAGGTGAAGGGCAGCAAGCTGCTCATCCTGCTTCGATATGCGTTGACCCTGCGCTTAAAGGGCTTTGCGCACCGGGTCTGAGTCCGTTATGGCCAGTTCGTTCTGTCATGAACGGAACAGAGGACAGGACCCAAAATGCATGACTCCAATACAAATAGACAGTTTTAAAAAAAGGGAGGTTTATTACACGAGCAGAGGTTGGTAGACAGGCAGGCAATCTGAAAAGGCAACAGTATCCAAAAAACGGGAGGCAAAGAGGCAAGGTCAATAATCAGAACAGGTTCTAGTCTTACTGTGAGTCGGTAACGTGGAAACAAGGAAGGCTGGAACGTGACAACAAGGTACAACGAACTGACGACCAGAAAGAATGAGACAGGAGGTTAAATGCATGGGCTAATTATGGTAAACGAGGCACAGGTGGGGAAGATGCTCTCAGGAGCAGGTGTGTACGAGACAGAGGGAAGACAACAATCCTAACACACACCCATGACACTTTGTGAACAAGTGCGTGAGAAAATAGTCCAACAGTTTAAGGACAATGTTCCTCAACGTACAATTGCAAGGAATTTAGGGATTTCATCATCTACGGTCAATAATATCATCAAAAGGTTCAGAGAATCTGGAGAAACACTGCATCTAAGCGGCAAGGCCAAAAACCAACATTGAATGCCCGTGACCTTCGATCCCTCAGGCGGCACTGCATCAAAAACAGACATCAATGTGGAAAGGATATCACCACATGGGCTCAGGAACACTTCAGAAAACATCCGTAAGTGCAACCTGAAACTCTACTATGCAAAGAAAAAGCCATCTATCAAAAACACCCAGAAATGCCCCCGGCTTCTCTGGGCCCGAGCTCATCTAAGATGGACTGATGCAAAGTGGAAAAGTGTTCTGTGGTCCGACGATTCCACACTTCAAATTGTTTTTGGAAATTGTCGACGTCATGTCCTCCGGGCCAAAGAGGAAAAGAAACATCCGGACTGTTATGAATGCAAAGTTCAAAAGCCAGCATCTGTGATGGCATGAGGCTGTGTTAGTGCCAAGGGCATGGGTAACTTACACATCTGTGAAGGCACCATTAATGGTGAAAGGTATATACAGGTTTTGCAGAAACATATGCTGCCATCCAAGCAATGTCTTTTTCATGGACGCCCCTGCTTATGACAGCAAGACAATGGTAAACCACCTCTGCACGTGTTACAACAGCGTGGCTTCGTAGTAAAAGAGTGCGGGTACTTGACTGGCCTGCCTGCAGTCCAGACGTGTCTCCCATTGAAAATATGTGGCGCATTATGAAGCGTAAAATACGACAACGGAGACCCTGGAATGTTGAACAGCTGAAGCTGTACATCAAGCAAGAATGGGAAAGAATTTCACCTACAAAGCTTCAACAATTAGTGTTCTCAGTTCCCAAATGTTTATTGAATGTTGCTCAAAGAAAAGGTGATGTAACACACTGGTAAACATGACCCTGTCCCAGCTTTTTAGAAACGTGTTGCAGCCATAAAATTAAAATTTAAATGATTATTTGCTAAAAACAATACATTTTATCAGTTTGAACATTAAATATCTTGTCTTTGTAGTGTATTCAATTAAATATAGGTTAAACATGATTTGCAAATCATTGTATTCTGTTTTTATTTATGTTTAACACAACGTCCCAACTTCATTGGAATTGGGGTTGTATGTATATTATCGTGTTTATCTTGTTCAGGATTGAAGTTGAGTTGTAGAACCTTGAAAGTCAACTATGTGAACCACAATTTCCCACACAAGATGTGAAAATATGCTAGTTTTGTAAAGGTTTGCTATTTTAAGATCTGCAAAGTCTTTAAACTAATCCCTAGAAAAAATATGACAACTCCTGTGTGCATCCTGTCCCATCTGGTCCTCTTGGCAATCCACCTGTCACCAATGTGCCACGCATCTCACATGCTCAGGAGTAGAGTGGACACTTTATCCCAGAGGACAAACCGCGGGATGCCCGGAAGGAGCTTCATAGTTTTCGACCAGCAGAACTACATTCTGCAGCAAAAATGAGTGTAGTCAGGATTACTCAGTGTCCTTAGTAGCCATGGTGTCCAATAAGCACACGTCCTCTAAATTGAGGGCAGTTTGTGAATCTATGATGGAAGAGCATGTCTATGTTCTTTTTTAAAATGCATATGATTGACAATGACAGAGTAACTCAGATATAACTCATTCCATCTTAAAAAGGTAACATTTTGGCCTTGACACTTCCAAAAAGGGACCTGTGAGAGACAGACAGCTTGCCTCACAGTTGGTTACAACGTTGTGTTGCCAAGGTTAGGAAAGGTCATAGTCACCACATGCTTTCCAAATAGCATCATATCACTGATGTGCATCCAAAAGTCGAAATCAGATAAAATGCTGGCAATGTTTTGTTTGTTGTTGACATACAAGCCTGATAGGAATTGTACTACTTGTATTTCTTTGAAATTAATGGTGCTGTATATTGCATTTAATGGTCACCATCAAAGATTCATGGTTAGATGTGATTGATAATCAGTATTATAATAGCTTTATGATATAAAAAGCAAAAACAATTTTATGAGCACAGTATTCAGACCATTTATGAAGGATTCTATATTCTGTGAAAATGACTTGAATGAATCTGCAGGAGGCATTCTCTAAGTAATGCTCGATCATAATAAACAACCCCCTACTGACTCAAACACTGTTTTATGGATTAATACTAAATGCTTATTGCAGGCTTAAAATGTAACTCACCTCTAATTCAAATAGACACATTTGGGAGGATAATGAGAATATATAGACTGCATTGGACTGCGGCTTGTTCATGATTTTTGTCTCTGCATCATAACATACTCACCCAATTGTCCTTTAAATGTATTCGCAATAATTTATAGCCATGTGTTGATTAATTTAGTTATAATAACAAGACTGAAACTTAGTTTGCTGCAGCTGCACTAATCAATCTAAATAAACATCTCAGACAGAAACCCATTGAGTTCTGTTTAACACATTTTCTGAGATGTGTGGGACATTTTACCAACATTTAATCAAAATTGATGGCTCACTGTTTCACAGAACATACTTTCCAAGTTGTTTGTATGTTTCGCAAACTCGTAAAACGGAGGATGTTCACTAATGAAACTGTTACATTACATGATGTCACTTTATTTCCCCCAGAAGATTTTCAACTCATGCGTAACAGTCTAAAAGCATAGAGGACAAAACGTGACTTGGGCATCTGATTCATTGGAGTGGACAGTCAAACTGAGAGCATGCAAACGTGGGTCAGAACACTCAGGAGAAGAGTCCCCCGCAGGCTACAACATGCATCTAAAGGTGGAGCGCTCATTGAGGAACATTATAATGAGGTTTGTCACTCCCAACCATTCTGCTTGAGTAGAGAACAAGAGGGGTGCAAGTAGATTTCTACTCAATGGAGCAGAATAATGGTGGAGCGGGACAGCCGCGTTGGGAGGGGAGGGGGCTGGCCGGGCCAATACTGGTTAGGGAAACAGTGTGTATTAAAAAAAAAGACGTGGTTTGCACACTAACATTGTTGCTCATAAAAAAATGCAAGACAATTATTTATTTGAATACAATCCAACATGGATTACATAGTCATCCGTTATTCATACTGCCCTTCCTATTAAGTCCGGATGTGCATGGCTTACTCTAAGGCCAATCCAATACGTATCTTGATACAGTGCCAATGATACAATACAAATACAACTTTTCAGATGCAATACAATTCATAAAACTGAATGATGTTATACTGACGCAATACTAGTCAATGTAATTTGATACACTTCAGTACAATAGCATGCAATGCAAAGAATAATGAAATTTGGTATGACACAAAAAGCTTGCTTTTAATTTGGTGTTATATTAGCCGCTGTAATTGCCAATATCTTTTGTAAGAATGCGCGGAACAAATTTTGGCGTGCCTTATAGCAGCACAAAGCGCACACTATATCCACACGAGTCTTATCTTCATTGCCCACTTTTTGGATGAATCCAAAATATTGACATCATACAAAGTGCAAATCTTCAGGAAATTTAGCTCTAAATCCACCATAATGGATAAACCAGTCATAAATACACAAAATATTGGTGTTTTTCCAAGTAATAAAATAAAGGGTCTTTGATATCAATTTCACATGAAAGATTTTTTTTTTAAACCTATTGTAAAGATGCTTAATGACATTTATCAAAATTCTATCTCAAAATATATCTGTGACAGTTTTTCAAATCGGGCCATCCTATTGTAGCCAATGACAGTGACGCATTGTTGCATATTGCTTTGTCCCCCCGCCCCCACCTGACTTGGAGCAAAAGGCAGTCAGCACCCTGGACAGGTTGCCTGTGCAATGAATGGGAAAAGGGACTCACACCAGCTGTGCAAAGCCAGCAATGCTACTTTTTCGAAGCAAATACAATACTGCATGTGACAGATGTGCCATGGGGTAAACATGGTTGTACTGGTCCTCAGAGTAAAGTCCTTGTTTCATTGGTTCTATTCAGTTGTATTGTGCTGTGATGGAACTGACTGGGCGTTGATTTTCACACATTGGCACCCTTACAGCAGCTGTAAGTTATTGGAAAATATGTTGATATTATACTGTGCCTTGTCATTCACAATCTGTTCCATACTAGAACAGTGGTTCTTAACCTGGGTTCGATCGGACCCCAGGGGTTCGGTGAGGCAGTCGCTGGGTTCGACGGAGGACTTGACTCACACCGCGTCTGCGTGTGTGCTTTATCCGTAAAAGCCTTTTTACACTGCATTTTGAATGCGTTGTTCATGCTGTCCAAAATGCAAGGGAGCGTCAAAATTGGCGTTTACCATTGCGCCGCTGCGCCTCGAATTGAAATCCTTTGTTCTTTTTTAAACTATCTTTATCTAACAACATTTCAACGATACACTTGACTTGAGTAGCATTGCTGTGCCGTCAGACAGCGCATCCGATAATAAAAAACAGCCCAAAAAATGTACTCTTACCAATGAACAATTTTCGAGGATTGTAGAAATAACATAAAGAAAAAAGGAACAGACTTTTGATGTGAATTTTAACAATGAAGTCCGTTTCTCTGATGTAAGAGTGGCACTTACCAAGGCGAATGGCAACAGCAAAATTCACATTCACTTACAGTAAATTTTAATTGAATTGAATTTTTTGTTTGTTTTTTGTGGTCAACCACTTTCCTGCTGGCCTCCAAGGACCAAAGTCCATTATTCCCACTCTCATGAAATATTAATTATTCATTCATTCATCTTCCGTTCCGCTTATCATCACTAGGGTCCGCGCGGGCGTGCTGGAGCCTATCCCAGCTATCTTCGGGCAGGAGGCTGGGTACACCCTGAACTGGTTACCAGCCAATCCCAGGGCACACATAAACAAACAACCATTCACACTCACATTCACACCTAGGGGCAATTTAGAGACGTCAATTAACCTAGCATGCATGTTTTTGGGATGTGGGAGGAAACCGGAGTGCCCGGAGAAAACCCACGCAGGCACGGGGAGAACATGCAAACTCCACACAGGCGGGGCTGGGGATTGAACCCCAGTCCTCAGAACTGTGAGGCAGACGCTCTAACCAATCTACCACCGTGCCGCAAAATATATACCTGTTTTGAATTTGAAATAAACCATGTTTTATTTTTCAAATTAGGAAAGGTTCTGTGCACTCCGTATGAAACTTGCGAGGTTCCGTCCCTCCAACAAGGTTAAGAAACACTGTACTAGAAATTGATCGATATAATTATGCATGAGCTGAAAGCTTTGTAAAAATGTGCTAAATGCTTTTTATTGAGAGCTTACAGTATGTATTAAAAAAAACCAAAACATTTTCATCGCAGTTGCAGTAATCGTTGTGACAACTGAGGCCTTTTTTTTCTTTTCTTTTTTTTATTTGCTGTTGATGTCTCAATAACCACGCCATTTGTGACCCCATTCAATCCCTTCAACTGTTCACTACCTTAGACCTTGGAATGAGATGCCCCCAAGGGACTGTTGTGGAATCATTTGGTGCATCCTGCAGCATTAAGGCGAACTGTAGTCTG
This sequence comes from Phyllopteryx taeniolatus, assembly GCF_024500385.1. Lineage (NCBI taxonomy): Eukaryota > Metazoa > Chordata > Actinopteri > Syngnathiformes > Syngnathidae > Phyllopteryx > Phyllopteryx taeniolatus. Next base: position 24,109,447 of record NC_084502.1, on the reverse strand, counting down.
ATATTCTGACCACATTTTGGATTGAAAGCAATACATTATACAACATGTAAATGTTTCCTAAGTACCTGATGGTATAGTGGTGCACTCGCCTGACTTCAGTGCCAGCAGTGTGGGTTCAGGTACCACTCAGTTCCGATGTGAATGGGAGTGTGAATGGCTGTCTGTCCCTGTTTACAAGGTTGTTATAGTCAACGAAAATGAACAAAAAAACTAAAATTGTAATAACATTTTCATAAATGAAATAAAATATAAGTGTTAAAATGACTTTTACGTTTACAAAACTAACTAACTAGCATTAAAGTGAAAATGTCCTTTGTTTTCATCTTTGTGAATTAATTTCATACATGAGCTTTCGCCATTAATTTTGAATATATTTATTTTGGATAAATACAGCGATTTAAAACGGTTAAAGAAGGATGGTCGGACAGTCATTTGGAAATTGTAGTTCACTTACTGTGTGTCGCCTAGAAGTAACGTCACTGGGCAGCACCGTTGTATTGACGGCTCGCCAGACTGACAGCCAGACCAAGCGCAAGTTTTGCCACAAAGCTAACTTTTACGTCCAAGCTGTTTTTCTTGCTAACGGAAATGGCCAAAGGGCTACCAACTACCTAGCGCCTTAATGGAACCTTGATGTTGGCTATTCGTCTTTTGGGGAAAACTCAGAGAAACGGAAAACTGCCGATAGTCTCAAAATGCAGAGATTCTCTAAATGCCGCTGTTTCCTGCCACAAAAACCAGATGTGAAAGCAGAAAAGGAGTTTGTCTCGCTGACACAGCAGGTGATTGAACGACTGCAACAACAGAACATTTTCACAGCACTGCTTGGAAAACTTGAAAAGCTTTCTCACAATAATCATGGACCACTTGAGAAGTTTGCTATTTAGCGATGGAAAACATGCAAATAATAACTTTATTTTTTTTCTAGGTTAGACATATAAAATTATTTTTTAAAAGGCCATACTACAGTATGTGTCTCATGTATGGTTTTACGTTACGTCGTGATGCATCTAATCTAACCTTATAAATGGTATTATGCACTGCACTTATTGCGCTTCAAATTCTGTGGACGGTTATACAGTACCTGTATTGGATTTGTGGGTGGTTGTTCATCTGTTAGAAAGTTTGTACATTTTTTAAAATGGCATTTTTGTTGTGTTTTTTTTTACACAATACTTATTGTGATCTTTTTTAATCTCAAATTTGACAAATACCCACAAATAAAGAAACTAAAACTAATACTGAAACTAATAAAAAGTCAACTGAAACAAAGCATTTTTGAAAAAATAAAAACTAATAAAACTGCTCTAAAAACTAATTAAAACTAAATGAATTTAAAAAAGAAAAGTCTAAACGAAATAAAAACTAATTATAAAGGAAAATCCAAAACTATTATAAACCTGCCTATTTATTCCTTGTAATTGAGTGGCAACCAGTCCAGGATGTAGTCCCGCTTTTGCCCAAAGTCAGCTAAGTTACGCTCCAGACCCTGAACAGGATAAATGTTATACACAATGGATGGATAGATGGAGGGATGTTTATGAGTAATAACAATGTATAATATGCTTATTATTGTGCCCGTAGTCTACAGGCCTGGCATATTTTTTTTCTTATTTAGTCAAATTAGAGGTGCAAAATATTAGAGCACTGACTCAATATGAGAACCGCAAGAAAATTAGTACCACTATCAGCGTCAATCAGTCACTGCTACACACCATTGTTATTGTGGTCAATTAGTGTAAGCAATAATGAACCTCATTTGTATTACTTTTGTCAGGATAGGATAAAAAAAAGCATAACATTCTTAAAAATGTCTACATAGTGTCTTTTTAATCTTCAAAGTGGATCTGTTGGTCTGAATCATTAACGGGTTTTCTTTCCTCCAACATAATGACTGCACAGTAACATAATGTATTGTTCCTCTAGCTACAGTCCCAAGAGGGGAGGGAGTGTCATGACACTACAATTAATTGAATTAAGGCTAACATTGTTGCAGTCATTCATTTCCATTTAACCATTTTGAATACTTAAACATGGTTGTGTTTCCGTATTCAATATTGGTACTGGCCAATGGTAGCACAGTGACTCACAGTGACTCACAACCGATGCCCCTTTCAGTCGGCCAGTGATTAACCCTAGTGAGGAGAAGCGGCTCAGAAAATGGATCATTCATCTTCCGTTCCGCTTATCATCACTAGGGTCCGCGAGGGCGTGCTGGAGCCTATCCCAGCTATCTTCGGGCGAGAGGCGGGGTACACCCTGAACTGGTCGCCAGCCAATCGCAGGACACATATATACAAACAACCATTCGCACACACATTCACGCCTAAGGACAATTTAGAGTTCTCAATCAACCTACCACACATGTTTTATGGGACGCGGGAGGAAACCGGAGTGCCCGGAGAAAACCCACCCAGGCACGGGGAGAACATGCAAACTCCACACAGGCGGGGCCGGGGATTGAACCCTGTGAGACAGATGTGCTAAACAGTCGTCCACCGTGCCGCCAATATTAATTAATTGCCTTTAATTTTCTTATCTCGCCCTCTCATGGTGGAAATGTGGTTTGGAAAGAGAAGCTACAGGAAAAGCTGTTCATTATTAAAACAGATAAGCTAAAAACGTTTTCAATGTTGCAGAATAATGATGTAATCTTACTGGATTGAAGTAGAACAACACACAAAGTTGGATGAAGCATATCTGATCATTGAATGGGCATTTGAATTGCCCACACCAGTAGTTGTATTATGATAATACTAGATTCTCAAGGCATTGAATCAATCACAACTAGACAGGCTTCATCAGTTCATGCAACAAAGCTTATTTAGGACGCTAGTGCGACCTAAGCCTAACTAGACGTCCTAACTAAGTCTTGTTGCGTGAATTTACGAAACCTACTCGGATGAGAGAGGCGAAACGTCTTCTCAGACCAACAGAACCCTCAAGTTCCGATCGATTTAATGCCCTGAGAATGAAATGACCTGGATGAATGAGAATATTCAGAGGCAGATAAGACTAGATAAAAAAAGAACACCACCCAGAGAACTAGAGAAACTTCAGTGTTTTGGACCTGCAAAGCCAATCAGTGAAGTGCTATGATTTAGGATCTTACGAGCAAAATGGAGGTGAGTTTCATCTACATCGAGAGGCCAGAAAAAAAATAATAGCATGCGAAAAGATCATGCCTAAGTCTCAGTTTTCTGGTAAGGCTTACTACCTAATACTGGAGAGGAGAGTCAGACTATTAGTAGAACCTGTGATCTATGAGGAGTAATGTTTTTTTCCCTCCCCTAACATAGAAAACTGTAACAGTTCACAATGGTGCATAAGCGTTTGTCCAACCAGTTTGATTGACACCTCAGAGAAGCGTGGTTGTGTTTTGCAGTGGTGAAGAGCACTGCAACACATAGTAATTTCTAACATTTTTTTTTAAACTCTGGCTTGTAACTAACTTAGATAACCAGAATATTTGCTTATGATGCAGTCGGTGCTATACCACTGCAAACTACAGCCACAATAATTAACAAATCTGCATGCAAGTCCGAGGGAGGAGGAGGGATGGCGAAGAAGTACGGAGTCCTAAACCAAGACGATGAGCTCCACGGAAAGATGCATCCAGTAGCCAAGCCCAAGGAGCTGCATGGATGTTCATGGCATTGCCATGATCGAAGCTTGAAAGGAGCTGGAGGTGGACAGCGACTGTGACAGATGAATGGGCAAATGTTGAGCAGAATTCCCCAAAGCATGGGGGATAGCAAGACATAGCTGGGAGAAAGAATTAGTTGCTACTGTAACTGAGCTGTGCTGATTTTTAAAAATCAAATCTGTCCCCCTTTCCTAGTGTACAATACTGAGGAAACTTTTTGTAATTGTATTAATTTGTAATTTTAGTGCATGTACACCGCTCAA